>NC_054395.1:15418467-15728467 GCF_017976425.1 Toxotes jaculatrix | reverse complement strand
TCTCTCTCTCTCTCTCTCTCTCTCTCTCTCTCTCTCTCTCTCTCTCTCACTCTCTCTCGCTCGCTCGCTCTTTGTGTATATATGTGTGTGTGTGTGCTTGTGACTCAGGAGGAAGAGAGCAATAAAGCCAGCGGGGGATAAGAATCTAGGCAGGATATGACAGCCCTCATGTCAGCTGTCTTAGAGCTGGAGGGACATGTGGATAAAGACAAGGGATGAAGCTGAATCCCAACCAGCCAGACAGACAGGTAGTACGGCGTGTAGGTAGGGACTTCCAGCATCCACAGCAGCTTGGCTAGGGGCTGCGTGCAGCCTGTTTATTTAGTCATGTTGTAATAATGCTTGACCTTTTCTTTCAAGTCCACGGCCTGACCTTTAGCACCTTACTCCTGTGCAAATCAATGTGTGTGTGTGCATGTAGGCACACATGCAGAGAGAGAAAGGAGCACCTCCTTTGCAGGGAGCTTCATGGTCTGCCAACTCCAGGAGTGGATTGTTCCAAATTAGTATGCATTAGGTGGTTAGTGCAAAGCATTTAATTATGCGAGATGGCACTAAACTGTCTATGTTATGATTAGCCCAACACGTTACAACCTTAATCTCTTCATTTTTTTCCTCACTCTCTTTCCATGGGTGAGGAGAAGGTGCAGGGTGGGGTGGGGGTGATAGGATGGTGAAGGAGGCTTTAGAATGCTACCATATTCCCATTAGATGTTACAAGTATCGCCAGTATCTCTTCAGGCAGTGTTTTCTCCTTAGAAGGATTTTGATATTTTCTTGTCTTCCATCCTTCACTCTCCCTCTGCATGTCCCTAGATACTTTGTCAGACGATATTGAATCAAGTCGCTTCCTTTCATGTGTGTATGTGCACATCCCCGCTCTCTGTTTTCACTGAGCTGCTTTTTGTGGTAGGCAAGGCTTTCTTTTTTTTTTTTTTTTTAATCTTGGGCAGCAGGCAGCGGTGGCAAAAGCAGCCTGGGCAGAGTCAGAGTGAGCCAGGCAGCCATCCAGCCATCCAGGCAGGCAGTCAGTCGCTGCAGTGGAGCCCCAGCAACTCCCTGGAGGAGCCCATTATACAGGAGAGATATCAAACCATGAATCATTTACGGCAGTCCTCCCCTCCCCTCCCTTCACCTACCCTCGCACGCACCCCTGACGCCCGGCCGGCCGCCTGCTTGCCGCTGTCTGCATCTTTAATGAATGATTATTGCATTTCATAAACATGGGCTACAGTAATTAAAGTATTATTGATCCTTTCCATATTGGTGGAACAAAATTTTTTTTTTTTGCCCTCCTCCTCACACAACATCTTTTTTTGTCACTACACTGGTTAGAAAAACTCCCTCTAGGAACAGCAGAAGGTGATTTATTTGGCCTGACGTTGTGAGGTTTTTTTTTTTTTTTTCCTCCTGTTTAGGCATTTCAAGAATAGGCTTCATTCAGGGAGGGCGGTGATAATACAGTAGGGTGGGGTTTGTGGGTCGTTCTAATTGTGCAGTGTGTCCATTGTGTTGGATCGTTTCCCTATGTTGGTGTTTTGTGTTTTGCGTTAAAGGTGCAGGGGCACGGGGGTTAATGTGCTGGAAAAGAGTGATTTAGGTCAGTGGTCGTGTCTACATCTGTCACTCTTGACAAGCCGGCGCTCTAGGAGGCTGTGCAGCGTTGAATAAAGGAGAGAGTGAGAGACAAGTGAGGAGAGAGCTGGCTCTTTCAAATGGAAAAAAAGGAAAACCTGACTTGACTGTGATTTGTGCTCTCAGCGACAGGCACCGTGTTACAAGCAGCCGTTTGATATAAACCTAATCAGTTTCACCTCTTTATTGAGGATCAAGACAGTTAAAGCCTCTGCAAATAAGTGCATGTCTCCCTGCCTTCTTCCATCTGTTTTTCCTTCTCCCCCACACCCTCCTCCTCAGCTCTCCCTGCTGTCATTTCTCCTGGTCATTTTTCCTTCTCTTCTCACTTTCACCACGCTTGTCTTTCTTTCTCTCTCTCGACATCTTTCCCTGTGTTTCCTCATCCGCCCTCTACCCGGTTTCAATCAGGAGCGCACTTCAGTTTCTGTGTAAATATCACAATCGCTGATGAGGATAAAGTGCTGGCATTTCCTCAAGGGGATCAAGGGGAGCCATTTTGTGTATCATTTATTAACGTCTCTCTCTTTTTTGCCTTATCTTCCCAGGAATTGTACGGATTGTTTCCTGTCATACAAGCAAAGTTTAGCTGTAAAAAATTCCCCATAGTTATAAATGTCTACACTGATTCATTTCTACCCTGTAATGATTTTTTTTTTTTTGTTTTGTATTATGTTACAACGTTTGGTCAAAACTAATTATATTTATTCACAGCTGTTGTTTGTCTTCACAAAAACTGCTCAGTAATATCAGCACAAAAACAATGTTGCTCAACACGACATAGAAATGTGACCGTCAGATTGATCCAGCCACTAAAAGTGTGAGACAGCCTGTTTCAACTAGCCTGTGCTGATTACTAGCTTTCTCTCCCTGCCCTATGGCTTGTCCCTTTTGTTAGTGAGCCACATGGCTCTTTACAGGGCTTAGTCTAATCAGTGCTAAATATTCAGCGGTAGCCCATAGCCTAATCAGCCAGAGCATAATCATTGTCAACCAACTGCATTCCTCTTGACCTCCCAGATGGAGGTAAACTGCACAGCCTCTCCATAGCGCCGCCTCAATTACTGCAGCAGTAATGGTGATAAAGAAGACCACAGGCTCAAATGAAAATGGCTGATTGATGTGGACACACATGGCTCATAATTGGATTTAAAGGAAGGATGTTAATGGTGTTAGGAGCGGCGTGGTGGAGCGGGGTTCTAAACACTGACCAGGTATTTAGTGATTTATCCCCTCAGCCTCCTCGTCTAATGCAGTTGTGCGTCAGAACAGTATCCTCAGGGGTCTTGGCACCTAAAGCACAACCCTCTTGTCCCACCCCTGCTGCAATGTCGAAGTGTGTGTGTGTGTGTACTTGTACATCTATGTTTGTGAGGATGAAAAAAGCAGAAGCCTTGTGGAGTGAGGACATTTTGGGAAAGTGAGGACATTTTGGTCAGTCCTCATTTTCTGACACACCTTAAAATGGCTGTTTGAGGGTTAAGACTTGGTTTTAGGATCAGGGTTAGAATTGGGTTTTGGTTAGAGTTAGGTATTCAGTTTGGATGGTTAAGGTTAAGGGAAGGGGCTAGGGATGCATTATATCAGTGAGTGTCCTGACAGAGATATAAGTGCATGTGTTTATGTGTGTGTGTGTGTGTGTGTGTGTGTTTCTGTGTGTCTGTGTAAGTAAAATGCTTATGTGTGCTGCCAGTGACTGGCTCTCTTATGCTAGTGACAGCTGTGGGGTCAGAACAAAAAGCTGTCTATTTCCAAAGCAGCAGCCCTCCTCATCCTCCTATCCAACACACACACACACACACACACACACACACACACACACACACACACACACACACACACACACACACACACACACACACACACACACACACACACACACAGAATGAGTCAGTGGGAGAATCTGGGGAGATGTGATCTGTCTGTCCTAGCTGCTGTGCCGAACAAGGCTGCGACTGAAGCTTATTTTCATTATTGATTAACCTACTGATGTTTCCCAATGAATCAGTTAATCTCTTGTCTCCCCTTCACACAGCTCAAAGTGATACATTTATTTGAAATTTATAAATATTGCAAATCCCCACATTTGAGAAGCTGTGACTGGGAAATGCTCAGTATTTTTATTTGATGCAAATCATATGATTCATCTTTTATAAAACAGTCCGGTCTGTAAATTGACTAATTGATTTATCAGCAGAGGGAGGAGCGGGTCAGTCGTGTTGCTGGGGGGCATTTTAGAGCTCTCCTTGTTGTCAGACCACTCTTCTTCATTTATTTCTGTTTATCCTAATAGAGAGCGTTAAGCGAGGGATGTAATTAATTGACCCTGGCAGCTCAAAGGGGCCGTGGATGAGTCCGGGAGCAGGTGCTGACTGGGCTGCCCACCGTCTCTTACTCTAGTCCTCATGTCGGTGTGCATATCTCTGCCGAGTGCCCAGCACTCCCCGCTGACCGATTGGCTCAGACGTCTCTTGGTAAGTGCAATGATGCTGGATGCCTGAGCCTGTGTGAGCAGCATAATACAGACTAATGCCTGAAGGAGCGCTCTCTCCCCCCATTTCTGTCTCTCCTCTCCCCTCAGCTGCTGCTTAGCGAAGCCTGGCCAGCGCAGAGCAGAGCTGAGTGCCTCCTTTTCTACTCTCACTCTGCTCTGCCTGGCAGTTTATTAAAGGGAATACTAGCTTTTTCCTCACGCCTGGGCGTTTGATTTCGACAGCAGCAGAGGCTGTCATGGCAGATAAAAGGCAGCGGGCCCCAGAATTACGGTGCACACAGCATCTGTATTTACTGCGTCATTCTCCCTGCCTCTGACAAGGGAGGAGGAGGAGAGGAGGAGAAAATGGAGGACAGGCTGCTGCATTCATGTGTCTTTACATTGACATGTCTCATCAGGGAGAGAGGTGGACAGACAGTCTACAGTGAAGCCATCAATCAGCCCTTTTCAGTACGCCGGTCCAGTACACTCTAATACTCACACATAAAGACAGACAAAAGAAGGCATTATTGCCACTGTTGACATATTGTTTATAAACCCTCTTTTCGTTTGGCTTTGTCAGATGGATTAAAATAGTAGGGTGATTGTGGTGTGCTGGCTAAAATATGTCAAAAAAATGCAGATCTTGTTTTTGAACTGAGACAAAATAGATTGATGTGATTTTTTTGTCTTGCAACTTATCAAGCAAGAAACAAGTGATACAGTCGTCATGTGATATAATATGATTCTAAAAATATATTTGTTTTCTTCGTCAGTGTAATTGATTTCTCAGATGTTGGCCACTTTTAGCTAATCAGATAATTGGTTAAAATGATTTATTTTGATTCCAATTTTCTAAAAAGTGTTTTCTCTCTGAGCCTCGTCTTGAAAACGACTTAACAGAGAGACCCATTTTCCTGGCAGTATCCCTCACTGAGGCTGTGGGTCATGCTAATTTTTCATCGGCATCATTTCATTGAGCTTTAATTAACACAACAAGGATTCGGTGTCCTCCAGTGTCATCCGCTCAGACAGCTAATACAAACTCATTAGCCTAACTCCGAGCAACTCTAAAACAAAATGATATTACACTGTTTACTCTTCTGGTATATATTAGAATTGATTATATTGATGTATTCATCCGCATGAAGGTTTTCAGATCATATTCTGTAGGCCATTTCATCTGCTTGGTATCAAAGGTGGAACAAGCCTTTGTTTAATACAGTGCAATCGTGGTGCTAGTTTGTTTAACGTGCTCCACTTGCGTTTGAGGCGACCAGCTGTCTGTCTCCTTTGTGCATCTCCATACTCTAGCCCGTGGTGACAGCAAGACTAATGTATTCATGGCGCTGCCACGGTGAGAAGCATTACTTTACCTTTGCTTAATTGAGGGGAAACTCCCCCGACGCCTGCTTAGCACAGCACTCGGCTAGCAGAGCGGCCAAACTCAACCCTAGGAGCTGAGGCCACTGAACCCTGACTGAGAAATAACACAGCCCGAGACCACCCAGGGACTGCCGAGGGGAGAAATGATTTAATAATGTTGATGAGATATTACACCAACCCTTCCTCCACTGTCTCCCTCTTTCTCTCTCGTTACTTCTTACCTGGGGAGGTAGACAGCTCTGACTCAGTGCCTGAAGGCGTATTTAGATGGGGCTGCTAAATATTTCATACCCTAAAGACAGAGACTCTGAGTAAAAGAAGGAGAAGCAAGAAGGGGAGCAAGAGGGGCAGAAAAATCAGTGCATAGGGGTTTTGACATGGATTGCGGAGGGAGGTTAGGGAGTGTAGTCAAGGGCAGTCAGGGCAGGCTTGTAATTGGCTGACACCAGGATGTGGCAGTGGGATTGTGTGTGTGTGTGTAAGCGTGCATGCAGTAAGGCAGTGTCTGAATACTGTAAGGCCAAATATATTGCTCCATCCAGGCTGCATTGCTTTCAGGGTGTTGATATGCTGCCATCCCCTTGCACTAGAGTGAATGTTGATCTCAATTACAGCAGACGTAGTATATTATTTTCCTTGGGTTCCAATCCTAAACTCCCCCCTCTACCTTTGCTGTGGTGCAGGTAGGGTCCCACCTGAGACTCGGCGTGACAGCTCGACTGAGCTCCTACCTCGCTTTTAATTGTCCCGTGCCCCAGAGGCTGCTGGGAGCTAGCGGGGCGGGGCTTAATATTTTCTCCAGGGGGATGAGGAGAGGTGGGTGACAGAACACTCGCAATGTCAGGTGCAGGTGTGGAGAAAAGAGATGGAGAGGGGGCTGACAAGCTAACCACGGGGAGCTGAGTAGTGGGAATCCATTCACTCAGATGGGAGAGGAGAGAGCTTTATGTAAGAGGAGAGCACACAGGAGGCATCCATCTACCCCCTCCAGCACCACTGCACTCACTGATAGATATTATGCATCTGTTATCAGCCAGTCTATTAACAGACGCCACAGCTATAAGTGTATGCAAAGAGCAAAATGTGGCATGAGTGGTACAACAGCGATAGATTATTGCACTGTGACTGATAGTAGTCTCTGTCTTTTAATCAGAGGAAGTTTTGTCATTGAAGAGTCTGTTGTTTTCCCTTTGTCTAGTTAATTCATGGCCCAACACATCCTCTAATGATATGTCTGCTGGATAAAAAAAAAAAAGCCTTGTCACATTTTAAATCTGCTCCCCACTTGGTCTTAAGTTATTTAATTTTTCAAGTTTCCATCAAGTGATCTAAACATATATATTATAAACTGAATATCTTTGGGTTTTTGAGTGGGGGGGCAATTTGAACAGTGATTATTATTTTTTCACAGATAACTGATTGAGAAAGCAATCAGCACCTAAATCAATAATGAAAATAATCGGTAGTTGCAGTCCTAGATGTGATTGTGTTATGATTGTGTTTGCGTGGACTGCAGCACTCTCACAACTGACCTTATTCTGCATATGTGTTTTTATTAGCTGTTTATGCGGGTTACCACATCCCATTTTTAAGCTACACAGCATAGCCCAGTTAATATCTTTAGCCGCCTACTCCATATTATGTTACAGTGTCAGTTTCCTTCCAGTATTCAGCCTCATACCGTATCTCTCTCTGTCATGTTGCTCCTGTGTTCTAACCTTTGTACAGATTCTACAGTAACACTGTGCTTTGTACTATACATCTTGCAGCTACATGAAAACTGAGTCAGATGGTTGAGCCTGCAAAAGCTTATCAAAGCTCTGACTGTGATTCATCATTCCACTAAGGTGTACACGTACCTAAAATGCTGTTGAATCAGTCAATTGGAATACATGTCTAATATAATTACACTGTTTCTGTCTATGACCGGATTCAGGTTAGGATAACTGGAGATAGAAATAGAAAGTATTTTTATATGGCAATCTATTATTCAGAATATTGTCTCAGTTGGATAAATTATTGAGAAATTGCTGTCCTTGTAAACATAGTCATTGAACCATCGAGTCCTTTTTTTTTTTCAGTAAAACATTGAACAATAGCAGAGCAGCTCTGGGCTGCTGGAATGAAACCTCGTGCAGCCGAGGGGAAGCAGCAGTGTGGTTTTGGGTCTTGCTCTTCCAGTGTTGCTGGCACAGAGACGCCATCCAGCTAGTCATGCAGGGGTCAGAGGCTCTGAAAATAGCCCTAAGGGGATTGGGGCGGCACTGATACCATACCTGCTGTTACCCTGAGATGTTATCCAACAGCAAGCCAGCCCAGGCTCCCTCCCAGCTGCTGTGCTCTGCTTTGGATTGTTCTGCAATACCTCACACAAAGATGGAGTGGGGCCATTATACCTCTGGCTCTGTAACACTCCCTGCAGACACACAAGCATGCTCACTTGTGCTTACTTACACCTGCACAAACATGCATGCACCTACCTGCAGCCGTGCACATCGTCCCTGCATCTAGGTCTGTATATGTTTATCTTTGCACGTGCAGATCATCACACACATACCCATGTGAGACCACACACACACACGCGCATACACACACATCAAACCAGATTGCGCTGTCACCACAAAAAGCTTGTAAGTAGCGGCAGCACAGCCTGGCTGGCTTTTCGTAAAGGGTCAGAGTTGACTGCAAATTACAGCTGGTGGCCGACTGAGGCCAGTGATGGATCTCAATGCACTCAGTGTTTACCCACACACCTGCACCGCCACGGATGGGAGAGACGGCAGCACAGCCGAGAGCACACAGCCATTTTGTAACACCTCAAGGAACTCTCCCTCTTCTCTCCCTCCTCGCCTGGTATGAGGAATAGATGAGGTGGTGCCATTAAGTGAATTTGCTGTTATTTCCCCAGGCTCTTAGCTGAAGATGTCAAACCTCAGCCAGTGAGGCAGCCAAGGATGACTGCCGACTCAGTCAGAGTCAAACACACATGCACCGCACTCTCTGCTACGCACATGATCAGCTTTCATGCTCCTGTGTAATTTATCAAATTGCTTGGGCATGTGATGAATGGGCCCAGATCTCAAAAGGAACAAAGACATTAGGTTTGCATTAGGTCGCTGTTATGCCCATGGAACAGCTTAGAATTTAATTAGAGTAAATGGTAAACATCGCATTCACATTTTCTGAAACAATAATTCAGTAGGCCTAATTGCTTTGTAGTTTCACAGACTACACTTGAGCAATTACACAAGTGGAATCGGCTTGTTAAACAGAAACTGTTCAATCCCATTACTTACACTGCAGACTACCATATTCTCTTAGTGTGTGAAATGAGGAAGTACGCTTAATATTCTCTACAGTTTCTCACAAATGCCCCGCACTCGCACATCCTTACTGTAGAAGAGGCTGGCTCTCTCCTGGTGGTTTGTCACAGTTCCCCATTGTATTACACACTGCCTCTCCTTCACACTCCAAATCCCCCCCCCCCCCCCCCCCTTTTCTTTCTCTCCCTCCCTCCCCTCACGGGCTTCCTAAATCATTTCTTTACATGTGTGTGGGTGCCCCCTCTCGCTGTGATTCTGATACTTCATAACGGCAGGAGGAAATTGAGCTGACCTTGAGGCTGCCGAGCTCCTTTATAATGCTGATGTATGGGGCTGTGGGCGCAGGCAGCCAGTAAGTGAGAGGCATGTTTTTATTTGCAGGGGAGCAGGGCCCAGTGTCAGGACACATAACAAGGTTCATTTCTCGCCCACTCATGGTAGCTAGTATGCCTGGGAAGCTTAGTGTCAAGCATTCAAGCCCACTAGGTGTGATTTACCTGCATTAGCCTTTGTACACTGGAGTAAGTTGCATCATTGTGCCTAAAGGATGATGACGGGGCAAAGCCACAGACAGGGTTAACCCTGTGGGTAGAGTGGGCTCACTAAAATGTGATTTAGACAGTGGCACTGCATTTCGAAAGTGTTATTTTTTTTTGCAAGGCCCTTAGCTCAAGGTTGTACCAGAGATGAATTCATACAGGATTGTTTCTGGCCAGTTTGCATTTTGCAGAGCATGGGTGACAGGGCTGTCATTTTAAAAACGATACAGTCTCTTTGACAGGCTTATATCACCCTGGCTGTTATTGGTGTCATTATTTGTTCAGTGTAGATGGCCCACTTTCTTCTCCTCAGCAGCTCTCTGCTCATCAGAGCAATCAGCTACCTCCTAACACAATCAGGATGCTCTCAAATTACAGTCATGATTGAGACCAAGTCGGTGGCAGGAAAAGACGAGAGGGCTCGTGATTCGAGCATGAAACGCGGTTCAGGACGTTGACACGATGAATTAATATCTGTAAGATATAACGCAATCGAACACAATAACCCTGAAATAAATGGCACCTTTGTGACGCTTTCTGTAAGAGATGTGTAGATTCAACTCTGTGACACTTTTGTGTCTCTGTTCTCTATGTTTTGTCATATTGATTTGCAGGACATTGCCTTGTGTTTTTGTTATTTTGTCCACTAACAGTAACAACAATGGAGTTTAACATCTGTACCACAGCCAAAATTAAACTAAGGAAGAAAGATTGTTTTCATTATCTATTATGGAAGTGCTTGGTGCGCTGTAGTTGCGTTGCGGATTCATCTTCTGCCCGTAACCTTTGTCAGATACCTCAAGATTCAGACTGTTGATTTAAATGTCACAGTTAATAAGCATTTACTCAAAATTTTAGATCATACAGTGTCCCACAATACTAATGCAGGATTAATGCAATACTACTGGAGTCCAGCTTACTATGATTATGCTTTTCTATCTTCCACATGAGGAAGTTCTGTCTTCAAATGTTTAATCGTGCATGTAGAACAAAACCAATCTGCCTTTGGACAGAATTGAACTTAGAACACATTCTCTCAAATGGACACTTGCAGGCTCACTGCTGGTTGCAATGGAGTGACTGTTCCCAATGACAAAGGGACAATGAAAATCATTATACAAGTATTCATTTGTTTTGACTTTGTCAGGAATGTTAAATAGCAATTTAAGCCCTAATTTGGAGCTTTGTTTGTAATGGTTGCGCCGTGGTTGACATTAAGATGAGCCGAGGAAGCTCATCAGCCCTGCCAATTCGGCTCACTTTTCATATGGCACAGATCCACTTGCCTATCCCCATGTCTGGATGCTGCACTCTGAAAAACAGGCAAGGGCCCAATTCATTCACAGCCCATCCAACAACACATTGACTGTGTGCAAAAT
Source organism: Toxotes jaculatrix (assembly GCF_017976425.1). NCBI lineage: Eukaryota > Metazoa > Chordata > Actinopteri > Toxotidae > Toxotes > Toxotes jaculatrix. Next base: position 15,717,732 of record NC_054395.1, on the reverse strand, counting down.
ATGGTTTAACAGCTTAACAGCAGCAGACTAATCAATTGATCCAAATTTTTGCTGTCCATTGATCTTGGCGCACCCTGGGTCCAGACAATCACAATGCATGTATGATAATAATACCATTAGCAGCCTGTGGCAGATCTATTAGAGCAGGGGACATGCTATTAAAAACCACCCGAGCCATGCTCGGAAATATTTGCACCTCCAAATGCTGCGGAGAGTGATCCAAATCTGCTTTGCAAATGCCGATCACTCCCCACCTCCCCACCTCACCACGGTAACAGTAGCGTGTTAGAAAGGGAGGTGAGCCTGCTGGTGCTGCTGACTGGCATTCTGTGTGTTGATGAATGTGCCGGCCTGACGGCTCAATGTGCTTACCTAATAGGAGCTGCTCTGCTGTCACGCTGAGTTTCTCTGTCTCTCTTTCTCTCTCACTCACCTCACTCATGTCTTTTTCAGAGGTAGTAAGGAGAGTGTTCCACTTGGCTAGACACTGCAGCCTCCACACTCTGTTTCTCAAAGGTTAATGGAGCTGCCTCGCAATGCACACTAATCACCAGGTAATCGCTTTTGTTTGGCTTGATAGGTGGCTAAGGTCAAGCCGTGATGACCAGTGCAGCCATTTTGGATGAGGGAGTCAGGTTGTCGCTGGTTTCCGAATATGGTTGCCAAGCTGACTTGAGATGAAAACTGTGCTTTGTACAGGTGTCATTATTTATATTGGACTAAACCTCTTGTAGCAGTGTGTTGTCTTCTCTTTGGAAACACCTTTTAGATCATTGCTCATATCCTAACACACTTGACACCCGCCTCTGTGAGTGTGGAAATTGTGAAGAGGCTATCTTTGGTTTCTTCGTGTTGTGCTGTGGAGGTGTTTGAAGTGGTTAGCGTGAGCCTGGTGTTTAAAAGAGTGGGCCGTCAGAGACACTGACAGACTGAGAGATGGGCTAAAGTCATGAAAGCAAAGCGCTTGTCTAGAGTGAATTTTAGCGTGCGTGCGTGCTTTTGCTCGAGTGCATGCATATTCAGAGAGTAAAGACTCCGACCAGGCAGCTAAAGTAGTAAAGGCCAGTTTGTCTTTGTCATCACCCGCATCACCCCTTGGTGCTCACATATAATAACCCTCAACTCTAAGGGAGCGGACGTGATCTTGCTCTCACATGAGCACGCACACCAGGATATAGGAATGGACATTTCTAGGCCTGTTGAGCTCATTTTAGTTGCTCTGTTGAGACTAGTGTGAGAGACTGAATGGACGGGGAGTTTGTTAAAGGAATGATGCTGCATGCTTTGTGCTATTTGGATACACCCTCTAGGCCTGAGATATGAGCAGATTAAAATGGAGATAGGTTAGTCACAGACTGATTTCAGAGGGTTTAAAAAAAAAACAAAAAACACTGGGAGACAGATGAGTCCCTGTGTGTGTGTTTGCGCGCTTGATGGCCACATTGTCTGTCACCGTGGAAATCCCAGAGTTACCGAAGGGATTGCAAAATCAATGTGAGCTATTCATACATGGATCTAATCCTCAGATTTACTGCCATTTAATCTGTGGTTATGGCAGGACTCTGATGGCTCTAATGCTGTCAAACAGATGTCCCGGCTCAGCCACCTAGGTCAGGCCACACCTGGTGACACCATTGAGCCCTGGCGTTAGGTGGCCCATCCCACATTTCATCTTGTCCACAGGTGGCTAACTATTGTATAAAAACATGCATTATTGTGTCATGGTGCATCTGAAGTAAAAATCCAGCCACATGTTTAAATCAAACCTCTATGACCTCAAAATCTTTGATCACGGAGTGAATATAAATATCACATGCTTATCTGGATGGTTGCGGTGTGTTATTTGTGCTACTTCTTTTTCCCCCCTTAAAGTATCAGACGACAGTATACCCTGCTCGCTGTGCCGTTGAACAGTGCTGAGACTGCATGGATAGAAATACTTTGATATAATTCACTGCACACCTGGTGTTATTTTCAAATTCAAAACCAAACAGACCATTTCACTTCAAAATGCAAGCTGAATTCAGGAGGTGTACTGCATCAGAAGCAGGGAATGAATAATAACAAATGGTATCATTTTGTACATCTGGTAAATATCTCAGGACGTTGCCTTGTTTTGTGCAAGCTTTGCGGCTAATAGATAATTGGTTAAGAAAGCAGCCACGCCCTCCTTTAAAGAATAATAGCACAGACAAATCCTTACACATATTCATCCTTCGGTGCCTTACATTTACAGTTTTTCTGATCTCGTCTGTAAGATGTCTGTAATTTTCAAACACACAAGCTACACAAATGTATACGGACATATTTGCCAAAATTATCCTCATCATTTCTTATGTTTTGCAAAAGCTTTAGCTACCAAAAAAAAGTGGCTAACCACTGAATCACATGAATAGATTTGAGTAATACAAGTGATGGAGAGATGATTATTGACTATGTGCAAAGAATGAGACGATTGTGCAAGAATCACTAATTAAATGAGAGAGATTTGTTAAAATCAAGATATGTATCTAACAATTAATTTGATTGTGACACATCATACATGATTGCCGGCATGCATGCGAAATAGAAGTGCACACACATGCACATTCACAGTCCGCGCTGTATTAAAATGCTTACATTGTGAAATGTAGCAGATTGATAGTGTGTGTGTTGCGTTTCTGGGTGTTAAAGAGAGTAAATGCAGGGAATCTCTCCGTGTGCGGATGCTGAATGTGAAATGTCAATGTTATTGAACAGGTGCTGCGAGGCAGAGCTGTGATGTTTTTATTTCCAAGCTCTTGTCGAGCGAGGCAGAGAAGAGAGGGCTCATGGGATAATGGGGGAGGTTCGGGGGTGGGGGACTGTGTGTCAGTGTGTTTCTTTGTGCGTGTGTGTATGTGTTTTACAGTGTGCAGAGCAGGTATGAGTGGCAAGATCTGTGTGTATTCAGAGAGGTTTATTGAGAAGAGGGAAATGAATACTGGCTTAGAATAAATGCTCACAATCTCCTCATTGAAAATGTTAACTGCACAGTGAATGGTATTATTTTTTTGTGCACCCTCATGTCTTTCAGCGGCTACATTCACCAAGTGTTCTACATGATGCCAAATATGGCAGCCGTCTTCACCCATGCATACACCTCTACTGTCAAGCTGTTATCACCTCGTTTGTTCCATTTACACATCATTCATGTTTTTTTCCCCCTCTCCTCTGTGTGTGTCTGTTTTTTTTCCCCCTCCAGTTTTTCTCTTGCAGACTGTCGTTGTGTCAATACTTGTTGAGAAGCAGTGTGGCAGTGAACTAGGAGGTGAATGCAGTCAAGGTTAGTCAACAATGTTTCACGACACTGGAGCGCTGACTAACGCAGCATTTTCCCTTTGCCCTAACCCCCCCCCCCCCCCCCCCCCCAAAATGTTTCTATTCCTGCACCACCTAGTGGACTGCAATCTTGTTCTCTGCCTGCCCTTTTTGCTCTCAACCTTATTCCTGTCCATCATCATCCTCACCCCTCGTTGTGCTTCGTCTTCTCTACGGTACTCCTTCCCCTCCCAGCCATCACTCCTGCTTCTTACTGCGCCGCTGGAGAGAGCAGCTCAAGCCTGTCAGCGCTCATTCCTCTCTCTCAACTGCTAACTCATGCTAACCCATTCTTGTGTTTGTGCTGTGATGCGTTGTTTCCTTTTTTGTTGTTGTTTTTAGCATCACCTGCTGTATGTGCAGGCCTTTCTCCTTCCTTTGCAGCCAGTGTATTCCTTTCTTTCGGCAATGTCACGACTTCAAGCAGCCAATCTACCGATCTTTATTTATTTATTTTTTAATTGCAGTTTCACTTGTCATTCTGCGTTGCACTTTTAATTCCAGTGAACGCATGCGGAAATGAGATTACCACCTTGCCATTTCCGCTCCCCTCTCCAGCCATTTAAAAAAAGAAAAAGAAAAAGGTGCAAGAGGAGGAAGAGAAGCACCTATCTGAATGTCCACAACAGCGGTGGAGAATCCAGTCACGATATGGAGGGGGCTGCAGTTCAAAGCTGACTAGCAGGTTACTTAATGAGTTTGGTAATTGGCTTGCTTTGGCCTCCGTGCATCCCTGCCCTCCTGCTGCTGATGTGTGCAGGAACAGAGAGAGCTACGGCTTGCACTCTCTCCCTCGCTCCATCTTTCCTTCCCTCGCTCAACCCATCCATCTTTCCCTCCACCCATCCCTCCTCCACGAGCTGACTTAAGGAGCTAATGCTGCATCAAGCCTCCTCTGTCTATCCCCTCCTGTTTCTATAATGAAGACAGTTAGCATGCTGCATGTTAGGTTTCCACTTTGCTCAATATCGAATATCACCATTGTTACTCTATCTCTCATTCCCTCGGTCTCTCCCACTTGCTCGCTATCTCTTACGCGCAAACTCACTTTCTACCGCACGCACACACGCTCACACATCTATTATATGTTAGATGCTTCATGCATTATGCAGAATATGTGCATCCAAACAAGCAATTTGCAGAATTTCCAGTTCACCACTTCTGAGCAGTAATTCTCTGTGTCCACAACAGCATAATGAGAAACACAGTTCCATGCTCAGTTGATTCATAAGTCCAAACAATAAAGACAAAGAGTAGCAGGCTTGCCATGTAATCATAAATGACACTTAATATATTATTCTCAGATTTCAGCACATTATCTCCTCACCAGAGACATCAAAGGGACAGCTGTTCTTCGTGTCTCATTGCTGTTGTAATAATGTGTAGTGGGGGAAAAAAAAAGGCAGTATCACATCTGGTGTAAATCTCGTTAACTCACATATTAAATTATAGTGATAATAGTTGGGGGAAAAAATCAGAAAAGACCTTCATGTTTTTGTTGTAATTGAGATAGGTATGATTTTAGTCTGGGTTTTTATTGCTTTGTTTGTTTATAAAGAAAAAAAAAAGGTTTAGTGCCTTCGGGAATATGCAGTGAGGCTAACCTAATATATATTCTGGCTAATGAGTGAGCTTCCCACCTTCTTGGCTATTCCCATTAATTTCCATTTTGTATGTTTAAAAAGCCATAAATAAAGCCTGCGTGCATTAGTAAATGTAGCTGTCTCCAGTTGCAAGACTGCTGCCAAGCTTTTTATCTACTCCCACTGTGGAACGGTTGATTTTGAACGCTGTAGGGGTTGGAAGGCCAAAGCACAGCTAAGTGGCTCCTCTTGACCTCAGCACTGATCTCCAAACTGTCTGCTCCGACTGCACACTGACTGATTTTACCCATTCGCTCCCACAAAAACAGTCTAATCTCATAGCACAGCCTCAACACCTTGTCTGTGTGCTGTCTCCTTGAATAACACGTCCTTTTCTCACCACACCCAGTGCTGACATGCTGACCGTCCGTTTGCCTTTGAGATTACCTCTCTCTGCTTTTATTCATGCCAAATGATTAAAAAAAAAAGGAATGTGATGGAATGAGAGTGAGGTGGAAAAATCCAAGATGTGAAAAATGAGCTTGAATGGCTTGAGAATCTTGTTCCTCTGACCTACAGTGGATGTGCTTATTCTAGTTATCGCTATCTATCTGTAAAATTAGATGGCTGAATCATTAGCTTACATACTGAGAGCAGCCATGCGTGACCAGAGGAGAATAATTGATTTCTGAATATGCAATGGTACTGGTGGGAAAAAAAAAATGCTTTGTTGGCCATTGCGCCATATTGAGCATCTTAATACGCATGTCATGAATTATCATGTGTGGAGTTAATTTTTTTTTTTGTTTTACACGTTATAAGCTTCAGTTCAGCCCCCCCCCCCCCCCCCCCCCCAGCACAGCAACAGCATGAAGCTGCACCTCCGCTCACTGTCCATAGGGTGGCAGTGTATGGAGGTGAGACAGCCATGTGCTCTGTGTGAAATGGAGCAGTCACTGGGGCTATCTGAACAGATCAGCTTGGAGACAGTCACCACACAGGAATCACACACCCCAACCGCCAGGCTCTTTTGCTTTCATGATCATGGACCCCATTTGCTTTGCAGACCGCTGCTCACTTTTAAACACAGTTTCACTTTACTTGAAAAGGATTTTCCTAACTGGATCCAGAGCTAAGCATCAGACACATGTTCTGTTTGTTTATCTTGCTGCTTCTTTGTTCACAAAAGGATTTGCCTGAAATGTAAACTTCCTCTTTTGCACCACAGCCTGCTCTCTCTTTCTCTCTGTGGCCCTCTTGGAAGTACAGTCTCATTCCTCAGAGCCTGTTTTCAGTGCAGCCACGGCAGGATGAACTACTCTTTTATTCAGATGAATGAGGCCCTGTTTTGCCTGGAGAATCAGACAGACATAGACAGTCCATGTAAGAGCTTGAAGAATGTCTGCGAATAAATCAGGGGTTTAGTGAAATAGCATTTAAGTTAGTTACACGTGTGCATTTCTTTGTGAATTTATGGCCGTGCAGAGTTGGCTGATTAGTTCATAAGCCTTATTTTCTTTTACCTTAGCCTCTGCCTTTGTTTCAGCAACCTGTGTAAATTCAGACACAGTGTGGGATTTTATTAAAAGCTGTGTGTTGCTTTTGCTCATATATATACATCAACGTTTGCAAATGAGTAATTAGATTTTGCTTTATTTTATAAAGAGAAAATGCTGTGCTTCCTCTCTCTAATGTTTGATCAGTTTGTTTGCCAGGTGGCAGCTATCTCCATCTGGAATAAGGTTTACTTACATTCATTTTTTTTTTTTTTTTTTATATGCAATAGTTTTACCAAATGGCTGCTGCAAGCAAGTTTCACTCTCTTTTGAGTAGCTTGTGTAGCTTGGCAAAGAGATTAGACATATGTAGCCTACGAGTGTCTTGGTTTTCAGAGTGTTGCGAGGCTGCCAAATGTGACTGTGAATAGCTATGTAAACAAGATAGCTATGTGAGGCTAGACCTTGCACTGATTGCCTAAAGTGAAATACCATTCCTTGGCTTCCCTCACATTTTTACAACTGTGTTAATGATCTCAAATAAAGGCCTTCTAGGTAGCAGCTTAATTACTAGCTGTCTGTTTGGATTGCCTCCAAAGGACATCTTGATTTTCAGTTAGTCTTTTGTCACCTTGATAGGGTTGTTTGTGGTATGGAGAAAAGTGTATCCTATTTTGTTTAAAGGTCCTTTTTTCTTTTATTAGTGAAATTTTACTCTGTTGTGCAGTGCTCTTTCTAGCTAAAGCAGTAGTCCTTGAAAACCTTGAATCTTCATATCCACACGTGCGTAGTTAAACCATATTTAGTTGAGTAATTTCCTTGAGTTACTTTGTTGGGAGATTGGAGAGGATTGTTTTATTGCTTCCCCTTCTCTCAACCCCCTTCAGGCAAAGTCTGTGTTTTAATTAGTCATGTAAGACCCTATTTTCCCTTTGGATTCCCCCAACTTGTAAAGTGCTCTCTTAAGAATCCATGAAGGCTAAAAGGGGCAGTGAATGATTTGAAGTCAGCTTTTTTTTTGCTTGCCTGCCAACAGAGAAGAGGGGGGAATGGGTGATATCAGTACTTGCCGTCAGTATGAGGAACAGTAACTTTAAGCAGCAGTCACACAGAGTCTTTGTTCTTTATGGATATAGTATGTGTGGCGAAAAGAGAGTCACCGCTTTAAAGCCCCATCTGGAATAGAACTGTTCGTGTTTCTAATATGTGGAGAACGGCTCCTGTAGATAATACCTGCCTGAGAATGGGGAAAATGGTCTCAAGGTTCAATCTAGCACATCTGTTCTTCCTCCCCGTATAATGTTTTGGCAGCGGGAAAGTTAGCTTGTTACACTGCAGAGATTTAGTCATGTGTTAAAATCGAGCTTCTGAAGTACACCCCCACCACCGCCACAACCTAACCCTCCCTTGGTTTACAAGTCTGTTTTCTTCTCTCAATCCCCTTTTCCTTCAACTTGTCTGCTCATCCCTGGTGAATGTATTAAATGAAGTTACTAGATATGAGTGCTTAAGAGGCCAGGGCCTCTGAGGCTTGCCAAGTCTCTCACAGGCTTGGCTCAGTCATCCATGTCACTTTTTTCTGTTGTTTCAGCTACTGGCTGACTTATTTGTATTGCAGAGCACTTTCTCTCTTTCTGTCTCTCGCTCGCGCTCTGTGTTTGCTGCCTCTGAGTGGCTTGTTTTTCTCCGGTGTGGAGGAATCAGGCTAAAGCAAACAGTGTGTGTCAGCCACAGCTTTTGTTAAGTATTCATTTTTAATGAGCGTAAGTGGCTACAGAATCCTATAAACCATAAATGGAGTAGTCAGGCTGGGGGTGGGGGGGGTAGTGTCAGCCTTTGATTCAGTGGCCGTCTTGCAGTCCTTTTTGTTTAGTAACACTTGTTCTAATTATGCTTGATGTGGAGGGGGAAGAAACGTATTTCAAAATGATAGTTTGTGTTGCTTTATTGTGCCATTTTTCCCCCCCCCTCATACGCCCCCTCTGGTTTTGTTAGCTCTTACAAAGAATTGTTCTCCTTTAATAATCTTTAGGAAGAAGAGTCGCAGAAAAAGTGTCATTTTTCTCTTTCGAGCAGTGCACAGCTCTCTTAGATTTCATTTCCTCTGAATTCAGAAAGAGGCACCAAGTAACCAGTTTTTGTTCTGTCGGGATCGAAGGCACTGTAGCTGTAGAAGGAGGTGCTCTGGGAAAAGGTATTGTGATGGGCCGTTTGAATGCTGAACAGAATTGAATAGACACAGTCAGCTTCCCAGATACATGCTTAGGCCTGTAGAATGTGGAGTGCTTTGCTTGTAACTGCACCGGTTGTCTCCTTTCATTATCGGTTAATGGTGCCCAACTTGACAGAGCCATGTGATAAACAGAGGAGCTGTGAAATCCTGGAGGTGGAGTTCTCGTCTGCCTGATAATGGGATCTCATCTGCCAGAGAGGGGAGCCTGCCCCACCAGCCAATCCAGCTTTGCATTGCACTGCCTTCAAACGGGATTCATTGCACTCACCCTTTACTGCTGTCTTGGGCCAACTTCAGCCTCACAAAACCTACACTGAAAGGTTGGCATTTGACTTATTTCTGCCCAGGACACATGATAAAATCATTTTTGGAGCCTTTGTTTTCGTTTTAGGCTTTTGATTGTGCATCAGAAACACAGAAGGACATCAATCTTGAACCCTTTGAATGTTTGCTTAACCCAGGAAAGGAAGCAGACAGTGTGTATGTGTGTGTAAATATCATAAATATTGATCTTGTGAAATGTATACATACGGTGATAAGGGAGGAGCTGTGGCTGCTGTGGTGTTAGGTTACTATGTGGAGGGGAGGGAGGGGTGTACGGCTTCTTAGGACAGTTGCCTTAGGAGCTGGAAGAGGTTTTACCAGCACTTTGTTGCACAGCAGAGACCCACCCCACCCCACCACCCACCCCCATTCTGCTTCTGAAGTGAAGACGACCAATGAAGGACCCCCTGCACACCACCCGCAACTCAGATTGCTCACTGACTGTCTCTCCTGCTGCCCGTGTTTGGCTTTAGCGCAAAAAAAAAGCCCAATGCAGAGACTATTTGCAGTAGTTAATTGGATTTTGACAGTGATCCAATATCATGTTTAAGACAATGAAAATGTGTCAAGCTACTTGCTCACTGAAATGGAAATCATCCAATTAATTTATAACTTAATGCCGTCCATCTTTGTTTTCCTTGCTCCTCTTACATGAGAGTCAGATTCTTTTTTTTTTGTAGCATGTACATAAAAAGAAAACAAACTGTGTGTTATGTATTTTCTCCCACAAAAAAAATGACAGAATGAGTACTGAGACCTTGGAAAATAACCAGGATCACATTTGATATGATGTGCAGGCTAACCATTAAAATCAGCCTCCCAAATACTGCTAATGGACTGTTCACATTATCATCCCTGCTTGTTTCTGCCTTTTTAATGGGTGGGGTGACTAATTAATTCATTATCCAAAAATGCAAATGAGCTCCGGGAGCCTGAGCAGCATTCAGTCGCCTCCCTCTTGTGTATTTTCCAGCGGATCCATACACTAATGTTTTTAGATAGAAATCGGCGACCCGTGTGTAAGAACGTCATTTTTATTTATTTAACCATTAAAACGTGTCATTGCTGTGTGGGATCGCGTAGAAGAAAAAAACACATGTAGGCTATTAAGCCATCATTTACAAGGCACTACTAGTACTATTACTAGCTTTCAGGGCTCTCATTGTCTTGCTTTAGTGTTTTAGTCACATTCCCATAAGCGTTACCATTGATCGGTTGGTGATGGTCGGTCACTTTGGCTGCCGTGCATCTCCCTTCCTGATCCAGTTGCAAACACACACACACACGATGCACGCAGCGTGTCCCTACTGGGCTGCCATCAATCATCAGCCCCATTGGCGCGCCCCCCCCCCAGCAACCACCACCACCCACCCCCTTTTGTCCCTGACGATTATTTGAATCCAGTCCATGTTTTTGTTTCGCTCCATTTTTTTCCTCCTTTTTTTTTTTTTTTAGTGTGGTCGGGGTAATTCTCCTTCACTAGTGTCTGGATAAAGAAAGACTAGGTCAGCCATGTGGATGCGTCTGTTGAACAGCTGAAGAGGAGGAGGAGGAGGAGGGGAGGGGGGTTTACAGAGACGGAGGGAGCGATAGGGAGAGCGTTGAGTGTATGTGTGCATAGGAAAGAGAGAGAGAGAGAAGAGGGGGAGAGAGAGAGAGCGTGCGCGTGTGTGTGTGTGTGCGCGCGCGTGTGTGTGTGGAAAAAGGAAGCGGAGCCTGTAAACGGCGAACTCACTGGTTTCCTACCCCTCGAAACAACTAACAGCGCCGTGTTACTTTTCATGTGGACAATATCATCGACAGCAACAACAACACGGCCAAAGGGAATAAGAGCAGTTTCGAGGGGTGGGGGGGGGGGACTAGCAAACGTTATAGTGCCTTTCCTCGGCGATTTCGGACGTGAAGAGTCTATCAGTAAAGTGAAACCGTCTTTTGTTGAAGCAAGTGCTCGCCTGAGCCCCTCCGTGCGGGCAGCGGGTTTAAAAAAAAAAAAAGCCGAGGGGATAAAAAGTGTCCGTGTTCGCCTCGCTTTGTCCGGGGTCTTGGATTTGGCCCAACTCTCTTGCCTTTTTTTTCTTCTTCTTCTTCTTTGAAGTTCGTTGGGTCATCTCGGGCAAGGCTCGCGTTTTCAACTTGTTTGCAGCAGTCTCTGGGACTCCCAAGAATCACCAGACTGGCGGGTGAGTAGTTGAATACAAAAAAAGATTGCAGGATGGTTGTGGTTGGTGGAGGAGGGCGCAGACAGGGGGAGCAATGTGTGGGTGATAAAGAAACGGAATTTGGGCAATGGTGATGACTAAAGCCGGGTGGCACTTTAGAGTTTGCGTTGAAAGTGTCCTAATTTTGTTTATATCCGGAGTAGGAAGCGCGTGTGACCTCGAGTCAAATGTTTCTGAGTGCTCTGGCGAGCTGAAAGTTTGGCTGCATTGTTGTAAAACTTGGCTCTCTCTGGACTGTGGAGCAGACCCTCGAGCAACCTCCATGACCTGGCCAGCCTGTAACAGGGTTTCAGCAAGCTAATGGTTTTAAAGTGAGAATAATGAAGTAAACAAAAGCTTAAATGGCAACATTCCTGCCCAGGAAGTATACATCAAAGCTGAAAAAGGAAAAAAAAAAACTACTTGTGCATGTGTATTTGAGCAATCAGTCAATTTTGAGGAAACAAAATAAGAGTTGCATTTTTCACAGAGAGAAATGTTGAAATAATCTTGATGAGTCAGTGGCACATAAATTTGATGGGTGGGATTTCCCCATGCTTCATTTAAAGGATTGGCTGTTTTTTTTTTTTGGCTGGATTTACAGCCCTGCTCATGTCATAAATTGATTATTGGACTGCATTAATGGAAAGTAGCTGGGTGTTTTTGAAAGAAGTGGTAGGGGACCGTGTGTGAACCAGTTGCAAACTGTTGAAGGACCACCAAATTAACTTGACTTCCCCCTCTTTCGCACCCCAGAGGCTATGAACTCTGGCCCAAGCACATGCAGCCCTCACTGTGGGGGGGGGGGGGGTGAGGGCAGGGGGGGGGGTCTGCGCCTGTTGTTGAAAAGAGCAAGGGGGGCTGGCTCGTGGGTTGTGTGTGTATAGGAGGGGGCAGCTTAGAATCTGAAAGCAGACTACAGTTATTTGTCTGAAAGGCAGCTTATCTAATGTTTTCCAGTTATAGTAAAAGAGGGAGGAGAGCTTGTTTACTTAAATCACTGTAACATTGGACATAGTAAGTCTTCATGTGACTCCAGTCAGAAGTTGAATCCACAGGGTATGTGGCCACATAAGTACAAAGAAAGCTTAAGCCCTGAAACAAGATTCAAATCAAGAATGGGGGGGTTGCAGTGATTGCCTTCAATCTCTGCCATATAAAAACAATCCCTTCCTGAAATCCTTCCCCTGCTGCTGTGTTTTTCACTGAGCTATTACATGGACTCAGATGTTGCATCGCTAATTGTGAGGAGCTAATCTCCACCGTGCCCAGCTTCCTGTGGCATTTTTTTTGTCCCCCTTCTAGCTGAGAAGTGACCTCTAGCTTAATGATTCAGATGTGATTAATCCACTTGAGTGGGACGACACCGCATGGGCTAATGTATGACACAAGCACTGCAGATAATGGATGATTGTTAAGAGCATTTACTCCACCTAAAAATTGTTTGAACGTTTGAGGCTTAGTCAGTTTTAAAAACCACGTGAATGTGAATGTATGACATTTGTATAAGTCACGGTTAAAAATGTAACAATGGTTGTCTTTCTTGGAGCGCCTGTAACTCCGAACAAAGCTGAGTTGTCAGTCAGTGCTCTTTAATCTTAAATGGGAGTGATCTTTGATTTCAGCGTCATTAACAGATGGAATGCAAAGATTTTACAGACAGCAAGCCTTGCTTCCTTTTTGCTGATGATTTTCAGGCCGTGCCACTTGCTGTACAAGTTTACTTCTACCACCATATTTGCCAAATATGTGGCAGCGTAAACAAGGCAGGGTTTGAGTTGTCCAGTCACATGTAGTTGACGCTGAGGCTTTTACAGAAACTCTGAACATGCCACTCACAAAAGGTGTCTTTTGTTTTAGACCACTGATTTTTTTTTTTCTTTTCTCTTTGTTGGTCACTGAACTTGGCTAAGGTTTACTTCTTTTATTAGAGTGATAGGCCCGTTTCTCAAATGGTAAGCAGTAGTGTGACAGAAATGATTATAGTTTGGCAACTATATACAGGGATCTTGCAATCACAGTCCAAGCCTACACTGTCATGTGGGAAAACTTGCATAGCTTGTATTTCTGAACACATTTTGAAACGGCATCTCCCTCACTTCCCCAGAGGTTAGGATATCCATTTAGTTTCACTACTTGTGGATTGAATGAAAGAGGAAGTGGTGGTCAGCCCTCTTAATGGAGTTGTACACAAGAGCCAGAGTTGGTCTGCAGTGTGGGATTTGTATGGGAATAGAGCACAGAGCGTTTCACAATAAGGCTGCTATCAGATGAGAATATAGCAGCCTAAATCTTAATTATGTGCACACTGCCACACTGCTGTCGGTATCATTTCGCATCATCTCTATTTGCAGTGCTCATACTAGTGTTTGCGGGAAATTAAATCTGATGTGCAATTTGATCTGGGTCTGTGTCCGCAGACTGTTGTTGATTCATGTAAACCAAAGGAAGCATAGTAGCAGTGTGAGTCAACCCCCTCCACAAACACCAGTCTCACCGCTGACAAGGTACAGAGAGCTAGTAAACATTCAGCTCACATACAGGCGCGTGTATGAGTGTCACCTCTGAGGAATCTGAGGGGCGATATCCGGATCAAAGAGGCTGTTTCTGACCATACAGAGAGGGAGACGCTTCATAGAGTGAGGCTGTAACGGCTGTCTAGCTGCTCAGAGGCGGCAGAATGTTTGACAGGGCATTGGAAAAACGTTATTTAATCTGCTCGCATGATGGCCCTCGCAGGGATTGCACCATGCTGCGTCTCTGCCCCCTTTTTTTTTTTCCTTCCTGTGTCAGGATGATGGCAGTTGCTGGCTGGTAGAAAAACACTCTGAGGTTGTCTGTGTGTTGGTTTTCAGTGGTATGATGTAATGCATAAAGATTCAGAGAGAGGTGAGTTGTAACTGATGCAGTGTTGGCGGGCCTCTCATTTTCTTTCTAATGAGTGAGTCTGCTGGGGTCTTGCTATCATTTCCATTTGGGTAATAGTCCGAATGACTCAACCGTATTCCATTGTAATTACAAAGGAACGACCCTGTTGTTATTATAATAAGCCATATGAATGAAAACAGATGTGATGTTTGACTCATTAAAAGCAAACAGTTTGTAAGATGCTGATCAGGTAAATGTAGGTAAATTACAACTCTGGCTTTTTGGCTGTCTGAACGTGGCTTAGCTGCACATATCTCAACCACATAAAAGGTATCGCTTGCAGTTACCCTCCCACTTTTGACCCCAGCAATACAGAAATGCGAGAGCCGCCTTGTCATAAAGCCAGGCGGAAAATCAATGAGAAGTCATGGCTTCCATACCATCGTTGGTACCGTTTCCATCCCTCGACACAGAAGCAGACTCATGGTTTTTTTAGGAGCGATGATGAATCTCTTCAGGTCTTGTTGATTCTTTAGATGGGATTCATTTCTAAATGGAATGAGCTAGCTCGGCATTCTCTGACCTATTGTCCTTGCAGATAGTGGTGTACCAGTGACTCATTTAGAATATATTAGCCACAGATTGACATAGTACACATGAAACAGTGGTAGCACTGCTAAGGAGGCAGTACCCTCTGGTGGGTGACTACTGAAATAGAGATGAAAGACTGGAGAGGTGCTTTGATTGTTCATAGAAAATTCCATCTAATTTGTTGTGTGCACAGAGGAAGGGCCGATATCTTTAATTAACATAAACCTCAGGAGCCGACGATGAGTGAGAAATTGGTATAATTGAAAATAGGCCCTATCTCCCCCCCCCCCCCCCCCCCCTCTCTGTCTGTACATCCTTAAAGCAGCTGAGCCCATCGGAGGGCACTTTCACACATGTTAAGTGGGGGGACATCTGGCCTCGTTAATTCAGTGCATGGTCATAAAGTGGAATGGCGATCCCCACAGGGCCGCCCGCTCTGAACACCGTCAGATGGAGCCTGCGTGTCCTCGTCTCTTCCTCGTCCTCCCTGTTGACTGTCCCTCTGACACCAGCTCTGACACTTCAACAGGAACATCCGTGCAATCTCGGCTCGACGTTTAAACACAGGTGCAGATGTCCAGGGTAGACGGCAGTGACAGTACATAAATCTTCCATGTGCCAGAAAATAAAATCGTGCCACTGTAAAGCTGTAATGTGTGGTCCTATTGACCAGTCCTAATTTTCCTTTCACTTCGTACAACAAAAGAAATAAGATTCTCTTTGGGATTTTAGCAATCTGCTGCACCTAAACAGCCAGCCAGCCCCCCCGCCCCCCCACCCACGCCATAAATTTGATATCAGTAGCCAGTGTCCCTTATGTGCATGTGATATGATGAGTGGGCTGTCAGAGTCCATATTCCAGTATCCACCTTACGTCCCTGCATCCTCTGGAATGGTGGCAAATAATCGAGTGACAGCAGCGGGGAAGCATTCATGCAGCACATTCATATCCTATTTTAGCGAGTAAACATTTAATGTGTTTAAATGTATCAGAGCTTTATTTATGCATAGAATCTGCTGTTAAGTCTGAATTATACATTAGCCAATGAATAATTCATCAGTGCCATTCCTTAATGATTACTTGCCAGGCAGCGAATGTTGATATTTGCTGATAAATTTACCCATTGATCTTGCTTGTGTTTAACCAGGCTTGTAGAGATGATGTCTGCTGCTGCTGAATTTGTGTTTAGGGAGGGTTGTTTTTTTGTCAAGGATGTAATCAAAAGCAAGCTAATTGTCTAGAGATTTTTTTTTTTTAGTTAGATGTCTTTTAAAAATGACATTTGAACCCTAAGGAATTAAAGAAAAATTTATGAAATCAGAATTCTCTGTACACACTACTCCGTAGTTGTAGATCTCAGTTCTGCCATTTTCTTTAATATCTCAGTGAGGACGGTGTGTTTACATATTGTTCCCTTCATGGCAGCTCTTAGGATGAGTGGTTTATCCTCAGACCTCAACAGATCAATGTCCAATTACAGTTTTGTCTTTGTTGGCTTGTAGCCATTACACGGCAGAGTATGTTTGTTTGAAGTACAGCGTCTAGACGGTGTCTGTTGAGTTGGTAATTCAGCCCATACTTGGTGAAGGTTGTCTTTTGATACTGCGTCTTTATTGGCACTGCTCTTAACAGCCGCACCGAGCCAGATTATTGACACATTATCCGTATAATGCTCTGAGTCTAGCATTGCCTAAGCCTTGAAGCACAGCCCGTTACTGTGCAGATATATTGCTTGTCCACACAATGAGAAAATATTGACTTGTTGTCACTCACTCATTTGATTAGTTGTGCGGCTGATTCTGCTTTTCATTTGTCACCCTGGCAACGTAAATGGGGAAAACACAGCAACAGCCTCTTTCTATCCAGTAATGAAGCACTGGAGCATTGCAGACTATCACATCTGGAAAACCTCTTTCTAAGCAGGAATGAATGTCTTTATCACTCACAATGTATCATTGGCACTTGTCAGCTCAGCTAGTATCCACCAAAAGCCAACATTTGACAGCTTTTCTCGCTGCAGAATGTGCAGCTGCGTGGGAGTGATGTACTCCAACAATTCCACTTTGATTTTACAGCTCAGTTGAGTGAGATTCATCCGTATATTTACAGTGCTGGCGAGTTACTCCATTTTCTTTTGTCTGCAAGAAGAGCAGCTTAAAGCAGTCTGCTGCTGTGTGTAAGCCAGGTCATAACGAGAGCACCTTACATTTAATCCAACAGGATTCATCAGTGGCCTTGTTCTCCCAAAAATAATGAGGTAGACAGTAAGGGCTGCCCCAGGCTGCATGTAGGGAGATGATCTCTCTGAACCGGCAAATCATTCCTGTTTTTTATGCTAAAAAGACAGGCTAATGACTATACTTGATGTGTGTCAGTGCTTTAAGTTAACTAGCGTTAATTCACAGAAAGATCTAATGGGCTTGATTGTCAAGCTGAGTCGAGGCAGTCAGCGAGAGGCTTGTGCTGGGGGGTGGGGGCTGTAATTGTTTTTGCTGGCGGTGATTCTCTCTGGAAGGGATGACTGCACAATCCAGATATGTAAACAAGAAGAAACTGAAAGGCAATATGCTGATACCTTGTCTGTTTCCTCTTGATCAACCTAGCTTTTGAACTGAAATTTCTAAGCGTTGCCCAAACACTCTTTGGATTCAGCTTGGCAGTAATGGTTGCTTTACAAACCTGTGTCTGCTCAACTAAGCATTTCAAACATGTAAATCATATGTGGAAAATAGAGATCTTGAGGAAATCATTAACTGTGACGGCGCACCATGGAACAAAGAGCGGGAGAGTTAAAGACAACAGATGCTCAAAGGGTTTGATTCTGCTTATTGGAGCATGACACTTATTTAGTGCAGCGGAGATTCTCAGTGCTTTCATAGCAGACAATGATGCTGTGTCTTGCCAATGCCCTGCCACTCATCTGTTCTCCAGAGGCATTTGCGACGTTCATTTCATGTTTATGCATTTATCCAAACCTCACATGTCCTTGCTTGTTCATGCCTAGCGTAATTTTTTTTGCGCACTTGGAATCAGGTTGCTGGTTTGTCTTCACAAGACATCTTGTAATGTTTATCGCGCTGTAGCGGAGTAGACTTCCTCCTCTTATGTTTCATAAATAACAAAGCTGCTCAGCCCTGCACCAGTAAAAGAGGAAGGTTGCTATGCTATGCTACAGTGAGCTGACTCTATTGGTCTGATAAAGATCAACTTAAGACCCACCAGGAAGCAGTCCAGTTTGCAAACACACGGTTTTTGGGGTTATAGTTTGAGTCGGTGTCGGGGCAAGACTGGACATCTGTCTCCTAGTGATCTATAATGCCCACAATCCCTCCCACAGACTGTCGGCTTTGGCACTCAAGCGGTACACCGGTTGCTGTAGTACACCCAGCCACCCACAACAGTGACTTATCTCACTAGCATAACAAACAGTGGGCTAACAAAGAGGATAGAAAGCAATAGGACACACAGCAACAGAGGACCTTAAGAGCCCTGTGCCATCATAACTCCACTTCAAAATGGAGGCCTTTGTTCTGAGATTGTTGGAGAGGACATCATAGAAAGGTAGCAGCACATCTTTTCATCCTCAAACACACTCACTCCCACTCACTCAGTCTGCTGTCGGTGAAGGAGATCCTCTGCCTGATAGAGACAGAAGCTTCAGAGAAAGGTATTCCTCTGGGACGGTTGTTGAGGGATTTCTACAGTTCTGCCATGCGCTGATTAAAGGGACACTTGTAGATAATCCTTTTAAAAATAGACCTTTGTTGTGGCAGTGGTGGAGTGAGGTGGGGTGTGAGGGGCAGAAAAAGCCCCAGATTGGGATTTTTTAAAATGGTTATCACCTTGGTATGATCCGCCACTCTGCTAACATAAATATTTAATTACAGGGTGGCTGAAATAGAGCTGTTACAGACTGCTGGTGAGAAATGGAGCTTCTATTTAGAGCCCATACTGTTCCATAAAGTCATGGCATTGGTAGGCAGCCCAAGGTTATTAGTGTGGTATGAGTGTTGTGTGTGTGTCTGTGGGCTGCTGAAGAGTTCTCACTCTTTTCTTGCTGCAGTGATCCGAAGGAGAGAAATGCACTCAGTCTGTTATTGAGCATTCACTCATGAATCCTTGATGGATTACGAGTGTGTGTATATGTGTGCGTGCGTGTGAGGAAGCGCGATGTTGTGGCACTATAGTTAATGCACGACAGCGATGTTCAGGCGCACTTCACTTGAACTATTTCTACAAGCGAAACAGCTGTATGTTTTACCCTTTGCTACCTTAGTTTTGCTCTGTTTCATTTCACATGCTCCCTGCCCTCTGGGTTCTTGTTCGATGTCATTCATTTCATGCAAAATTGATTGCGAAAGCTTGCATCAATGCTTGCTGCAATGGGGTTATCACAGTGTTAGGACAGATTTGCCGACACTGATTCTCCTAACCTTACTTTCACACTCGAGTGAATAGAACCTTTAAATTTATATCAGCTTCGCTTTTAGGTTTTTGGCTGGGATTATAAAGTGAAGCCCGAATTAGGACTTGAAAGTTACTGCACAGCTCATTTAAACACTGATCTAGGCTTTGCTTGATTCATCCTGTTTACTCATTACATGATAGCTGTGGTGAAAGCAATTACTTTCAGCTTTCAAGTACCTTGCTTTTGGTCACAGTGCGGCTCTTATTCATTTCACTGGAGCTCCCAAGGCCCCGTGGCTTCCAATCAGTCCGGTGAGTGGCATGCGCTAACATTTTGCCTCTCTGTGCAGGAGATAGGTGGGTAAACACAGCAGAGTCCTTGAAGCACTTCCCATCCCTGCTATTGGATTACCAGCTGCCTTTCCGGGCCTCATCTGCACAGATGAGTGCCAAGATCAATGGAGCTCTTAGTGCAAAGCTAATTCGATCAGGACTGGCTTTGCTACCGCTGATCAGAGATTATTTTTTAAATTTTTTTTTTGACGTGAAACAAAAACTTAATCAAGTCAAGCCCATGTCCAATAGCCCATATTTTCAGCCGCTCCAACTCCTATAGACATCAATTAGGAGGCATTTCATATTCATTATTGAATTGTTGGGTTGGCCTGCTGAGAAGAGGTGTGGAGATGGAGGTAGTGAACTGCTGTGTAAAGTGATCTGGCCAGTTTTGCTGAGTGAAGCAGGAATTCTGTCTTTTCTCCAGCAGAGCAACTGGCATCATAAATAAGCTAAGAGCATGTTTTTAGAGGGATGAGGTGTCTCCTGCTTTGACGTTGAGCAGAGAGAAAGGGTTGAAGGGCATATTGACCCACTTGTTCTGGAAAGCGAAAAGCAGACTCTTCAGTGCCCCTTGTTCCCCATTAATTATTGTTTGATGCTAATAAAGGAAGGGGGGTGGGGGGGGGGGGTGTGTGGAAGGGGGAATGGGCCATGTTATGAAACATAATTATTCATTGCAGCATTTCCCCTCGACGAGCCTTGTTCCCCCTCCCCTTGTGCTTGGTGAGGAAGCTGCCGGGGCTGTCAATTGAGTACAGCAGGCAAAGATGTCCCCTCAGCCTTTTAAGGAGGGGACAGGGGGGAACAGGGTGAAGGGCGCCATTTGCCCGAGTGATATATGAGGAGAGACAGCAATATATGTAAGGAGCTGCTGAAAGAAAGATAGAAGGTCAAGGCACATTACACTCCAGCCATTTATTGGCTGAACACATAGTCTGACCTGGACTGCAAATACAGTTGCGCAGCAGCAGCATTTTTTGTTTATATATGTATGTATGTGTGTGTGTGCGTGCGTGTGTGTGTGTCAATGGCCTACACATTTTAGATTGACACGTGTGTATACACATAGATGAATGCAGTACTGTTGTGAATATGGTCTCAGTGACTTTTTATAAGCTTGCAGATGCAGTGGGAAGCTATTTTAACAAGACTGTAGCTCCATTAACCTGCCCTCCTAGATTTCCAGCGAGCGACTGCAACGGCAGAAGCACTAGAGGCTGATTTCCTATGCATGAGCGCAGCATATGGTGTGCTTAAACACAATGCAAGCATGGGATTAGTTAAGAATTGTGTTTTGTAACATTGTGATAATTGAGTGCACTTTAAGTGGTTACTCTAGCACTATATATATTTTTGCTTCTGCAGTTGCTTTGCTAAATATTAAGAAAACAAACCGCTTAGGTAATCTTGTCTACGTTTTAAAGAGTTGTGTTATTGGCATAGGCAGGGCTAAGTACTATTTCCATTGTCATTAATGGCCCAGTGACGAGAGGAGACGTTGGTGAGACTGCCATGGTCAAAGCCTAACATTAACATTCCAAGAATATCTGAGGTTTATTCACAGCAACTCAGCTGCGCAGCCAGCTCAGTTCACCTTTGGTTTAAAAAAGACAGCAGCAGGCATGTAGTCAGCCTGAGCAGTGTTGTTTGGGCAGTATTAATGTGCCATTGTTGTTGCACAGTGAAGGATGCAATGTGTAATCCAATAAATTGCAGTTGTTAGGTGTTTGGAAAGATGAAAAATATGCAGCTTGTGTTTGCTGGAGGCGTAACACGCTATCAGTTAGGGATCAAGTCTCCATTTCACACATGAACAGGCAGAGTTAATCTGTGGATCACTACTGTACACTGTGTAATATCCAGCCTCTCTTCTCATATTTTCCCAAAAGCCCATTGTTCTAGTCTCCTGCTGCTAATGTTTTGGAAAATAGTTGTCTTTTCTACCTGATGTGTATTTTTAGGTAAAGACCTAAGCATTTGCTTGTGGTCCAGCTAGTAAACCATACAAGTCTGACTCCTTCAGGCTCTTTAAAATTAATTGTGTGCATTTGTGTGTGTGTGTGTGTGTGTGTGGCCTGTGTGTTTGTGGCAGGGCGCACTGAAATGCCACTGCCGTAAGAGGCCCAGTCCCAGCCACTACATGTTTTATGAGCTGTCCTCAGAGGATATGGGAGCTCTGAGCTCAGATCTTGCTTGTCATAGCAGTGTTTTCATCACTCCTGGCCACTTTCCCCAAGCTGTTTTTTTTCCCTTTTGATGAGGGAGAGGAAATGCATCCAGAATCAGACAATATTTACAACACAGCTCTGTCTGGGGCTATAGTTTAAGAAGCGTGGCTAGCTGCATGGAGGCCTCACAGACTCATGATTCATATTATTCTCCTCATGCGCACTGCAGAGGGTGCTTTCCCCTCTGCCTAGGATCACTGGCCTGCACGACTGAGATGGTGGATGACAAGGCTGAACGCTACACTGAATATTCCACTCCCCTCGTCACCTCCCCTGTTGACTGCTTTCTAAAGCTGTCCTTTTCCACATTTCCAACTGGAGAACGTTCACCGACAGTGTCTATTTGCAGTGCTCACACATTGACTTGTGAGTTATAGCTCTGGTTGCGAGAATGCTGAAATTAGCATGGAGGATAACAAACAAAAGGGGATGCTATGCTTAGAAGAGGAATTCTTTGTTTGTTTTTTTTCTAATTTTATTTTGTAGATGGCAATTAGTTGTGATGGTTGGTTGGGTGGCGGTTGGCGGTTAAAGGAGAGGCATTTGCATATGATATAATAGCCCCTCCTAATTAGAGTTAATACCATCCTGTGGTATATAGAGGTGGAGGTGTGTTTTTGGCTGGTATCATTATAAGACTTTGAATGGAGGGATTGTCCTCCCCCCCAACCCCCGATCCCCGACCATCTGCTTGAGGACTGAGCAGAGTTCGCCACCACGTAGCTAAATAATTTAGACAGAAAAATGTTTTTCTGTAGTGACCTAATGGCTTTGTTTTTGGGAGCGGCTCTTGAAGGCATTCTCCAGTGCCCCTGCTGGCCCGCGCTGTCAGTCTTGAAACCTCAGAGCTGTCTTATCTATCACTCTAATCTATTTATGTTAGTTTTTCCTCTGTGTTGGCACGTCACTCTGTGTGGCATAGTGATTAGAGTAGCTGGAGGATGTAGGGCAGCCACATGAATACATTTCCTCCTCTCTCGCACTCATTTAGACTACCAGTTGAAGTTGAACTGACGGATAGGATCGTTAAGCTGATAGGCAGATCTGGGAGGAAGAGTGGGGATATTTGATTGCGGAATATCAGTGGAAGTGGTACATGATTGAGTGCTCAAATATTAAAATCTCAAGAGTCTTTTATATTTATCAGAAGACAGAATCACATTTTTTTTCCTTTCTAAAAAAAATCTTTTCACCATATACATCTGATTGAGAAAATGTCATGTAACTCATTTCCTCCTCTCCCTGCTAAAGCTCTCTTCCATTTTTATAGAGATAAATGTTTGAAGATGCACACATGATACAGATTTTTTTAGTACAAGTCAGCCTTGAATGTGTCCCTAGTGTGTATTTGTACCTCTCCTGACCTCAGCTTTACCTCTGGGTAAATTTCCATTACAACAGCATAATTCACCAAAAAATTGAATTGTCAGTACCTCTCCAGAGGTGAAAGACACTAGAAATCCTTTCGAATCAGGCACTTTATTCACACTGCAAAAAAAAAAAAAAGCAGCCTACAGATCTACAGGGAAACTCAATTAAGGGCCACATTCATGATAGCGCTGTCTGCCACCACATACCTCACATTCTCCCGCTTCTCTTATCAATGACACATTGGGAGAGGTCCTTTACTGTAACCGTGAGCGGGCTCACGACTACATTTCTCAAGAGTTCCTCATTTAGAGGAGAGGCGAAGGGTGACAATGGACAACCCTGGCATTTCCCTCGGGAGCCGTGTCAAAACATGATGCCTCGTGAAGCAGTCAGAGCCGCTGAAATGGCCTTCAGCTTTGCTCCAGCCAGACAAACGTGGCAGACTGAGAGAGGTAGAGGTGTCTTGAAGTAGCTGGTATTAGGCTGCGAAATGAAGTCCTTCTCACAGGCCCCTGTAGATAATGGACATCTTGGGTTGTGGAGCGGCCCCCTCCGGGCCATTTGGAGCTCTCACAGAGAGCACACAAACAGGGACTAGAGGAGGATTTAGCCATCTTTTAGAGATGGAGTAGAGGCTTAGACCCTGTGGAGCTCACAGTCTGATCCCTGTGTCTGTGGCTGGAAGTACCTGTGGACCGTTGGACAGAAAACATTATTGACTTTGTGGGTATCAGTTTATATTATAAAAAGAAAGTATTGGAGCCTGTTCTTAGCCCAGGGACATGCACATTTTCTTGGTTTATGTTTTTAGACAGTGACAGTTTATTGTTGCCCACAGTGTCATTGTACATGAGAATCTGTTCTTGTGCAGCAGTGCTTTTTACCATGGGACTCTCTAGGCAGGTTTAAATGTTGATGTTGGAAAGCCCCAAGCTATCTTTTCGCGAGCATGGCTTCTACCTACTAAACTAACCCCGGATGCCAGCTAAAAATAGAGCCTTTGTGAGCACAGCTTTAGCAGAGGGAAAAAAAAGATGTGGTTACTCATCAGTGAATTGAAAAACAAGTGGAGCAGACAAGTGCCTTTGCCCTGCCAATGTGAACTAAAACAGAGAGGGCCTCAGAGAATAAAGTAAGCCATGATTGCACCAGGTAAGACAAAGCAGGCCGGGTGCAGAGACCGCAGAGAATCCCTTATGAAGTGGCCTACCCCTTGCCTCCAGCTGAGCCTTTCATTGTGCTGTTGTTTCTAGGGGGCTTGGATGGCAGCTTAGATTAGATCGCACTGAGTAATGGATTGGAGCTGACGAAAACCTGCTGCATCTTAACATCACCACAGCTAGGATCCGCGCACTGCTGAGGATCTCGCTGGTTTATTCAGATCAATTTGAGTTGCCCTCATTGTTAATAACCCTGTGTATATTCATGCTAACATTGTTCTCCTCTAATCTGTATTCATGCGAGTATTTCATTCAATCCCTTTGGAAAGCCGGCCCTAAATCCTTGCCAATCACATTTTGCTACTTCATAATTCTCCAATTGAATATGCCATGAATTACTTTTCAGTCTTTCTCCCCAAAACTGAGTGGATCGCTGTGGTGGTTATATTGTTGATAGATTCTATTTTGCATTTAAATGTAGAAATTTTTAGTGCTTCCATTATTTGTTCTACAAAATGTTTTATGAATAAATGTCCAGCTTTTGCAAATTTATAATCCACGATAATCAATTACTAAAATTCGGCGGGATGAGAAAAAGAAATCCTACAGCTTTACCATGCTGTATAGGTACTCAAGCAAAGCGTGATAATTTGGATGTTTATCCTTAGACAGGTTTTGATTAAAACTACAGAGATGAGCATGGATTTGGGTAAATGTGGGAGTGATTGGAATGAATAAAACATGGCTTTTTAAAAGGCTGTTCAGTGGAGAGAGAGAGAGAAAAAAAAACACTGTTTAGTAACAGAAACGTGCTGTGTGGCCATTGTGGGGGATGATGTGTTAATCGAGCCACAAACTGTGTGGTTTTTCAGGCCAGAGGTCTCATTTAAACAGGCACGGAAAAGAGAAATGTATTTGAGCGAGGCCCCGCTGGCTGCTAGCCCTTGACTCCATTGCAGTAATGTAAATGGTGGATTAGGTGCTGTTGGCTGGGACCCCCTCAACCCCTCTCCAGCCACTGCCCCCTCCTTCTGTTTTCCATTAAGACAGCTGGTATCTTTCAAAGGGTCCTGGCCCAGTGATTGATGTGTAATAGCTCCAAGCCTCACCTGCCCCCTCACAGCGTTATTCATCGGCCAGGCAGCCAGCGCTGCTTTCTGCTAAGCACTTTGTTTCCCGGGTTGTGGGTGGAGAGCCTTCTCCCTCGCTTTCTCTCTCCGTCTCCACTTTCTCATTCGCTTCCCTCTCAGCCATCAATACATTATGACTTTTCAGTGCTAGTGTTACTACTTCACACTGACTCACTCAATTTGTTCAACTTGAAATTGCTCTTTTATCTGAATCAAACTATGACTTCTGAGGTATTGGCTATATATATATATATATATATATATATATATATATATATATATATATATATATATATATATATATATATATATATATATATATAATATATGAGACATATTGTTAATTGAATACTAAAAGCAATTAAGCATTGGCAAGGCTGTACCTGTATGCAGAATTTTTTCTTGCTTTGAGGGTTAACAAATGCAATAATGTGAACGTCAGCGAGGTAATTGGAGATGCAAAATTTGGATTTCGGCAGTTAAGTAAAGTGTATCCAGATGCAAACTAATAGCACCTAGATTGTAAGGATACTTATAGAGGCTTGTAGCTGCCCACAACATCAAAGGAGAGTGGGCCTGCCCTCCATTTGCAGCAGTTCATATTGGTTTCAGTGGAAGGGGCTTATGTTACTGATTAGAGGAGAGGAGAAGTGCTTAGCTCGTGCACAGATCCTGGCAGCCCCCAGGATTAGAGCTGTGCTATCAAATGGTACCTTCATCAATGTTTTTATGTTCCTCACACCTCCAAGACATGCTGCTGGATATGGATACAAGAGGGGGCGCAGTATGTATTTTGGCACACCGGCGGAGGTGTGTGTATCCACGGTGGGCGTGCGTCCTTGTGCGCACATGCGTGCTGGAGCTCTCTCGAGCCCTTGCGTCCTCTGTGTGCGCTAATGTGTTCTTGTGTGTATATGCTGGCAGCCCAGTGGTCGCCGTGGTAACTCATCATTAGGTGATTAATGGGGCTGTGACGAGGCTGCGGTTTAATCAGGCCCGGTGTTTGTGTTGAAGCCGACGACAAGAGCAGCTGCCCTGTCAGTTGGTGTCTGCTCACGAGATGACAGCACCCGCTGCTGAGGAGCGCCGTTGTCAAACGTGCTTCATTGTGTGTGTGTGTGAGCGTGTGTGTATGTGCGTATGTGCCTGCCAAAAGCCTTTCTTCCACCTTCCCCTTTCGTTCTTTTCCTCACCTCACATTCTTTCTAGCTCTCTCAATAAGTGCACGTCTGCTTGCAGACTGCTGCTGTATAATTTTCTCTCGATACTGGTTTTGTTTTACCTGGCCCAATCTCTATCCCCTCCTCCTTTTTAACTCTCCCTTTCCCACCCTGCTATCAGGACCATGGCAACGTGGGTGCTGATTGCCTGGTCTGATCTCTCTGGGGGCTGAAATAACTGTTTCTACTTAATTTGTTGCAGTGGGGGTGGAGGGGGCAAACACTGGCAGTAAATGAGAAGCCTCCTTTGTAGGCGCAGTGTGTAGGGGCAGTGTAGTGCAGACAGCGTGCTGCTTCAGCTTTGCCCACTTAACTGTTTATGGAGGATTTCATTATGGCATGAGAAAGTGGTAGCTGAGCTCTTTTGAGTGAACAGCGATAGCTGAAAATGGCAGCGGACTGGGCAAGGCAAATGACTGGTTCAGCCACTCTCCTCTCTCCCTTTCCTTACCCAGTGGATTGCTGTGTTCTCCCCTCCAGAGCTGTCACTTCACATTAACACAGTGGTGACTGTCAGCCAGGGCAGAGGGCTGGGGTTGGGTGCAGTCCAGTAAGCCAGAACACACACACACACACACACGCACAACCGCACACAGACACACACAGATGAGTAAAATTGAGCCTGGTGTCATCACAGATGGTCTCCAGAGAAGCTAGCCAGTTAACTCTGTCACTGAGCTTTATGCGGTGTCTCTCACGTGGTATTGCAAACGGCAAGCAGCGTCTTGTGCTGAAAAACCCCCTGACACATTATCTCTGAGGAATTCTATAGGCTGCAAGCCTCCTCCTCAGGGCAGCACTGCTTTTTTTATGCTTACACAGATACGACTTCCTTTCAGCTTATTGTGTTTCAAACACTGTTCGTGTAGCACTTGTCTTTTTACTTTTCTCGCTCCCTTTTTCTTTCTATTCTTTTACCCTTTAATAACTCTGTTTTACTGCCTCTCTGAAATAATGGAAATGTCTGAGCAGGAAGCTAGAAGGTTCTGTTCTTTGATAAAGCTGCTCAGCACTCTCCAGAGTATACATGGTTGTGGAGGGGAGTGCCAGCAATTGCTGTGATGTTGAGAAGAGTCAGCACAGCTGCCTGATATCTAGGAACTAATCTTGTGTTTCTCAACCACAAAAGATCTCCTCCAGCACAAAACAATCCTTTTTACTTAATGTAGCTTCTGTACAGTAAGGATAATGGTTGTTGACACAGGCTTTCTCTAATTATCCTTCTTCTTTTTTTCTACAGCTTTTCTGAAACACTGGGGTTGTTGGTGTGGCCAAATTTTCCCTGGATTTGACTGGTAAATTCAGAAGACTGAAGCCCAGGCTCACAGTCTACCTTTCACGGAGGCCCAGCCGTGAGAGGACTGAGGAAGGCACGTGGCGGATCATGACGGCCGACAAAGAGAAGGAGAGGGAGAAAGAGCGGGACAGGGACAGAGACAGGGATAGAGACAAGAGAGAGGCCGGTAAGTCCCGCCGGCAGGACGGGGACCGGGGCGACCGTGAGAGTGAGAGCTCCAGGCCCCGACGCAGCTGTACGCTGGAGGGCGGGGCCAAGAACTATGCAGAGAGCGAACACAGCGAGGACGAGGACAACGACAATGGCAGCACAGGTGGAGGCAGCGGCACGGCCGAGGAGGCCGGCAAGAAAGGCAAGAAGAAGACGCCTAAAAAGAAGTCACGCTACGAGCGTACAGAGAACGGAGAAATAACATCCTTCATCACAGAAGATGATGTTGTTTACAGACCTGGAGGTAAGTCCTTGTTCACTACAGTGAACCAGTCAGTCTCCATATAGGTACTTACTCAGTTTACTGATAATCGTAGGCCCAATATCAGGTTTACTCATTTACTCATTCTTTTACTTCTTCTCACTTACACTTTGTCACTCAGTGAGCTTGTTTTAGAAATTAGGAGGCAATTTTTTTTTTAATTGATCAGTGATTGATTTCTGAGCTCTTAAAGAAAGTCATCTCTGTTGCAATAAGCTGCTGAGGGACTGCGCATTCTCCAAAGTAGTAACTCTGGAACAGCAGTACACTCTCAGGCTAGAGGCCAATGCATCATACAATCAATTCCAAGTTGACCCATTCTGTGCTTTGTCTTGGGCTGAGTCAATAAAGCAAAGTGGTGCTTCACGAGATGATGTGATAGTGACGACAGCCATGATAATGATTTCATCCCAACACCATTTGACTCACTGAAAGTATGCTATCTCCTCTGGGGCCAAAAGGTACTCTAGTTTTCCTGGAGGGATGTTTGAGCTGCAGCACAGTGTCTTTATTACTGAATGAGGCCACAAATAGAAAAATCCTTTTCTGCAGCTGTAAAGATGGCCAGTCTTTCACCTACTGTTTATAAATTGGCTTTATTAGAGGGGGAGATGTCAAAACTCACGGTCGGTAGGAAGCGAGGCTAGCTGATCCTGTGTGTGTGTGTGTGTGTGTGTAGACCTTCTCTCTCTCTCTCTCTCTCTCTCTCTCTCTCTCTCTCTCTCTCTCTCTCTCTCTCTCTCTCTCTCTCTCTCTCTCTCCTGCTGCTCAGTTCTATCCTCCGTGCAACTAAATCATTGCCGCCATGTCTTTTCATTTGTGTAGCAACTAGCAAAAGGTCAGTTAGAGAAGGGGGGCGGGGGGTATTTAATGGGAAGATGTAGGAAATAACAGCCAGTGTGTTACGTTTCTTCTTCTCCAACTAACTAACCATACACATCCACACAAACACTCAGCTCTCCTTTTTCCCTCAGCTACTAAACAGACGACTTCAAGTAGGTGCAGAGAAACAGCCAGACCTCACCACCCTACACTTGGCTAAATTATCTCTGTGCTGGGATCAGTGGAGGTCCTCAAGCAAGCAGTCACACTGAACCAAAGCCTTGTTGTTGTTCATTCTATTTCTGTCTGTCTAACGCTCTGCAGCGGAGTCCATTGAAGCCTTTTTTGCTCCGCATTTCATCTTTAATAGAGAGAGCACCGGCGCTTTGTCTCATAGTCAGCCATGCAGAGAGGGGGGAGTAGAGAGGGAGGGAAGTGGGTAAAAAAAAAACAGAAGCAGTCAGTCACGTCAATGAAACATTCAAAAGGCATATAAACAAAGTCGACGGTCTCAGTGGATTAGCCCCGTCGAATATTTATATTTTCACATCCGAGCGAACAGCATAGCCAGTGTCTGGTTGATGGGGAATATTTATGTTTCCTGTCTTCTCCTTCAATTAGTTTGACAGGTCTAGAGTGGCCCAAGCATCACAGCCTGCTCCCACCATGTAGACTGGAGATGTTAGATTGGTTTAGGTTAGGGATGAGCCAGGATTGGCCAGCGGCAGCCCCAGCACTGGTACACTAGTTTGTAATTTACCTCCTATTGTTAAAATGGAAGATCCTCCACCTCAGCAACTAACTTCCTGCTGTCTCCTCTGCTTATTGTTCAAGTGATAAGCCCTGTGTTTGTGTGTGTGTGTGTGCTCTGCATGTTTTCCTCCTCCTGCCTGGTCATTGGTAGCAACCTTCTTGCAATCAGATTTGATGTGTGCAGCTTAGGCAGGCACAAAGCCTGCAATGGATTATGCTTTACTAAATGTTAAATCCCTTTATAGCCGTCTAGTGACACACAATATGTAAAACTGACCACCCTCGGAGAGGGATTTACACCGCCCCAGACATGGGGAGAGGGAAGAAGTTGTCACTGAAAGCAATACGGAAACCAAAAGAAATTGTGAAGCAACGTACTGTTTTGATTGCTTTTGTCACAGGGGGCTTTAGGAACATACAGGCCCATGTCATCACATAACAAATAACAGGTGAGCTACTATTGAAAGTGTCTGCACACTCCCATTCTCCAGCCACCCACCAGTCTCTCTGCTTAGCATTTATATCCCTTGAAGAGGGGCCCAGGCAGCTTAGTGCACATCGATTGGATGGGGAAAGGTGGAAGGAGAAGTGCAATTGGCCAAGAGGCGGGCCTGCAGCTAACTCTACCTTTGCTGCTCTTTAAAAAGGATGGAGGAGTGTGTCTGTGGTGGTGGCCAGGGGACTGCGTCCCGGGCCATTTGTATGGTCGGCTGCTAGGGTGAACAGCCCGATGCAGACATGCCAAATCGATCTGTACCCCGTGGCTGAGCTCTCACCACTTCCCCAGGCCTGGCCAGACAACACCAGACTCTGTTCTCTACATTCGTCCACCCCCTCACCCCAGATTATAGATCCTCCCTCTGGGGATTATACACACTGCCATGGGGGGTCATTAAGAGACACCCTAGAAGCACGGAGACACACAACAGACTTGTCAGTACGCACATACACAGTGCGCTGATAAGCAGTATTTGTGCACTCACAAGTGTACTCTAACGCATATACATGCACACACTAACACCATATGCAAGGCATGCTTTTAACAGTTACAGGCACTGCCCCTATCTATGACAAGCACACTCCTGCGCCACACACAGGCTCAGGATAATACACACAAACAGCACTCTCCACATCGCTCATCCCTCCTCTCCGCTGCAGCAGGGCTCTGCTTGGCGCTGCGGGTGGCTGGCTGCCATAGCATGTCTCCTTCCTTCCTAACTGACTGGCTGGCTGGTCTGTTTAAAATGGAGAGAGCTAATGGAAACCACCTGCCCCCCGCCCCACCACCCACCCCAACTCCCTCTGCCCTTCTACCTTGGTGTATGTCACACAACATGGCTGCCATAGCCAACCCACTGGGCAATAAGACTTGAATTCAGTAATTTCTTATTAGCAAGTGGTAGGTTTGTGTAGGGTGCGCAGTGTATAATACAGACAGATTGCAGGCTAGTCTGAGAAAAGCACCTTGTGTGTGTATAAGTGTTGGGGGAGTTGTTGATGTGGACAGCTGGTGCTTCTTGCCGCATCCACCGCAGAACCCTGGGGAGCGTGTGCGTATTTGTGTGTGTCACTGTATGTGTCATGTGCACACACAGTGCACTGTGCAGCAGGAGTATGTCTGACACACACATGTAGCTGGATAACCCGGCCCTCCCTGACTCCCTGCCTCCCTCCTCCCTCCCCCCTCAAACTCAGGACCAACTGTTGTCATTCGCAAAACCTGCTATGTTCTGTTTGCAAGGGCTTCAGTTTTTCTTTCTCAAATATATATAAATTGTAATTATCTGCATGTTACATATATATATTTAATGTATGTTGTCATTATTGCTAATGATGCACAATATCTGCATCGTGCAAATGCCATTTATTAACCACCTTAGGTATCAAATAGATGCAACAGATGCACATTAAAAATGTCTTTTTCAGCCCAGTTTCAGATTTTAACAGGGCAGTTTTATAAACAATACAACTGAATGTTGGATAAGCATAAAATATAATTCCACAAAGGCTTTCCTACCAACAGCAAGTGTAGAGGCTGAGCTGACAAGCTGGCTTACTTACTTACTGCTCCTTTGCAGTTAATCTCATACACTAAAGTTAAAAATGACCTGAACTTCATTCATTACCTTTTAAAGTGACCTGTACCAAAGAATTGCTTTATCTATTTAAATTTGCACTGCCAGTCATGTTTATGCAACTTATTATTTTTTCTTTTAACACAGAGATAGATATTGAATTAAGAGCATAGTAAATTACACTTCATAGGAACACAACACATTTGTATTCTGTTTTTAGTATGGATCCTCTTGAGAAGCCAGTATAATGCGATTCAGAAAGTGTTGGATTGGTTATTCCAGAGCCAAGATACCGTAGGCTAGAGCTCGATTAGCATAGCACATCCCCTCCGCTACAAAGGCTAGCTGTCGATCGGTTTGCTGTTTCCAGTCAAGCTAACATGAGGGACAAGCCCTTGGAGTCATCTCATATTGAAACATAGCAGTGTGAATCTGTAGCCTGTCGCTAACCGAACAGATCTATTTTTAAAAAGCCCTCTCCGCTCTCCCATCTCTCCCCACACTAGAGACTCTGGGAAAAGGGCTTTTTAGTGAAATCCAACCACCTGCCGACTGCTAAATGAGAAAGCGTGGGCTAGCCGAGAGGGAAAGGAGAGGAGGAGGGGGTGGTGTTGTCAAAGAGCCTCTGTTCTCCCCTAGGAGCTCAGTCAGCTGTAGGCCTGCCCTATTGTAGAGAGCTGATGGTATCGCTTGCCAGGTATTTCCCTCTGCTTTTCCAGTGAGAAGAAGGAAGATTTGTCGGGCTGGTGGTTGAGGAGAGAGGAAGGAAAGTTGGGGAAGAATCAAGTGTCTGTGTGCCTCCAGGCCTTGACTGCCTGTTACGCCACCCCACTGGGATCGACCCAGCAGGAAATGGCACAAGGCAGCCTTGGTCATCAGCAGGTCTCCCTCACAGAGCCGCTGCGGTCGATGGTGGATCAGTAATAACACCAGTCTCCCTCTGTCTCCCAAGCTTTCTGTCTTTCCTGGCCCTCTAGTCCCCTCACACCCCTGTGGTTCCATTATTGCATTCCTTGTGCTATTTAATTTTAGGATCAGTGCACTCAAGGGGGAGGGGAGGGGAGGGGAGGGGAGGGGGGAGGGGGGGGGGGGTAGCACTCCTAAAGCCGCGCACTGCTCTGCTGTGTGTGCTCTGCCAGTTTGAGCCAACACCACTTTTAACAATGCAGGTGCGTCCTGCCTCACGTCCAACGCTCACCACCTGCAAGCACGGCTTAAACAAACGTTCCTCTTGATTTAATAAGCCTGTCTTGTATCCTAAAATATGCTCATATTCTCGCTGTGTTTAACTGATCTCATTCCATAGCACCAACCACCCCCCATCACTGTTTACAAAACACTGGCATATATTACTGTGTTCACAATGTGACTTTTCCATTGTTGCTGGCTCGTAAAAGAAAGCCAAGCTGATATTACCTAAGAGCCTCCCCCCCTCCCTCCTGCTGGAATGCTGCAGCAAATTAAACAGCATCTTATTTGCTTGATACAGAGAGAGTAGGACATGCTCTTTTGCTTAGGCTAGGTGTGTTTTAGATTAGACATGCTTGGCAGTCATAAGAGAATAGCTGGCTGAACAATGAGCTACAGCTGAGAAAATTACTGTGTGTGTCGCGAGGTTATAACAATGAATATTCCGTTGCTTGAACTCGGCAGCGACAATGTAATTGGAGAAACAACGACCGCCAGGATCAGGTTTCAGTGAAGTGCTCGGGTCTGAGGAAGTGCGCTCGGTAGCTTCATGATTATCTCCCTGTGTTGAAGTATTGAACCTTCTTTCGCTCTCTGTCTGCCTGGGTGGCGTGGCAGTCGGCAGTAGATTGTAGGGTGGAGGCGGGTAGGAGTTAAACTTGTGGGCTGCTGAGGGAGAACTCATTTACAAAGGCCCTGCTACACCGAAGGCTACATCCATCCGGCTAACACACACTTCAACCCTAAAAAAAAAAAAAAAAAAAAGACGACCCATCCCCCCACATAGACCCCTACCACAGCCAAAACCCTAGTCCCTCCCCTTTCCACTTCTCCACTTGAGCAAGGAGACCCACTCCCTAATGCACAAAATGGCAGGAGTGTTTAACAAGCCAGGCAGACCCTGGAGGAACCGCGTGGCCCTGCTTCGACAAACTACCCTCCCACCCATCCACCCAACCTCCCTGAGCTCCACTGACTCCTGAACAGCTGAGTCTGAGGCATTAACTCGGTTTTAACTTTCACATTCACTGAGATTCGTGTTATAGTCGCTCTCAGAGAAATGCCCTTGAGGTAGTAGACTTTTAGTGCCCAGGATGAATTCAAAATGTGCTTTTGACGTTCGAAGAATAGACTCGCTTGCTGTCTGTGAATGATTAAACTAGATCCCTGTCTCTTTTTTCCCACCGCCTATCTTTTTCACTCTCCCTGTGTGTTCTTTATGCCTGTTGATGTACTCTAGGGTGTAGACATGGAGATCTGGCCTCTCTAAATGAATGTGCCGACGAGGTGAAGGGACACTAAACCCTAATTCCCCCGATTTGACTCCTCCGAAACATGTCATCTCATTCAGATTAGTCTCTTTTGTTCTCTGCCCTCCCCCCACTCCCTCCCTTCTGCTCCCTCCTCCGCCTCTGCCTGCTTCTCTCTGTCTCTCTCAACACACACACACACACACTGTGTCGCTCACAGATCACACAATAGCACTGATGGATATTTTCATTCATGTTATCTTGTAAATGACTTCCAGGGATGGTGTAGAGGAGGGAGAAAAGGAGAGAGAGGGGAAAAGCGAGAAGAGGGCAGTAGTGAGAGATATAATGCGTCACTCAGAACCAGCTAGGGTGATAAACCCCCCTCCCCCCCTCCCACTTGCCGCCACCCCCCCCAACCCCCTCTTAGAACAGCTCATTCAACCCATAGCAGATAACAAGCCCACCTTGGGGTTATACACACACACACAGAGCCTCTCAAAAAACAAAGCCCATGATGTCACAGGCGCACTCATACACACCAGCCCCTCTACAAATGGTATCTTCGGTGTCAGAGCCATTTAATATCTTTGCCACCCCTCTTTTCCTCTGCAAGCGGTAAGATAAACCACAGCCAGATCGATAACTCTGTTGACACAAACAAATAAATAACAGATGATGGCACTGTCAGTCACTGGAAAAAAGCTAGCCTCACATCTTTTGTTAGGGAAAGTGTGCCTTAGTCCTTCTGTACAGAACAGCTCAGCATGTGTTTTGGTGAAATGAGCACCAGCAGTTTGTGTTGTCAGTGTAAATCTTACCTATGGTGGCTTCTCTTTTCTTTTCTTTTCTTTTTTTGGTATTCAAACCTTGCAGAGCTGTGAGATAGTGGATCAGAGTAGTTCCTATCTTTATGGCCTTGTGTTTGTGTGAACATTAGCAAGAGCGCTATGCTCTGTTGCACCAAACGGTAAGCACAACCAGCCCTGGGAGCAATCAAATAGCTTGTTGCACTGTTTCCATCTGATAGGTCAGTTTTCAGTGTGTGTGATCTATTTTTTCAAACAGTCAAGTGTCAGTGGCTTTTCATTGTTTTGCCTGTTGAGCAAGCAAGAACTCTGTTTTGCAGCTTATTATATAAAAAACAAAATAAATCAATTTTGTGCTCAGTTTGATCACACTTGTGGTTTTTTGTTTCAGCTAAGAGCCAAGGTGAATG
This sequence comes from Toxotes jaculatrix, assembly GCF_017976425.1. Classification (NCBI taxonomy): domain Eukaryota; kingdom Metazoa; phylum Chordata; class Actinopteri; family Toxotidae; genus Toxotes; species Toxotes jaculatrix. Next base: position 15,682,168 of record NC_054395.1, on the reverse strand, counting down.
GGGGACTATTATGCTAATTTGACTTTTGTGAATTCAGATCTCTTTTTCTGTATTAATTCTAACCCTTGGCTGTTTCTGGAAAGTGCTGCACCAGGCTTAGCAGTTACCATTAACCACGTCCCACACCACCACCACCACCTCCTCCTCCTCCTCCTCCTCTTCTTCTTAACAGAAGTGGCTGTGTGTTTTTTGTCCTCTGCAGCGTGAATGTTTTTGTTAAGGAGATGAGGGTTCACGACCTGGCCATACCACCAGTCACATTCAATTTAACAGCACAGCCGGCCAAGGCCACCTCCTCACACACATTACAAGAGGGTTACTTTCAACACTTGTGAGGGTTATGTAATTTCGCAACATTTTAAGATGTGAATGAAGGGACACATGGTGGGTTGTTTTTTTTTTTTGTTTCCTGCTAAGCCAACCCAAAGCTAACTGGACATATGTACTGTAGGTGCAATGACAGAAGTTGTCATTTTATAAAAACGGGTTACAGTGAGGACTGCAGGCTGGGTTGGGGTTAAAGCTAGTATTGCTCACTGGTGTATAAAAGGAGTGGAACAATAACATAATTCCCCTTGGGCGTAATGTTTGCTTTGGAAAGGCAACCTTGTAGCGTTCCAAAAGTCCTTAATCCTATTACTCGCATTCCAATTGAATTTGACTCAAGGAGAAAAAATGTCTTTTCAGCAGAGGTAACAGCACACAAAATAATATATTATTATATTAGAGTCTGGCTGCAGAAAAACATGAACGCTTTGGGAAGTGTGAACATCTTCTTTCAAACTCAAGCTGTTTTCTTTTTTCCCTCTTTTCTCACTTGCAGATTGTGTGTACATTGAGAGTCGGCGGCCCAACACTCCCTACTTCATTTGTAGCATTCAGGATTTCAAGCTGGTGAGTAAATTTTCATGTCTGACCTGTTTCGTGTCCCCTTGTCCCCACACTGGGCTGAGGTTCAGCACCGGCCCACCCACTTACCCATCCCATGTCCCACGCTGGAAAACAACCACTGCGTCTCTAGTGAGAAGAGATTTCAGAGGAAATCAGGGCTACGATGGCGTGTGCACCGTAATTAGGCGAAACAGGTGCAGAGTTGCACATTTTTGTTACACACCGTGGGAGTCTGATGAGAACTGAACACAAAGGGTTTTAAAGGGTTATGCTGAAAAATAAAAATCCGTCTGAGAATCAGGCTTGCATATTAACCACCTTTGTGATCCACTGGCAGTGTAATAATGCTCGTAATGGAAATAAAGATGTTTGTCGATGCACTTAATTGATTTAATTAAGGAGACCTTCACCAGTTTTCAATTGATTTTTTTTCTTACTGCCAAATTGCCTGTTTTGCTGAAAAAAGAAAGAAATTGGTTTTTAATTTGCTACTGAGGATGGCTGATTCATCTGGTTCGGTCAGTCTGAGGTGAGGTGGTGCTTGTTTAGGACGCCTAAAATGTATCACAGGTACACACATAGACACACATACGCAATAACTGATTTTCCCACACTGCATTTTCTTTGTTTACTTAAGTGGAAATCGCACAACTGAGTTTTCTTTGTTCGTGCTGATGATAAAAAGATATGTGGTTAGTTTACACACTGTGGTCGACTCTAATGACACGCAGCATGATTTTAGGAATAATGAATGTATCACAGCTACCTGCAGATCATGTAGAATACCTTTTTCAAGCAATATATAATCTGGAAATTTGCCGGTGTAAGTCAAATATGAAGTGTGAAATTGATTAGTTGATTAGAAAGTGATTGTTTGAATTTGTATGGTTTCCACCTGCCACAAAAGGAGCGAAGCACAAATTTAGGTGCACGTTTGTGGTAATGTGACTACCATTTAACGGGTAAAGACTCCTGGAATATATAATCGATGGATCTATGGTGCCAAATGAAGCAGCATTTAAGCCTGCTGGAGCGAGCGTTGCTCGTCTTTTAACAGATTGGTTGTCTAAGCATAGGGCAGAGGGCTTGGTGTGGGGCGGCCAGGACCCAGGGGGCCAAAGTAATGGCTGCCAAAACCCAGGGTGATGATGGGAGGTCAGCTCAGAGGCCACGCGCACCACATTTAGAAAAGGTGGAACAGGGTGTGTATGTATATATGTCTGCGTGTGTATGCATGCGAGTTAAGGATGTTATCACTTTTGCTTTCACATGTGAATACTTTTGTGCGTGTGAAGGGCAGTTGTTGCGTGAAGAAGGGGTTTTAAGGTGAGCCTTGCAGAGGGGAGAACAGCCTGGCCCCACAGCAGCAGGGCTTTAATCGGATTGCTACTAGAGAGTGCTGAGGATGGCAGGAACCCCTCCCTGAGCTCACACATGCGCACACACACACGCACACACACTCGCACAAAACCCACGCACCTGCACCTTGATTAAGAGCGCCAGAAGAGGTCTGGGGCAGACAGAGGTAATTGTCCAGGGAGAGGGAGAGAATACTAGCTCCATTAGCTGACCTCTCTCTCTCTCTCTTTTCTCTCTTTCTCTCTCTGTGCCTCTCGCTCTCTGTTACTCCCTCCCCCCATCCATCTGTAATTAATGAACAGCCATCTGCATGCCTGTATGTGTTTGAGCAGACTGTACCCTTGTCGTCCTATGTTAAAACAACAAGCCCCGCTGGCTCTCTAAACAAGTACAGTGCCTTTCAATGAGCTCACTTCGTCACTGGGCTACAAATCAATGCTGGCTGTATTGAAAACTTGTAATCTCTATTTACTAGACCAGCTCAAAATCCTCTTTTAGGATGATAGCTGAATTAGGTTGTAATTGCACACATGTTGGTATAAACTACCATCTAGCTGGCCAGGCTCGAAACCACTCCGTCACCCTGCACTCAAAACTGGGACACAGACTTGTGCCACTGGGAGAGAAAAAAATGTTCATCCACTCATTCTGCTCTTTTGTTGAACATAATGGTCGGTGTAATCGCATTTTCTTCTCTTGCCACAATATATTGAAAAGGAGAGGCAGCAGGCAACATGAGATCCATGTAAGTGAACCACACATTAGACGTCAACTCATTCTCTTTATTTTTTATTTTTTTTTATCCTCTCCTCCCTCCCCGCGTCTGTCTCCAACCCCCACTTTTTCTTGCCGCGCAAATTATCGATCAACCCCCCTCTGTGTGGGGTGGAACAGGGGCTTTGGAGGCGCTGCAGAGGGAGAGGAAATTTCATTGGTCCTGAACCAAACAACCTCATCAATATTGCCCCTCTCGCACCCTTCTCCTTTTCCCTGTCTCTCTCTCTCTCCTCCCTCAGTCTTTAGGCTGTAACAGTCTCACTCTGTACTTTATCTAATGACCTGTGAATCCAATTAGTGGTGTGTAGAAATCCTGAATGCAGCCATCAATCTCTCCTGCGTGGGGAAGAACAAGGACTGAAGCCCGCCTCTCTGTCTTTTTTATATCTTTCTCTAACCGTGTGTCTTCTCTGTCGTGTGATGATTTTGAGCCTAGAGTTGCTGCATGTTTGTGTGCTTCCTTGTTGCTTCTGCTTCACAGCCATTCAGCAATAACACGTGCAAAAAAAAAAATCCATCCTGCAGTATTATTGGGGTCATTCTGGGCTTGGAGGACAATCATTTTCCCTAGTTTGTTTACTCAACAGTGGCAGCTGTGGTGCCCACTGTAACCTCTGTGACATATTGATCCAGCCATATAGATTTAGATAGTCTCCTGCCTTCCTCCTAAAATGTCTGCCCAGATGCATGGGTGACCAGTAGGAGGCCATTTTAACCATTAACAAAATCAGGAGTGTAAGGAACACAATGTTCATTTTCTGAAAAATGATTTACAAAATTCACAAGACGAGATAAGTGTTTGAAACAGTCAAACAATGGCACCACAAAATAAATGCGGTAGTACAACAAATGTGACTTTTAAGTGAATTAAGCATTTAATTAAATATATTAAGAGGACTAAAATTGCATCTGAAAAAATCCGTCATCAGTTCCGTCTGATGTGAGTGGTTAGGTCAGTTAAGGACCAGCCTTGTAATGTGTTTTCAATCTATATTTGATGAGAGTAATGCAGTGATCCTGCCGTATACGTGTGTGAGTACATGTGTATGTTTGCAGTGTTTTAAATTCTGGTCATGTGACCAGACAATAAGCCACCTGACAGCGACTGAGCACTGAACAATCTGCAGCCATATCTGCCCATTGACCCTGACTTCACCAATCCATCGTGCTTTTCTTAACCGATTGTCTCCTCTGTCTCCATTTCTCTCCTTCTCACTCTCTCATCTGTCTGTTTCTACACTTCATTCCTCCCTCATCCCCACTCCTCTTTATCTGCTGTCACTCACCTCCCTCCCTCCTCCCATTCCATGTTCTGGTCATTGTGTCCATGTCCTCGACGCTCATTGACCCCCCTCCACCTCCCTCTTTGCTTGTATCTAACCTCATTTGCTGTTATTGGCCAAGTCAGCTGTGTTTTGTCCTCCCTCCCCTCCTTCATCCACATCCCTCTCTTGCTCTCTCTGCTTTCCCCCAGCATCCCTGTCTCCCTCCTTCTTTCGCTAATGGAGCGATTGCAGCGTTTCTCCCTCCGGGAACGAGGGATTGAGGAGCCCAGTACACCAACACACACCCACACACAGTGTCTCTCCTGCTATTAGTCTTACACACACACACACACACACCTCCAGTCCTGGATCTCCCTGCTTATGGACATTTAATTAGATGCCATGTACAATGCAATTATCTTGCCAGGAGTCCAGCTCATATGTTGCAGAATGAGGGATTTTCTTTGCCATATAACCAATATTCTGTGTGAACTCTGTTCACTGAGTTTTCATTTTGTGCCCCTCAACTTGGTATCAGTTTAACAGCACAGTGTAAGGTTATAGCCATCTCAAGGTTGAGCGTGCTCTATTTGCACTGTGAGATATGTGCAAGCAAATCTGTGATACATTGTGCATTCACACATGTCCAGTGAAAACACGCTGTGATGGAGTGTTTGTTCAGGCTTCTAACACTGTCAAATCATGTGTCAACACATGCACAATGCAAGTGTCCGCGTGTGATGTTGGAGGTAATTGATGGGTGCCAATCTAACTGATAAGATATTTTTGAAACGAAAGCTGCATCTGGAAATGAAAATGACCCGCCTGTAACCCTTAGCTCCTGTCGATCAGTGTTTGGCCTTGCATCTAACATGCAAGACTTACAGCGGTTTGCATGACCCCAGGATGCCTAATCAGTAAATCGTTTTAACCAATGCAAAGAAACACAGTCAAGGAGCATCCTGATTATTCATATCACTAGTGTATGCCTGCTAAGTGTGTTTTTTTTTTATTTGTTTAGTCTCTTTTACCCATATTTCCTCTCTCTCAACTGGGACCTGTCAAATGAAGCAGAAATATTATTAAATATCTTTTCAGAATTAGTGTCAGCTCTACACTTATCTGTCAAAAAAAAAAAAAAAACAATTTTGGCTTCCGTTAAAGTTTGTAATATGTTATACTATTCCGATAACTAAATTAATAGCATTTGTGATTCCCAGATGCTCACTGAGATATGTATACTCAGCCAAAGTTAGGAACTATTTGAGATGTTGTTTTCCTTGTGATGAGTGAACTTCTCTGGTGTTTATAAGATGAAATTACCACACCAAATTTTTTTTTTTTATGCTAAATACAATTTTCAGTGGTTTGCTGGGATTTATGTAGTTGCTAGAAGCAAAGTGACATGACTGCTGAATAAAAATTTAAGCATTGATTATTTATGAATGTCCTTAGTGCTGTGTGTGTAATCAGGACATATGCACTGTCCATGTGTGGTTACATGTGTATTCAAATGCATGTTTGTGTTGGACGGGTAAGACAGCATAGCTCTCCCAGTTGTCATGTAAACAATGTGTGTACACCTCCCCTTCACCCACGCACATACACACACACACACACACCGAATAATAATTGTATCTCGCACGACTGTTTCCTGATGGTTTTAACTGGTTCTTATCATACAGCCTTGGAAAATGCCACCTATTCAAAGCCCATAATTAAAAATGTTTGATAAAGATGCAAATATATGTGCATAAATACGCATGCTTAACATGAGCAGTTATTAGGTTTTCTCTGGATCCTGAGTATAGCCCTAATGGAATCCAAAGTGCTCAGAATTAGCTTAACAATGAGATCCGCTGGCTAATCAGCTTGCGGCTAGCTTGTCTGCGCATATTCAGACCCATGCAAAAATATCACTTAATGTGGCATCAGCAAGTGGAGTTCTCTTCCATCGCTCTGATCCTTCCCTGGATTTCTCCCTTTATGTAAAACTGCAGTGTCAAAGTGCCCTGTGATGCATGCAGCCGCGAGTCAATGAAAGCAAGAACGTCAGTCTGTAATGAACAACCTGTGCGTTTCTTTCGCCAGAGACTCTCTCAGTGGTGTTGTGCCACTGAGATGATGGTAGGAGGTTGACTAGACAGGCATCACATGTCTCTTGTCACTGCCTAGAAGGCTGAGTTCCCTCTTTTTATCTTCCCATTTCTCCCTTTGCGACCACCCTCCACCCCACCCCCATCGAACATTTTGAAATCCAATTATGGATCAGTGAGCACTGCCATCAGTCGCACTTCTTGTTAATATTTATCGAGTGGAGCAGCAGCCGCTGCCATCTCTTGAGAGAGGGGCGCTACAGTCATTAGGGGCAATTTTGTGTGTGTGCGTCTGTGTGCGTGCGTGCCTGCGTGTGCGCGATCTTCCTTTCATTCCAGGGTCCGCTCAGCTGCTGTAAGCGAGCTGGTACATTTCACAGGCATGAACATGTGGAGGTGCAGCCCTTTCACTATTGTGTGTGGGGCTGTCTTAAGTGTCTGCTTGTCTCTGTGCTCTCTGTGAGGAAGCAGCTTTGACAAGGGCATCTAGGCGTCTATAGACACGACCGGCCAGCCGAGCCTGCAGCAAGCTGTTTGATTGAAGCATTCTGCCTGTAATGTTCCCCATTGAGTCACCGCCTTAAAGCAATAGAACCACAGTACAACAGCCACTAAGCAGTGAATGGCCGTTCATTGTCACTTACCTCCAAAAGAAAAAACAGACCAGAAATGGTTGCTGACATTATACTTCTTAACTGTGGTAGGCTGGAGCTGGTTAACACATGAAGTGGAACAATTTTTTTGATTTGAACAAATTAATTCTGCTCAGATTACTTGCCTTTATTTGACAAATAGCCCCCCTCCCTTTCCTTCTCTCACAGTTGGCTGTGACTAAACCCTGTGAGCAAAGGATTTTTTACTGCTGCTTTGGCAGTATCAGGTGACTTTCCCCATTATGACCGTTTTGATTAATGCTCCTCTATGAGGTATTCACCCCACCAATCCTGCCTTCCCCTCCCATTCCCTCCCTCCTCCTCTGTCTCTACACACTTGAAATTTCATTGAGGTGAAGCCATTAATGCCTTTCTTTGTAATAACATTAGGTCATTTAGCCGAGGCTTTGGGGTCACAAGCTGCGGCAGCCGGTGTTTCTATGCAAGCATGGTCTTAATCTGCAAGACTGACAAGTGCTAGTCCTACTCTGGCGTTAGTTTGCGAGCTCGGTGCATTTCTCAAATCAGATGCAGACAGGCATGCATCTCTCAGATGGCTACAGAGCTCTGTCTCTCTTTAGGGAGGCAGGTTAGATTGATTGTCCACATGAGCGCAGCGATGAATAAATAAAGCAATACAAATGGCAAGGTTGAGATAACACAGTTCAGACCCAGCGAGTGAAGGAGGATGTATTCAGCTCTTCTTGTGGGTATAAAACCGAGCCAACCGTCTCCTTGGCTCCTTGCTTCTACTCTCCCTCACATTCCCCTCTTTTCATCTTTTTGGACAGATAACACTTTTTTCTCTCACCCTCACTGCCCTCCCTGTGCATTAGCTAAATGCTGCTATGGAAACTAGTTGTTCAGCCAATAGGATTATCTCTTTCTCCAGGATAGAAGACAGGAGGGGAGGGAAGTAGAAACAGACTGAAATCAAAATGGGGTTTTGTGTGTGTGTTTTTAGATGGAGAGGGTGCAGCCTCCAGACAGTGGGGGTTGGTCGGGCTGAAGGGCCAGGCAAGCGGCCATAGCATTTTCATAAGGCTCTTTAAAAGCTCAATCAATAGCCTCCTCTTTGACCCACCACTGCTAAATTATTCAGCAGAGAGGCCCTTTTGCTCATTCTTCCCCCTTAGAGTTTCATTAGTTGAGTTTACTTTCACCAGCTTGGCCACATCTTGGCTCACACACACATGCATGCAAATTTGTCATGTCATTTTTCAGTGACAGATGACATTTGGGCATTGCATATATATCCAAGTGCTAATTCCACCCCTTGTTGCTGAGTTGTTGAAATATTCAGTGGTGCCTCAGACACTTTTCTCTCTCTTTTTTTTTTTTTTTTTTCCTGGCACATCACAAGTGAAAACGTCTCCTCTGATGTCTTCACTAACATCTGAAGCAAATTCACTGTTCTCCGGCATGGAGCACTACATTTTTATCTTTAAAGCAGAAGAGCAAACAGACAGCGCTATCCTCTTTGGCATTGGCTTTGATGAGAGAGTGGGAAAACAAATGTAGCAAACGCACTGAGAAAGGCAGGTATATTTGAAGCTGTCAAAACCTACAGGACTCCCAACCCAGTCGTTGTATATGAAAAATAATGACAGGGTCTGTTTAATTACCTGACCAGGTCTTCCTGTTGAAATGAAAACAGTCGACTCCTCCGTAGGGGGCTGTACTCTAAATTAGAGGGTGAAGGGTCCTTTGAAGTCGGTTAATGTTCATAGTGTCTCACAACTATTGGGGCTAGATGGTTTTCACACTAGATGCCACAGAACTTTGTTTTTCTTTCGCATCATTTTCAGCTGTTTGTATCTCTGGTATTATCTGTGAGTAACCCTGTGTAGTATTGTTTTTAGAGGAGGATCTCTTGTCTTTTCCTGGCCCACCCATTGCCGAGTGTAGTTTCCAGACACAGTTTTGCGTGGATTGGTCAAGCTTTAATTGGATTGGCCTCTGTTCTGAAAACGGACGGCTAATTTTACCCCACCTCCTCGTCCTCTCCCACTTTACATTTTCACTTCTCCCTCCTGTCCCCTATTTTTCTCCTTTCCAACCCTCCGCTTTTCCCTTCCCTCTCTCAGCTTAAGTGGGTATCTGGCGTGCTTCACCGCTGGTTCTCAGCTCAGCTCAGTGTAATTTCCAGCTTGTCCAATGTGTGACATGCCAATAAAAAAAGAATGAGAGAGAACAGGAGAGGAGGGGGAGGAGGAGGAGGAGGAGGAGAGGGTAACGCTGTGGAAGTGCAGATTTACAGTGGTATCGGGTTCACACGCTTCCACTAGGGCCCTGTTTTTTTTTTCCCACTCTTTCTCTCTTTGTCCATTAAAGAACACATGGTGCAAATTAACTCTCGCTGGTAGAGAGAGCAAAGGGAGGAAGGAAAGAGGGAAGAAGGGCAAGGACATCGGTCAGAGAGAGGAGCAGACACGAGAGGAGGAAATTTCGGGGATTGCTGTGAGGTCTTTGGAATGTCTACATTTTGTACCTTGGAGCCCGCTGCTTCACGCAGCCCTTAAAACAACAGCAACATCACCACAGTCTGCCATCTCAAGCAGCTCCCCTGCAGCAGCACTGCAGTCTCACAGAGACCCTATGACTTTCTGTACATGTGTTGGAGCTTGACTCACTGCTAACTTTATCTATCCTCCGTCTCTGAATACTTGTTGATCTAATGCAAAACAACTGGCTCACACATGCTCTTGCTTTGATCGCAAAAAGGGGAACATCACTCTGTTTAAGAGTTCTCAAATGCCATTTCTCTACAACAACACAATCCAGTCAGTGTATGTGAACAAGAAAACTCTCTTCTAAACCAAAGAACCAAGAGCCTTATCAGTCATGTCATCAAGATTTAGACACTGGAGCTGCTCCATAACCAACGAATAAAAGCCTTGAAGGGCTCACAACTCAAGCTTCTGCACTCAAATGAGGATTTTTAGTAGATTTTGTAAAATCCTCTGGACCATAAAATGCACCAATATCCCCACAGATTGGCTGAACACAGTCTCACATTCTCTAACACAAAATTGTCTTTGTGGTGTGTATACAGTAAAAAAAAAAAAAAAAAAAAAAAAACAAATACAAAAATAGAACGCTTGGAAAAAGAGTTGCAGGGCATGACAAACAGGTTTTCCTGGATTTTAGTTAATGACAAATTTAAACGGGTCTTTCCTTGGACACAGAAGGCGGATTGTGTGTTTTCCATTCAGTGCGTCACATTTCCGCCCGCAGTGGCTGTGACTGGTGTTGCATGTGCTTTGATGGGCGAGTCTAAATTGTGTTTGCCTGTCTGTCACCGCCAATGGATCACATGGACGTAGGGAACCACAGCTGCGAGGGCTTGGAGACGCTTCATCACACTTGCACACACACACACACACACCCCCCCCCCCCCCCCCCCCCCTTCATTTATTCTGCACATAGGTGTTTGTGCATTTTTGTGACTTGCATCCACACACAAAACTGCACGCTTTATTATTCTGCGTTGTGAAAGCCTAAATCCTCTGTTGTGCTTACCAAAAAACCCTCCAGTCCAAACCTCTAAATTCTCTGCCATGCCCTCTACTCGTCTGCTGTTTTGCAGTACATACCTCAGCCCCCACCTCCCTCCTTCTCAGCCCCATTCTCTCCCAGACATCATCTCCGCTGAGATTTCACACTACTACCAGTTGATTTTATTGTTGCCTCGATCTTAAACAGCGCGCTATGAAGAAGTATAAACACTATCCACGATGGTAAAGACATTTCCTGGCATCAAAGGGCCGAGCTGTGCTATCCCCTCAGTAGCTGTATTCATTTCTGTTCCCTCCACGCTCAAATGCTCTTTGTTCTTCTCTTTATAGGAATGTACTTAACAGTTTGGCAGTGTTGTATTTGTGAACAGAGCCGTCTTTGTTCGAGCAGACAGTTAACACTTGTGTACAGAGCAGAGGGAGGAAAGTCTGCGTTATTAAGCCTACTGTTAAATTAGCCTAAGCACTATCTTAATGAAATGATTAAGAAAATATAGACCTCCCCTAAGTCTCTTTTTTTGTACAGTTGTCAAATCCCCATGTCTTTTATCCAGAGGTTTTTCCTCTGCCCCTATGCAGTTGTTAAAGCAAGCTGCTGCCCTGTGTGGCAATCTGTGTTGTGAGCTTTATCTGACATGCTGTTTAAATCCTCCTTCCTTGCTTTGGAGCTAATTGAAATAATCAGAGCATTTAAAATGCATTTTTTCCAGATGGGACTGGCTGTGTGTTTATGGTAGGACTAACACAGTCAGCTGTATAGACTTTCACTGCAGCATCAAGACAAGCTAACCTTGGGCTATTGAGCTTAACAGCCCATTTATAGATCGCCATAATGCCCTCCCCATTTGAGGGTGAATAACTCTTTATAGGCTCTCATCATTTGCGCTTCTCATATCTTATGGCATTCCTTACCTTATTCCACATTATTTCCCGTCGACTTCTCCTGTCTTGCTCTCCTCTACTGTCTGGTCCTTGTGATAAATCTTGTGCCTCAAGGCATTGTGGGGGTGGGGGGGTAGGGACTGATTTTGGCCCATTACTGATGGTGGCCCAGCACGTGGGCATGTCCGAATCAGTTCACACACCAGCAAGAGAGGACATAGTAAAAAAAAAAGAAAGAAAAAGAAAAAACAGAAAAGCCTGTCTTCCTCCCACCTCTCCGTCTCCTACCTTTCACCCTCCTCTCCAGGTGAAATGCAATGATTTAATGTGCAGCCCTGTCGGAGTGGGTAATGGAGTTGGCGGATGAGTGCAAGGGGCTGCCTCCATCAGCAAGTGGAGGGTGTGGAGGGGTGTTGGAGGTGATTGAGACACCTGTCTGTCTAGGTGTGCTTCTTGTATAGACAGTGACCTCTCGTTCTCTCCTCCCTGCAGATCCAAGATACACACTTTTACACAAAACACACACCTCATTTCTTCAGCGTGTGCACCACAATACACAGCACTTCAGCGTGTGGAACTTGTTCTTTACACTCTTCTAACTGTAGTCTGGTGACAGGACCTGTAGGGGACTGATGGAGCTTGCTGTTAACAGATGGCTCACTGTCTCTTGGAGTACTTTTTGGCCCAAAACATCATATCTAAAGATGCCTCACTGGGCCATTAGAGGGGTTTTTAGATGGGCCTACTTTGAGTGATAAAGAGACATGATATTTATTCATCAAAGCACTGCTCTACCTTTTTTGAAGCTGCTAACCGTGTGTTTCATGTAAGTTAATTTAAGACTTCTTGTTTATCAGATCACACAACTGAAATAAAGTCACTTTGAGCCTGTCTCAGAGGTTATTTTGCAGTGCAGTACAAGTACAGATTCAAACACTGACAGGTACAGAGGGAGAGTATTGATTACCGCTATTGATCACGCTCACACTGTCCTTGTTCTCCCCACTTGTCTTTGTCTTTGTTTGCACTGTGCCTACCTGTTAACATTTTACATGTTATAGAGCTCCATTCTCAACACTCACATCCAGTATTATAAGCTGAAGTTGGTTATTCTTAAGAGAGTAGCTTTAACAGCTGTATGCTTGTGTGCATTGCTGAGACTCCCGCTTAACTTGGGGCACAGCAGCAACTGGCCATAATTAGGTGCAAACTGTTTGCTGCCCCGCCAAAATGCCATTTAAATGCCAAATGGCAGCGAGGGTGTGCATAATATGTGGGATCTCTGGCCTGTTGCTGTAGTCTCTCTGCTGGATTGTTACTGCTGCCAGAAAGAGGTTACACAGAGATAAGTGGTTGTTCTTGTGGCATCAGCCTACACTGCCCTTGTTAGCTCATCAGCCAGGACTCCCCATCCAAAACCTTTTGCACTCTGCCATCTATTGTTAGCAAAGATGCTATCTTGCAACCAGGAGTAGATTAGTATTTAACTGGGATTTACTTGGTATTTAATTAATATGCGCTTGTGTGCACAGATGAGCCGACAGCTCATGCTACTTGCGCACTTTTGGCAAGCTCATCTTTTGGTGTAAAAATTCACTTAGGTAGTGTAGCTTTGCACACAACTAAGTGAGCTTTTTTTTTAAATTCCAAACCTCAAATCTCTTACAACTGTACACAGCTGACTTAAGCTCTTGAGAAAGTCTTTTGTCTATGTAGGTCTGACACCCACTCTCTGCTGTTTCATTTAACTGCTTTGACTTCAGGAGGCTAGCCGCTAGTCTGTAGATGGTGAGTGCAGCGCTGCAGGCCCATATAAGGAGCGTGCATCAGCTCTGTGAAGGTTCTGCACAGAATCACAAGGTGTCCAGGGCCCACCTGTCAAGCCCCACCACCACCATCTTTAACACCACCCTGACAAAAACCACCAGAGCACAGCCAGCTTAATGCCAGCCTGCTGATCTGCTATGCTAACATGCTATAACAACGACATTTATTATGGTCATATGTCATGCTAAGCATGTAGCCATTGGTTGCCTTAAATGAAAAGAAGCAGTGTTTTCTCTGGGCTGGTGCAGCAGCCGCTGTGCTTTGTAGCCTTTAAAGTAAAGCAAGGCTACACATCCCCACATCCCTACCAAAGACTCTAATGTCTGTGTGTGTGCTTGCATCACTGTGTGTGAGCAGCCTGTGTAATCACTCCTAGCTGGCGGGCTCAGAGGGAGAGGTGGAATCAATGCAGTGGGCTATGAAGAGAGGAGAGAGCAAGGAAGAGAGGGAGGGAGGAGGCTGATCAATATCATACCAGCAGGGTGGGGTAATACCCACTTCATGCAGCGCCGCCACAAACAGACAGGATTGTGGGAGTGAAGCAGGGGAGAAGAACAGAAATAAGAGAGACGAAGAGAGGGAGGTGCAACGGTAAAAAGATGCAAATCTCAGTGGCGCCGGTAAACAAGAGGCTTTGTGTCAATCACCCGATGAAGTGGCACATTTAGCATTCTCCTCTCTCCTTCAACCACTCCAACACTGCTGGGGATTGTTTGCTTGGTAGCTGCCTGCCCATTGGTCCGGGCCAGTGACGGGGTGTGGCTGCACGGTGATAATGTATGGGCTGTCATGGCAATGATATCCACTGTTTAAGAGAGTCATCAATAACCCCGCCCTGTTGTATTCCACAGACTGTTAGTCAGTGTCTGCTGGATCATCCCATCATCAGCCTATCATATCACTCTACACACACAATCTATTACGAGCATCCACTCTGTTAACAAAGAGCAAGAACACCTAATCACCGTCCTTCCAAGGACAGGTGGATGTCAATCACGACACCACAGTAGAGGGGGAAAAAAGGCGAGAATCTGCCAACAAAACAGGCTGAAAGCGGACTAGCTTCACACAGAACCTATAGTACACAGAGCTCTCTCTTAATGTTGCCAGGGCTTTGTCGCTTGAGGTTGCGCGCACGCTACCAGATCTCATGCTGATGCTGATTGCATGGTATGGTGAACTGTGTCTCCTTTCTGCTTGATTTAACTTCAAAGCCGTGACTGGGCTGAGCCGAGCGGGCTTCACATGGCCGTTTAGAGCTGGGAGACAGGATGTGATGGCGGACAACTGAACTGTACACTGTAAACGGACACTTCCTCTGCGGTGGGTAGGAAGTCCCCGCCAAACCATATGGTCACACTGGGATGCACAGATCTTCTGCGTGTGTGTGTATGTATGTGTGTGTGTGTGTGTGTGTGTGGGTGGGTGCATTCCTTGCTTTTCCTCTCTGTGGGTTTCTGAATGTGTTTGTGCATTTATGCCTCTTCTGTTCCTGTGTATAGTATCTTGCCCTGAACATGCTGTTACAACTAATTACATTGACCTGGCCTTATCTAACACACCTTACAGCCATTTTTAAAGACAGAGGCAGAAGTGTGCTTGCTTGAGTCACCTTTCAATGATGGTGGCAGGGGCAAGTGAGGGGTGAAAGTGAGGCGATAGGTGACTTGCAGAGAAACAAGCACGGTCTCAGACACAGCACTGACCTCTCTGTCTTTTTGTTCTATCTCTCTTTTTATTTTTCTTCCTCTCCTTCTTTCACTCACTGCGGGCGAACAGTCATCCCCCCCCTCTCCTCCCTGACAGAGAGAGTCGAGGCGAGTAATTCCCCCGTCTACAGCAAAATCCTTTGCCTCCCCTACCCAGCCCTGGACGCTGCTGCACAAAGCAAATGCAGTCTGAGCCTGTGTGTGTGTGTGTGTGTGCGTGTGTGTGCATGTTCAAAGTACGCCTTTTGATTTACAGGCACACACACGGATAAATGGGCGGAGAAGGCTTTGATGTGCCTGGGTTGCAGAGAGTAGAGATGTTGGTGTGTTGTTCAACCTCTTTGTCTTCCCGCTCTCTCTCGGTGGGTGCTCTGTTTGTGCGTGTGTATGTGTGAACGATAACCAATGCGTTTGACACACTGTGCTCATCGTGACTTTGTGTGTTATTCCCCCCCCCCCCCATGTTAGTGAGCAATTGTTGACTTAACCACGTGTGTTTTATTGTGTTAGCGTTAGTCTGGCTTAGTTTGGCTAGTCAGCAGCAGCAGCAGAGACATTGAAAGGGGCTACAGTTTTAATTTGCAGGGCTTAAAATATGTTTCTGATTCTGTCATTCTTGCAAAATAGTCATTCATCCCATATTTTCTCAGCTGAATGTTCTCTTAAAATAAAAAAATAAAATACACCATCTTCCATTATAGAGGTTATTAGCAGGTGCTTGAAGTCTCAACAGAATGTGTTTAATGTGTACAAAAGTATATAAAGGCAGTTATAAGATAAGATAATTCTTCATTAGTTCCACAGTGGGTGAATTTGCAGTGTTACAGAAACCAAGTGGATAATAATAATAAGTAAACAGATTCAACAGTTGAATTCACACTATTGCACATAGGAAATATTGATTTTGCAGCGTTTAGTCTGCATTGATGTTGCACATCAGTGATTTTCTCAGTTTCGATGTGAGTAGTCTGTCGGGAGCATTGTTGATTGTGAAGCCTGACAGCAGCAGCAAGGAAGGACCCGCAGTATCTCTCCTTCACACACCGCAGGAAGCAACCTGTCACAGAGGGAGAAGCCCAGTGCTGTCTGAGTGTCCTGCATGGGGTGAGACAAGTTCTCCATCAGGGATGATAGCTTAGCCGTCGCACTCCGTTCTCCCACCACTTCCACAGGGCGTTGAGGGGGCTTCCCAGAACACAACTGGTTTTAATCAGTTGAGATGTTCCTGCCCCAGCAGACCACTCCACAGAGGATGGCTGATGCCACCATGGAGTCAAAAAAAGAAGGGTCCTCAGGAGTGCCCCCTGCACTCCACGAGACCTGAGTCTCCTCCGCAGATAGAGTCTGCTCTGGCCTTCACAGTATGTCTGCTCAGTTATTGCTAGAACAGTGTGTGCATGGATTTCCATTGTTCCTGTCTCACTAAATTCAATAACTTGTGCCTTCCTACACATTGTATCTTGCTCTTACACAGACCATTTTTATTTTCAAGACATTAGCCTGTTTGATCTAATTAAAAACACACTGATCTTGCTATTGTTCGTTTGTAAAAATGTACATTTTTGCCTCATTAACTCATTCTACCGTTAATACTATATACCCATTTCACAGTTTAAGATAAACAAAAGGCAGAGCATCCCTGTATTTTATTAATTAATTAATTAATTTTTTTTTTTTGCCTCACTGTAAAATGTGAAATCTCTAATGGTGAGTTAATTGCGTAGGAGGAATGCATAAAAATTTCAATCAATAATACTACCGCAGAGTCGTGAACAGTTCAACCTTTCCCATCAATTTAAAAATGCCTTAGGATTTTCTAACTGATACCGGATTTGGCTGATACTTTGTAATGATTGAATAAAGGAAGCAAAGCAGAAAATGCTTTTCCGCTGTGACTTCCACTCATTTTCAGGTGGAATTAAACATGTTTCAAATACACAGAAATGCGGCTCGCTGACACTCACCACAAGTCCATCTATATTCGTATTAGAATATGGCGGCTGTTATTGCCAGTCTAGACTGAGAGCCATGCAGTACAGCTCCTTCTAGCACTGGGCTATCCTTGTTATTGCAGCTGTGTTGTCTACAATACATCTCTTGTTGCAGCACAGCAGGGGGCTGCTCAGAGCTTCTGGCCTGTGTGTGTCTGTGTGTGTGTGTGTGTGTGTGTGTGTGTGTCTGTGTGTGTCTGTGTGCACATGTGTTATAGTCACATTCTTCCACAGCTTTCAGGGTACAGTTGCTGCGAGTAGCCTTTTGATTTTGTGAGCAGGAACTGTATTTGGTGCGAAGCCTGTCACTTCTTTAAATCTTTAACACCCATTCTCCATCTGATAGCCTACTGCATTTGCATCCACACTGATATATCGTCACACACACACACACGGGTAGGTAATTTGCATGTGATTATTTGCATATTGTACAAAGCAAGCATGCCTGACAGACCACCCACTGCTTGGCTAGTGCGGCATCTGGCTGATACACAGCTTACATGATGTATTACTGATAGGGCCAGTGTCATCGCTAGAGACTGAAAGACAGGCAAGGTCACCTTCAGACACAGAGATAGAGGCTGGAGAGAGACAGGGAGATGGATATCTTCAGAAGCAGTGGCCAGATAAAACAATACAATCAAAACTGGTTGAGCTCATGGTGATATAAGATCTTCAAGGCCGTCTGTCCGGTTTCACACGCAGCGTTAAGATCTGTTTTTGCATGCTTGTGTTCTTATTCTCTGCTTGTTTGCCTCCATCTCTGGCTGTGCACCGCCACTCCTCTCTCTCTCTCTCTCTCTCTCTCTCTCTCTCTCTCTCTCTCTCTCTCTCTCTCTCTCTCTCTCTCTCTCTCTCTCTCTGTTGTGTGTGTTTTGTGTTCTTACACAGAAGCTGGTGTAAGTTTGTGTGTGTATGCGGAAATGAGCTTTGGTGTGTGTGTGTTCAGGATCATAAATATTGCTATTAGCTGTATTGATGCAAGCTCACCATACAGAGCAACACACACAAAAAGCCTTTCAATTTCTCGCAGTCTCACACACACACACACACACACACACACACACACACACACACTTTCACACTCCCTATAGAGGCTCCTCTGATGGCCTGACAGCTGCTCTTACATAGAGAAGACCTCCGAAGCATTCACACACAGTCTTCGAAGTGGAACACATGCATACACACACCTTTCTGACTCCCCTGTGATTTGTCGTGGAGTTGTGCTACACACATGCCACCTTCACACACACACGCACACACTCATACTACCCATGGCCAAATCTTATTTGCGTTTCACATTTATTACTCCTGCATTAACCTACATGTTAGCTTGAAAGTTTAAATGTTTGTATGTGTGTGTGTGTCTGTGTCTGTGTGTGAATTATACCCAGGCGGGAGATCGATTAGCATTGGCTCAAGCAAGCCTTCTCATTTCCTGTCTTCCATTACAGCGCTCAATCAGCCCACAACTCCTTTTCTGCCATACCGTGCTCAGGAGGCTGCCACTAGTAGTCGCGCACACACACACACATACACAGGGTCCGGATTAGCTGGCTGGGCAGACATCCAGTGCGACAAGTCAACACATACACACACACACACACACACAGAGCTTGATATTCATATCCTTTCTGCACATCCCTCTCTGTGAGCAGCCCCCCTCTCTTCTTCCACAGCAGTAGGCCAGCCAGTTTTAGTAAGATGTCTTATTAGCTCACCAGGCTATGCTAACAAGGCAAAGCTAACGTAATGGATCACAGGCAAACAGGCTTCCAAACAAAACACCAGACCATTTAAACACTCCCCACAACACAAAGGAAAGCCTGTGCCATCCAAAAAACGTCAGCATTCCTCAGCCTTTGTGTGTGTGTCTGTGTCTAACTCTAAATCCTGACTCATGGGTATTACCTTGAGACCAGGCAAGTCTCTGCTCTCAAGAGAACATCCAGGGCTGTACACAAACAGACACACACACTGGCAAACACACCAACACACACAGGAAGTCAGGTATCAAAGCGAGGTGGCTTTGAAGCGGCTAAATGAAAGACTGAAGGCAGAAATGACAATGTTTTCTGGCAGGCTATAACTGTATGTCTGGCTGAGAGGGAGAGCTTGGAAAATAAAGTTAGTATTATGATCTGAACACCCAGATATGAGCTCTCCTAACCGCCTCCATCTGTCCTCGCACAGCCTGCGTTTGAAGTCTCACTTGGATCTGCATTCTAGTCTATAGCCTGCTAGTGCTGCAAGGATTTCTGACTGTGTTCTCAATAAAAAAAAGAATGCCTGTGTATTTGTGTGTTGCCTAAATCACTGAACACAAGTTGTCAGTTTCTTGGTGCTCCATGCCTGTGTTGTGCAGCTAATGATCATCATTGTTCTTTATATCTTTTTATTCGTTCCTTAAATATATTCCTTTACTCTTTACGTGCTTTTTCCTTTTGCCTTTCACAGTGCTGCTCTCTGTACCATCACTTAACTTGTATTAGATTTCTTGGCTAAACCCGCCGTGCAGCAGAAGTGTGTTGGAGGCAAAGACAAATATTTAAGTTGGACACGGCCCGGCTATTTTATGGAGCGAGCTAGTGTTCTCGATTCTCTCCGCCCCCCCCCCCCCCCCCCCCACCCCCCCTGTCTGGAAGGAGGGCAATGTGGTCAACATCATGCATTTTTCTTATTATTTCTGCCATTAATTTACCTCTCTCCCACTGGGATCCATTTGAAATAGAGGAGAGATGAAACAAAGACTGGTGCAATTAGCCCTGTTTGTTATCAGTATGGAGTGAAGCGAAGTGTTAGAAGAGCCAGATCTCAGATGTGGCAGTCATGTGTGGTGCTTGTGACTCTCCAGTGTATAAAGTCCGCCTGTGGTTGGCAGTATGATCCACCAGTAGTGGCCCTCAGCCCTCAAGTCTTAATTAGTATCATCTGTGAGCTCCACGTGACTCGAGCCCTCTCCTCTTTTACTTTCTTCTCTATGTCTCTGCCACCATCACCTTATTTTGCCTGAATGACAAGAGGACCTGTTAACCTGCAGATGTGTTGGTGTATGTCAACAAATCGTACAGTGACACCCGTCTGTCATAAAGTGAAGGGGGTTTTAAATTTAAGGCAGGCATGGGCGCCCATGTTCAAAGGCTCACACACCACACACATACATACACACGAACACACACAGAGCAAGAGGAGCAAATCTGCCCACTTTGAAACGGCTAATGCTCATCCAATCCAATATGGAGCCGAGCTGACAGATGGGCCCAGTGTGTTCAAAGCAGAGGGCGCCGATTTAATATCCAAACAGGTCAAGCCAAAGAGAGAGACACCCCTGTGTAGGCACGGCGCAAAGGTCCTGCCAGCACCGCCACCACAGCTGGGACCCACCTCACCTCCTCCCTCTACCCCCTCCCTCCCCCTGCCTCCCACACTCTCTCCATTTGCTCTTGTTGCCAGGCGGGGAAGCAGGCTGTGCACAGTTCCTCCTCACAAACATTGTAATCCACATTTGTTTAGTGTTATTATATGTGCCTAAGAGAAGGAGTATGGAGGGGCAGGTTATTCTTCCTTCCTCCCTCCAAGTAGCCAAGTGCTCACTGTGAAGCCCATAAGGAGAGGAGGATTGCAGAGTGGAATCCTGCTGCTCTGGCTCTGACAGCCTGATTTAGAGGTGCTTTCTCTTACCTCTGACACAGAGTCCCAGCCTGCCCTGCTCTGCTGCAGGGTTGGGAGAAGAATAGTGGTGCTTATCCTGAAAGCCTGCTATTTGTTTGTGTGTGTGTGTGTGAGAGAGAGAGAGAGAGAGAGCATTTTCTTGTATGTGTGTTTGCTCACACAGCATGCTGGCATTTCTTTTTAACAACCTCCTTTGTCAGTCACTGAGATGTCGAAGATTGCGTGAGCACAGCAGATCTCTTGTACCTCACCAGTGTACGTTCACGCACACATACAGTTTTTGAATATGTGTGTGTGCTCTGTCGTCCAGATGGAAGTGTTTATTGAGTGCTGGTGTGCTGGCAGATCTCTCTGTCTCAGAGAGGGCGGGAGAAAATAAGTGAGAGAAAGAAGGAAAATGAGGAAGAGAGAAAGCTAAGTGGAAAACCCTTTCAATCAGATCCATCATCATTGTGTGTGTGTGTGTGTGTGTGTGTGTTTGTGTGTTTATGTGAGTGTATGTGTGATCTTCCCAGCCAGCTCTTCCCGCCTGCCTCCCCTCTCTAATCTTATCATGTCGGAGCAGCAGATTAGTCCTTCCAGATCCCATCTCTGCCTCCAAATGCCACAATCAGCCTTTTGTTCTTTGGTTGTGCTTACTCTCCCCTGGCGGCAGGCGAGGTGAACACTCACACAATCCGCCCTACGTGCCATTTCGAGCTTCCGCCTGTCAATGTCACACGGCTACCAGCCCTGATCCACCATACCTGAGCCTCCCCTGCTCCTGGGGCGTTAGCTAACTAAGCTGTTAGCTCAGCAGCCTGCTAGCCTAGCTGAACTGCTTGACATTCCTGGCTAACACTGAGCTGCTGCTGCTGCTCTTGTCTGTTTGACCTCCCCCTCTTCCCTCCCTCCCTCCCTCTCGCTGTCTCCTTTGTCTCTGTGTTTGGGATCTGTCTTTCCTTTCTTACTTCTGGCTGCCACCTTCTGAAGGAAGTCATAGATCCTGGCTGCTGATGTCACCGGGGAGGGGAGGGGGGGGGTCGCTAACAGGGTTAGCAGAGGAAGAAGAGAGTGTTTGAAAAGCAGAGAAAATAAACAGAGGTTTCCTGTTAACGAGGTGCACTGGGGGCCTGTCGTGTGGGAGCGAGATGGTCTGGTTTTGTTTAAAGCAAAGCTCTAGTGTTACAGTGCGGGGAGGAGGAGGAATAGGGCATTAGGTTTGAGGGTTACAGGTTGTAACAACGTTCTCTTAGTTTTGTCACAGCTCGGCTTGGCTGCAAGGCAATGACCATATTGTAAAGGCCACTGTGAACAGATGTGTTAGAAAGTAGGGGCTCGCTGCTGCCGCTGAGCACTCTCACACGTGTTGGAAGACTTACAGGAATAGGTGTTAGTGTTAGCATTGGTTTTTCCAATGAAAAGCGCCGAATTAATCCCACACTCAGTCTATCTTTTTAAGTGTATACCCCTCTACAGATTTCCTCCCTGGTTTCTTTTCAAATTTAAAGCCTTTCCTTGTAAAAGGGATAGTCTGCCCTCTGTATTTCCCTCTCTCCCCCCAGTCTTTGTAGTGGTGTGGTCATACACAGAGGCCCCGGCTCCAGAGTTGACTGCACACATGCAGCCACACAAAGAAAACTGCACAGCCATTATGGATCCAAGGGGCCAGCCACCTTTAGCAGTCAGAGGGAGAATTAACCGACTCACACAATGCCTGGTTTGTCTTGGCTGCTTTTAGAAAAGCATTGATTTACTTTTTATGAACACAGATACATTTTGGAGTCATTGTAAAAGAAATACACCTTAAAACCTTGTAATATTTTCCAACATAGAGCTGTTTAAAGTAGTGGCTGTCCTCTAATCAAACCCCTGCGTGACGCGTGTGCCCAAGAATGCCACAGGCCACGTTGAGCCACTGGAGGGGAGGGGAGGTGCCATTGTGTTCAGCCCCAAAGCATGACTCTCAGATTTATATCTCCTCAGTGGATAAAGGGGTTGCCTTGTACCCTGGGGGTTTCAGTAAAGCAGGAGGAGGATAGTTGTAATTTTAAGTCAGAGGAAATGAGAAGGTCTTGCTCCTCCTACCTTAATCCAACCGATTTTACTCTCCTCATTTTGCGCGCCCCCCCCCCCCCCCAATCTCCTTTGCTGTGCTTCCTTGCACTTTCTCTTTTTTTTTCTTCTTGTTTCATTTCTTTCACCCGGTAGTGGGTTAGTAAGTCTTTTGGCCTCTCCTCAGTGAGCAACATTCCCAGGGTTTAGGGCCCAGGAGGAGGGAGGGCAGGGCCATGTTTAGCCTCTGGCAGGACAGGCAAAGATGGCTGACATTGTGCGGGGCTCAGCTCTCTACAGGCAGCGTGGAATGTCTCTAATCAATTCAGCATTGTGGTTCCTTCTTATATGTTCTCTCTGTCATTTTCTATGGCAGGCTTAGCAAAACCCAGACAATACAACTAGTACTTCGTGTGGCGAGTCTGAGCTGTCTATCATCCCCCTTCATTTTCTCCTTGCGTTATCTACTCATTTTTCCACCCCGCATGTTTATAGAATTGTGATAATTGAAAGCTATGCTTCACTCCCACTACGTGCTCCATATGTTGCACTCTCAGTCTTTCTCTCCATCTCCCTCCCTCTTTTGCCTGAGAGGGCTTAACGCCGCTGTGAGCTTCTAAACAGCAATCTGCTCTGGAGAGCGGCAACTACTCTGTAGTGACGAGGATACTGATGATAACTCAAGCAACATTCGCTCGCTGCTTTGGTTCGTTTGGCTGCTTTAAAATAATGCAGCCTCATGAATAAGGTGTAAAACCCGTGTGTGCATCTTTCTGCCTGCTTGTGCTTTTTCTGTTTGCGTTAGGCTCGATGTTCCAGTCCCCTGAAATCCCTTTGATTTTGTGGTTTTACAAGCAGAAAATGAAATGTTCACGTGGCACACTAGTAGCATTTACAGTCTCCTTAAAGTATTAATAATGTATAAGCACCAGATAACTACTCATACTGCTGTGGCAGGCAGCCTGTTAATCTAGAAGGCAACAGTGTCTTTACACTGGAAAGACAAGAGGTTGGGATGGGTGGGCTAACTGCTGGGAGGGGGAGGGACATGACGTCATTGCACACATTTCTTCACACATACACACAGTATGTCTACGTGCTCAGGGGTCTGTGTCTCAGTCCATCGGTGTGGCTCTCTGTTCAATCACAGCCAAAGTGTGTGTGGTTGTGTGATGTTGCATGCATACTCACGCAGTCATCCACAGCACTAAATGCAGCTGACTGACTGCGTGCCAGCTGCCGTTTAACACGTCCAGGCTCACTTACTCACTCATTCCTCCTCCCTGCTCAAGGTTGGAGAAGAGGGAGGAACGAGGGGAAGAAAATGGTGGAGAGGTGGTGGAGTGGAGGGTTGGAATGAGAAAGGTGGAGGAGGGAGAGAGGAAGAGGAGGAAGGAATGGAGAGAATTGGAAAACCAGAGGTGGGCTTGAGGGTTTAGGGAGGTGATGATTTGCTTGGCTGCGTGTGCTCAGCCTCCTCCCCAGTGACATAACAGAACAATGTACTGTAAAGGCTTTAAATATCTTTACTCTGACCTCATGTTCCTACACACAGATATATACACACACACACAGATACAGTTAAGAGCCTGGAAAGAACAGATGTAAAACTGTCTTAGATTACCGTAGACTTTTCCCCTTCTTCCATTTTTTCCATATGCTCATTTCTTCTCTACTCCACGGGTGGTGTCAGTGGTGGTGCAGGTGTCTCAGCTGGTTAGCTGTGTGCAGTGCAGTGCAGTAGAGTCCCTAATAAAGATGGCTGGGGCCAATAGGATTGTGTCGCAGTCCAGCACCCAGCCCGGCAGTCTCTCTAATGTTCTTTTCAAAGAACTGTGACGGTCAGTTGGGCTTATGTGTAGGCACAATAAATATTTTATAACATGAAATGAAAACAGTATTTTGCCCTTTTCATCTCTCACCTCGGTGCCGGCCTCAGTTTCTACCATTTTCTTCCCACTCCCCCCTTTTTTCTTCCCTCATTATTTTTTCATGACTGGTCCCAGAAAAGCGCTCTTCTTACCTCAGTGCTGCCACTTGCTGGTCATCTAGAGAGTTACAGGCTTTTGCTCACTTGCACTTTATTGAAAGGCCAGTAGGTGGCAGCACTTAAGGAGCAGAAAAGTCCAAAGTATGGTAAAAAAGATACTGTCCCTGTGCATTAGTAACCTAATAGTATGTTAAATCATTTAATAACTCATTTGTCATTAAGTGAAGAGAACCCAAGGCACAGGATTGATTTGTAGGTGGCAAAGATTGAACACTGATCCATCCCCCTCATGGTTATTCTCTCCCCCATAATTCCTCCGGCAACGACCATCCCACTGTTTACTTTATTAAGGCTCTAAATGCTCTGCAATCCCTTTTTAATTGACTTGGTCTCTCCGCATGCTTTTTGGCATCAGCCAGTGTGAGTCATAAACAGTGCGTCTGCACAGAATCACTGCACAGCCAGCAGGCCAGTTTGTGACGTCGTAATCAAACAAAATGATGTCTGTTTATCTTAGCATGGGATCCTCTTTTTTTTTTTTTTTTTGGTCTCCTGCTCACTTGCTCTGTGTCTCTCTGTGTTGCAGAGTAAACGGGACCATCTGCTGATGAATGTGAAATGGTACTACCGCCAGTCAGAGGTGCCCGACTCTGTCTACCAGCACCTGGTGCAGGATCGCAACAATGAGAACGGTGAGACATGCCTCCTTGTATGCACAGAAACATATGCCGTACACACACTCACATACAAAAGTAAATACATTCACTTGCTCTGTAACACAACACTCCGTTTATCTCCTTCACAAACACACACACACACACACACACACACACACACACACACACACACACACACACACACACCTGCCTCTGCTCTCCAGACTGTTACAGGATGTAAGAGCTAGCTGTGAATTGCATTTCAAACAGAAACCCAAAGATGGTGTTCCAGGCAGCCGAGCCAATCCCAAGGCTCTGTGCTGTTCCCCGGGTAACACTCCTTCAAGCCAGACAGCACCACTGTCAAGTGTTAATAACCCACAGTGTCATGTGGCCCTTGAGCACACACACTCTCACTCTCAACACCATCAGTGCCAGTGGACTCATCACACTCTAACACATACACGTCTACAGGAACATAAGCACTGTCACTGTTTTAGCGAAGGAACATCAAATCCTGGTGACAAAATGTCATGTAAGAAAGTCAGATTTCATATTGATTTGTAATAGTTTGAATAATCAGTTCATATCCTTCATTAATATTGTCCCAGAAATGTTGACTTGAACATCTTTGATGTTGTACTTTCCTGATGTGATGGTCAGCACTCAGTGTTAAACAGTTATGGACTGTTTGTAAACATACAGTTTGATTTTAATATTTTTATTTAGTTTTTTTTTTTTTTTTTTAAAGGTACAGATTCGTAGGTGTTTTTCTCTTAAGAATGTTTCTATTCAGGCTCAGTTTGGAGAAAAAGCAGCAGTGTGCACTCATTTTCACAACACACGCTCACCTGTTGACACATCCTGTTAACAGTTGGCAGTTCTCATAAGCCAATATGGACCTAATGGTTGATCTTTTCTCAGTTTGCCAAACATAGTATAGTCAACTCTAAATATATACTGAGTGAAAACAGCCTTGTAACCAGAGAACATAAGGATATGCTGTCACAGTTACGACCTAACAGGGTTTTCCCATTCTACAATAATCCCAGTATCTCTCGTGTCAGAGGAAAGACTTTAATTCACGCTTGCCATTGAGGTTATCAGACAAACACCACGTACACTGCTCTCTCCAGAAACTGTTTCAGTGCAACTCGACTCTCTGCTATCTGCTGTCTGTCCTTGCAGCAGGGACTTGGGATTATTAGAATTGATGTCACGAGGCCACAGCACAGTGGCCACAGCACGCAGCAACTCAGGTCATTTGTCAGTGACGAGTCCTGGTTCATTCTTGGTGCTGCTGATGCGTCTTAACCCCCGCAAGGGTCATTTCACTAGAGAGCTGAACATTATGTCCTCTCCTCAGGGAACCGCACTTTATTGGCTTTATTGAATTATGTGGCATAATATTGACCTCCACAGAGGTACTTGTTACTTTGGGTGTACGCAGAACTGTGCTCATGATTTTATTAGTGAGTTCGAATACCCAAGCTACTTTTTCTCTGTTGCCTCTTTGTCATAGATGAATGAGTTTGGTGGCCTTCAGTATTATATATATAATATAGGCATATATTCAGTGCACCTGTGTTTCCCTTCTTCCAGACTCTGGCCGGGAGCTGGTTATCACCGACCCGGTGGTCAGGAGTCGAGAACTCTTCATCTCTGACTACGTGGACACTTATCATGCTGCTGCTCTCAGGTAAACAAACAGAAGTACAAACATATCTATATTCACAAACACACACATACACATACTGACAACTTCATATTCTTAGCTGTTTCTTTGAAAATAGAAGCTGCACTTTGAAAGAACACTGAAAGGTTCCTACAGGTTTCTCTTAAACCCAGTGTTCAGTCCTAAAGGTCCATCAACATCACAGATGCTGCACTTCCAGTGCTAGTATTTATAGTACAGTACCCCCTTTACACCACTCAGTTTTTATTTGTGGTGTTGTGTTGCGCTGGTCCGTGGAGTTCGCAGTTGTCGTCTATTTTTAAACTGAAAACAATCCCAGTTCTGTGGTTAAGAATATCCTTTATTTAACTTTAGTTTTATTTTTATTGTAGTATTAGAGTATTTTATTGTCACTAATCTAGTGCTCTTATGCCAACAATTCATCCTTGTTGCAAATACTGTTGTTAGATACTAGTGACTAACACCATGTGTATTTTAAAGGACACACTGCTCGGCTGCTGTGAACCTGATTCGGGAGACGGAACAATAACTCTTTTATACTATGTACTATATTTATCCTGATGTATTTTTCTGAACAGTGTCAAGATAGTAATCATACTACGTCTTTGCTGTCTTTCAATAAGCTCTCTGTGAACCAGCTCTGAAAGACATCACGGCAATATTTGTATTGTTGTAATAGTAAATTGCTTTGTAGTGCTAATAACGAAAAACTCTTATACAGTTGCTGAAAGATTCAAACAGTGCATTTCAACTTGCAGCTTCGTCAGGCTGTTTGTTCTTATGCAGTTGTTTGTAATGTGTACAACACTATTGCATTTATTACATTTATATAGCATTCAAACATTGTATATATATCGTACTTTTACTGAACAGTACAAGTACTAGAACAGATGTGTAAAGATACAAAGCAGGGAATGAGTCACATGCTTCATGCTGCCTTACAATAAAACACGGATTAAAATGGTTTAAGCGTGAGCTCCCTCACACACACACACACCTGTCAGAACGTTAGCCTCTATAGACAATAGCGCTCGCTCACTCGATGCTTACTGTCAGGAGGAAGCCACACAGGCTTGATTATTTTCTCACTCTTAAATCACATGCTCTGTTTTTCCTGCCTCTGTCTCTTCATCCATTCCTGGCTGACCACCCTTCCCTCCTCTCCCACTTCCCCTTTTCTTTAACTAAAACCATCTGTGAGCAGCACAGCGGCGGGCAGTCAAAGCCAAGCCATGTCTTACAGAAACCACTGATTTCAGGGCAAATTAGCTGCAACTTCTCCTACACAGGGCACCCTTTGATTTGACTTATTCTCCAGGCTTTAGATAAACGGGAGGGAATTCCAGTGGGATGCTGTAATGCCGCAGCGCTCTGAAGACGGCCCTCCTTAACACCCGTTAATCTTTCCAGGGAGAGGAAGATACTGTTTCTCTGCAAAGCTGCTCAACTCCATATGCCTAAGATGTCTGTTATTTCAATAGAGCCAGATACCAGGGTGCTGGAAACAGGAAATGGCATCAAGATGTGGTCAGAGCTTTGGTCCTCTCAGCCCGCTGGGGGGTAATTGTGTCAGGAGGGAGACAAACAGGTCGAATGCCTTTCCAGATCTCTGCGGTGTCTGTCTCCCACACTTCAGCCACAGCAGACGAGGCAGAGCTGACATGTTCAGCTGGTGTTTACGGGTTCAGTAGCCAGAGTCTGATGTCTCTCAGAAAAGACAGCGGCCTACGTGAGGCACTAGATGCCTGCTGCTGTATTTGTCACCTCCAGTCGATGAGCATCCCAAGAGTTTCTAATTAGGGATATGTCTTCTCCTGAAAGATTATCATATAGTTGTTTCTGTCTAATAAAACCTGTCGTTTCTCTCACAGGGGGAAATGCAACATTTCCCATTTCTCCGACATTTTTGCTGCCAGGGAGTTCAAAGCCCGCATCGACTCCTTTTTCTATATCCTCGGATATAACCCAGAGACCAGGTGAGAATCATTCTGTCCGATCACTTTCGCTGATACAGTACCTTTCCCAGCAGATTTTTTCCAAAAAATGGTAAAAAAAAAAATGCCCCAGACAATTATTTTCACTATTTCTTATGCCCAGGGTGATGTCTTCAAAAAAATGTTTTTTTCCTTAACCATCATAAAAAAAAATTATAGCCTTTTGTTATGGCTTGACAGCATACTGACGTAATACAGCCAACATGATTAGAAAAGATGTTGGTGTTTTTGATTAAGTACTATTACAATAATTACCATATAAAACATCCATAATGAGACTAAATATTGTTTGACGGCACCAATAAGCACACTCAGAATTCCATCTGAAATGTTGTGATATTTGCTTTTCACAGTATCGCTCATCAAATGCAAAATGCTATTAAAATTAATGGAATGGGTTTTTTTTAAGCACAGGAGAGGGATATAGAAGTCCTTTTTAGCTACACATGGGCTTTTTGGCTTTGGTTACTCTGTGGTACGTCTAATGACGCTGTCTGCTCATTATTGCTGACAATGTTATCAGAGCACAAAGAATGGTCCTAATGCAGTGTAATTATGGGGAATGAGCCGGGGAAACCCCCATGGCTTTATAATTGTTTGGGTGTGTGTTGATATTACATGTCAACTTTCAATTGCTGGTCTTTTACGTTAAAATCAGTGTAATGGAAAATCTACTAGGAGCTCATCAGTTGTATTTGAACTCATTTGTTTGATCAAGATGAAAGGCCTTTCTCTCAGAAGACATTTTGACATGTCGCAGTAGGAAAAGTAGAGGTGTTAAAGTACAGGTATTAAAATTAATGATGACTGGATTCCATGTAGCTGCTTCAGTTTCAGGTTCCTGGTATTGTGAATGCTGGCTCATTGTCAAGGCTCACTGGGAATGCAGCCATCTTTAATGTTCTGAGGAACACCTGCGCTTTTCCTGCTATGACAAGTCAAAATGTCTGCTGTGGAAAAACACATCCTTTCATACAAATAATAATGTACTGCATTTGTTTCATCATGTTTAGCGGCATCATTAGTTTTTGGTCCTTTTTGTAAACTATTATCATTATAATTATTGCTATTGTATGACTACTGTTATGAATAATAATACATTAGTTTGGTGTTATTGGTTCAATTTAATATGACTAGTGCTATAATTTAAGATTTTGGTTTGATAGTGTATGCTTGCCTGTGCATTTTCAGACTTTGTATTAGACATAAAGTGACCATCATTCACTGGTCTTCTCCCTGCGGTTTTTCTTGCTGTTGTGCATAAAAAATGGATTTAAAAAAGACTTTGCATAAATCTTCCTTGTTATACCTGCTCAGGTATTACAGATAGCCTTTGTATTTAGTGTGGTGGACTTGGTAGATCTGAGCAACCCCCACTGGTTGACAGACAGAACATGCCAGTAGATATTTTTGCTTAAATGCACAATTACAGCAGATAACATTTTACTGTGTTTTTGTTGCACCTGCAGCTTTATTCAAAAATTTAAACTTTTTATATAATTTATTTATTTATTTATATTTATTATTATTATTTACTAATTTTGATCATGTAGCATTTGTGTAAGTTGTCCCTACACTTTGACCCCAAAATACACACAAATAGCTAAATTTGTCTAAAGAACTTGTGAGACGTTCGTGCACATGATGAGCTGCGGCTTTAATATAGGTGCTCAAGGAAAGTAGGTGAGCCTGCATTGCTTTTATCCACTGGTGTTGCTGGGAAAGTCTCATGTGTTGCAGTGACAGCTGTCCTTGTTGTTGGCACCGAGGGTTGCCAGTTGGGAACCCCCTCCTTCAGGGCCCCGTTAGGTCTCAGTCTCAGTCTTCCGCTCCCTCCTTCCCTCCTTCCCTCCCTCCCTCCTCTGATCGTTTGGTATTCTGAGCGGGGTGTCTGCAGCCTTGCAATTTCACTCTTGTTTATTATGGCGCAGACATACGAGGAGAGATGAATTCCGTATCCTGCATGCGTGTCTGTCTGCCTCTGTGTGTGTCTGTGCGTGCGTGTGCCTGTGTGAGGTCGCAGCACATGCTCAGTAGTGTCTATAGAAAAGCCGAGCCGAGCTTGCGACGCTGTACGTGCAGGCTGAGGTCACAGCACAAGCTCAGTGAATACCTCTCCGGAGCGAATGCGTGGTTCTCCATTTTGAGCACCTAGAAATAGGTGGGAGAGGGGAGTTAATTCCAACGAGCATTATACACACAGTGTCACCACCCAACCTTAGGGCTCGATGTCAGAAATGGACGATTTGTTCAGTCCCCGGAGGTAGGTTTGCGATCCTATTCTCGTGCTTTCTCGTGCCGTTATTAGTTGCTGCGCGAGTGCTGGCTCGTCTTATTTTCAACAGTCGCTTTCCTGCTGTCTTGACAAGACTGTGTGATGTTTGCCGGCTGTCCGCATCACTGTCATCATGTTCACCCACTGTGTTTGTGTCGGGGAGCACGAAGGGCGAGTGTGCACATTGTGTCGGTGGACGGGAGAATTGAATGCTGTCACTGCAGATCACATACCGTTACGCGTTGGCGCTACCTGAGAGGCAAAACCGTTGCATCACTCCTTTTATTGATATGCTGCCATTAAAGTCCCGATAAGTGCGTAGTGTTTGCGATACATCCGCCTGTGTAATGTTGTTAAATGTGCACCCAGCATGGTTATATGACGGTAATAAGACCCGGAGAGGCTACCCCCCCTGGCTCCATTTTGCAGCTCCTGTTTACAGTCGGGATGACATGGCGCATGGAGCGTTACTGGGCTGCACACAAAGCTCTGCCGCCGGCTGCAGCGTGTACACGCGGCTTGTTATGGTACTTAAATACCATGAAGTTGGGTCTGTTTTTGCTGTGCAGCAATTATGTCAGTGTGCCACAGACTCGCGCTGTGATTGGCTGAAATTGATGGAAGGGGCGGGGTTATCCTTGATTGCACGCTCACTCTCACACACGAACTTGACCAGACTGTCGTGTTGTTGTTTGGGTTTAATAAGTAATACTTGTTGTGTGAATCAAATTGGCACGATCTACTTTTTTATTGTGTGAAGCAACAGACTTTGAGCATCTTATTAGAGAAGAAGAAATGAATCATTAGTACAAGGCAGAGTATTATAACTAATACTTTGAATGTAACAGCAAAGATGATGCTTGATTTATGCCTTTCTTATCAATATAAATAGTCTGCTAATTAAAATGCAAGCTTCTGAGTCATTTTAATTTTTCCAGATTTGTCTCTAATTAAAAATGGCAATAAAAAGAAGTATTTTGCAGGTTGTGTCACTATGGTTAACAAAGGCCTCATTTAATCACATGCTTCGATGTACTTTGCTTGTTCAGTAGGCTGTTTCTGTTCAAGTATGCCTGCAGTCTTCATGGAAACTCCTGAGAGCCTCTTGCCACGACACATCTGTATTCTGCCTCCTGTCTCGGTTTTCCGTCTGAATGTCGGCCGTCTGCTCTAAGGATTTGCCCGAATAAACCATGGCTGTCTTCAGACACGCTGTTCTTATTCTGGTGCACAGGTCCTCATTTGTCATCCTTACAGCCTCCTGCCAAACGTACCGTGGACCTGGCCGACTGCACATTGTCAGGAACACGTTTGTAGAACTTTCTTTCAGTAGGAACACAGACCAGACTTGTACTCGTGGGCATTCATTTGTTCTGTGTGTTTGGAAAAAGCAGGATAATGTATTTCATTGTTTCAAACTTCGTTTGTAATAAACCCAAGGAAGGAAATAAGAACTATTTCCACAGTTTCATTCAAATAATAGCTGAAGAAACCGAACTTAAATAAGGACCAAAGTGTTATGAAATCATTATGAAACCTTTCAGATCTAATCTGAAGTGCTGATGATGCAGGAAACTTCCATATTTTATCTTTATCAGGACTATTCATCGCTTTGGGTTGTCGCAGTCTGCCAAATACTGATTGCTTTACATTCAGTTTGTCTTATCTGCTGAGAATGTTTGTAATAAAGTCAAATTAAGTATTTCGACATGTCCTGGAGCAGCAGACTGTCCTGGCAGGCCCCCGGGTCATTCACTGCAGCTGAAAGTCAGTTCTTGGCCTGTGCTGATGTCGTCTGTGCCAGTGTCTCTGTCAGCCATAGTTCATAACAGTATGGATTACCCCCTCTAATCACTCTCTCCTGTCTGAGAGGAGCAGGAGGTGGAGGAGGTCTGTTAAGAGTAAGGGGAGTCGGGTCAAATCTGTACCCGTCATAGGGTTTTGTGGTTTGAGGACTGTAAAGAGACTAGAGGGCTGTGGCCTCTTAGGTTTCCACCAGGTCTGCATGATGGAGTGCAAGCTTCTCTGGGTGCAAATCACGCTGACAGATTCTGGGCCGCCCCACGCTCGGCTGTATGAAAATCGGCGCTGTTACCTAGGCAACAGAGGGAAAGGCTTTTCAAAAGGAACATCTTGTCATTTTCTTTAATCCACTGCAGCTGGAGATTCGGAACACTATTATTAAATTGCAGTTGCTATGGCTACCAACGTTTGTACCAGCAGCCGTTTCAGAGGCTCTCGTCCTGCATATCCAGAGCCAGCTCCCCCCTCCTCTTTCCCCCTCATCCTCCTCCTTTTAGGGGATTCTGTTTTATTGCTGCATCCGCAATATCAGGCCTGCAAATGTGCCCCGCTCAGCTCGCTGTGCAGGAGCAGTCGACAAGGAATATTCTCCTGAAATCTTTATTTGCTTTTCAGAATAAAACACGAATTTCTTGGCTCACGGGTGACTTTACCATAATGATTTCCACAATATGAAGTACAGCCCTTTTCCCCCACTGAGTGTTGTGTGATCCTGTCTTGGTCATGAATATGTTCTGTTTGTGACATTTTCTTTTCTTCCCTGCTTTGAAGCTTCAGTCAGCTATGATGCCCAGTTGTGACTTTGTAGTTTGTGCAGTTGTTGAGCTGATTCAACAGGCACAATGCAGGCAGATTTCTTTCAGCTCGCTTTGAAATGCTGCCAAGTAAATATTTTGTTTCAATCTCCTCTCTTTGTCTCTTCTCAGGCGACTAAACAGCACACAAGGGGAAATCCGAGTGGGACCTAGTCATCAAGTAAGTCACTGTACGACACGCACACACATCATCCAGCAGCTGACTTGAGTGAGTGCTTCAGTGTTGGTGGAAGTTTTTTTTTTTGCCATATTGGCAGCAGCACACAACCTCTTTGTTACAAAACTGTCTCGGCTGTGTGGTTTTCATTATCACACAATCAGCTGAAATTTGACAACTGTTCTCTTACCTCGTAGATGCCATTTAGTCCTGTTGTCGCTTGTATTTTAACAGAATAAAATCCAAGCAAGATGTGTAGTGTTTTTGCTGCAATGCTGGTTTCACAAAGCAGATAATTGCTTAAAATGCCATACATCTAAAATGTTGTACCTAATTGGAAAAAAAAACAAAAACAATTCTGCAGCAGAAATTTGTTTATTTGGTGATGCTAGTACGGAATATGACACATTCTTTTATTTGCATTAAGTTTGCATTGATTCAAACTTAAAGCAGTAATGCAAACTTAAATGCAATGTATTCAAATGTTTGCAGTAATGTTTCTTGTCAGTCAGTCAGACCTGCAGCAAAGACAGAAAGTCATCTGAGTAGTGTACTCCTGTTCTGTGTGAAGCTACTGAATCATTGTGACTGTAACTTGTCCCCATTCCCCGCTGCCACCACTCTGCCACACAGTGAAAAGTTGATGACAGGGGGTTGAAAGCTGACATTTTCTTCAAGCTTACATGCTATTTGTAGTGTGACACCATCTGTTCCTCTCTTTCTCCCCGGACCTAATTAGGCCAAGCTCCCAGAGCTGCAGCCTTTCCCCTCTCCTGGTGGCCAGGCCGTGACCGAGAATGAGGAGCTGGTCTGGATGCCAGGGGTCAATGACTGTGACCTTCTCATGTACCTCAGAGCCGCAAGGTGAGCCCGGAAAAACACAGGAATTCAAACTTTTTTTCTGACACAGCAAGGTCTAAACTGGTAGAAAGCTATCATATATCTGAGTGCAGCTGCATGCATGCAGACCTTGAAAAACACAAAGATATCAAAGTCTCACCATCAGTGAGAGTAATAACCTGTATTCACATTTATGGTTAAAGATCTTCGCAACAGCAGCGGCTTTGGTTTGCCGCCATTACCCTGTTTTTGCACCCAGTGTCAGTCAGATCACACTTCTTTCATTTCTTTTGATCCTTGTATAATCTTACATTTCATCAGGTGTGGTTTCATGAGATGAAATCATTCATCAGAGCCCCCTGAAATGTTGTTGCAGTGAAAGTGATATGTGTTAACGGGTTTCAGTGCTATGTTGTAGTTAGGGGCTACTCTGTAATTAATCACGATCTGTCACCACGACAGACAGTGTTGTAGAAGTTCTACTGAAGTCTGTTTCTATCCATCATATTTGTTTTCATTCTCACCAGTAATATATAGACTTACATTGCGCTGCACTTGTATTGTGTGGGTTATAACATAGGCACAAT
Source organism: Toxotes jaculatrix (assembly GCF_017976425.1). Lineage (NCBI taxonomy): Eukaryota > Metazoa > Chordata > Actinopteri > Toxotidae > Toxotes > Toxotes jaculatrix. The sequence continues at coordinate 15,646,681 of NC_054395.1, read as the reverse complement.
GCTTAATGTTAAAACCCTGCATGGTCAAAGTGTGAATGGTGAATACAGTGTGAAAGAATTTCTTCTTGTTGTTCAAGTGTGCTTACAAGGCCAGTGGTCAATTCCCCAAAATTATTCAGTTTACCTCAATATAAGACCTAGCAAAGCAGGTTAAGCCTCCCATTTACAAGTATAGAACCATCAGATGTTCTGCATTGTTACTTTAACAAACTTAAACAAATAATTTCCTGTTGAACAACTGAGTAGTGTTCCATTTTACACACAATCAAAAGAGACATGGTTTTAAAGAAATGCGCCTACAAGGACGTCAGTGTCTGTGAAGTGATATAACAGCTCTGTAGCTAGTGTCCTTTTTAATGTTGATTTCATCTGCTTTGTGTTCACAGGAGCATGGCTGCCTTTGCAGGGATGTGTGACGGAGGCTCAACAGAAGACGGGTGTCTGGCAGCCTCCCGAGATGACACTACATTAAACGCACTTAACACTGTAAGTAGCCATGCAGCAACTCTAGTGTTCGTAAGAGAAGAGCAGGAATCGGTTTTCAGTTTTACCGTGTTTTGAGTTTCAGGTATTTTACTTAAAGCTTAGCTAAGATTTAGATGTGCGGTGATGGGCAATGATAAGGCCCCTGAGCCAATAGGGTAGCCCCCCTGTAGTAAACCCAGCCTCAGGAGCTTACAAGGCGTAATGAGAGATTTGTCCATCGCATTGACAATGAATGCCAAGGAATCAAGCACAAGAAAAGAGATTAGAATCATCATAAACAGGGCATTTATATTCCGACTCTATAAACTGGAAAATTAACATAGCGGGCAGGTCATTGTCTCTCGACCTTCCTCTCTATTTGCAATTCCAATGAGCAATGCTTGTTTATTCTCAGAGGAAGAGCTCCAGCGCTGCCTGTTTCACCCAATTGAATGTGACACAGGGCTTAAAGCTGCACAGCAATTGCCTTTGTCACTGTGATGTTTATTTCCAGGCTGGTTCTTGGATCTTTGCACAGCATTTCCTCTGATGCTCTAACTGATGCTGAGATCTCTAGTCAAAATAAAATCAGTTTGTATCACATATCAGCTCAATTAAATGTATTACCGTGAACATGTTTTAAGATATCCATGAATTGTTTTGTAATCACAATGATTTTTTTTTTTTTTTTTTTGTTTGTCCACAGCTTCATGAGAGCAGCTATGATGCAGGCAAGGCTCTCCAGCGCCTGGTGAAGAAGCCAGTACCCAAGCTGATAGAGAAGTGCTGGTCTGAAGATGAAGTGGTAAGAGAACAGTACTTTTATTTTGGAAATGCATTAACAAAGATATAGTGCTTGAAAATGAGCATTTAAATGACATAAATTATGAATAATTTCAGGCCATTCCGTAGTTTTCTTTGACATTTCTTGGTTATTTCTTGTACGGACTCCGTCTGTCTGTCAGAGCTGGGTTTGTGTCTTTAGAGGGAGCTGTTGAGAGAGAGTTGAAACAAGGCTCTTGGCCCAGACTCACAAGACATCAGTAAAAACTCGTCAGTTTCCAGCTCCTCCAAGGCTCAAGAGCAGCTGCATCCTGTTTATCACCCACAGAATAAATCTTAAGCGTGGAAGACTGGAAAGGGAAAAGATTGAGGGCTGGTAATGTTAGCCTCCATTTGAATTTAGATGTGAATTTCACTGCAGCTGTTGGGCTGGAATCAGAAAATGGCAGCCCTTCTCCCTGATCAAACAGGGAGGGTAGGAGGGGAATGGAAGCGGCGGATAACAACCGTGTCAAAACGACTGAGGGCTGCAGCTTTGGCCTTGATGCTTTATGACACACTGCACTACATGTTTGTAGACCCACTCCCTTTTTTTTTAAAGATAACATCACTGACTGATCTGACGGTAGATCTTCGAAAAAACACAAGGCTCCACTGCTGAAAATTATTTGGTTAGTTTTTCCTCCTCCTGGGTGAAACATCCTTTTCCCACTTTGATATTGTTTTGTGGTGCTGAAAGGTTGGCAGCCTGTTCTTGAGCTTTGAATCCAGCAGCTCAGATCCAGTGGAAGCGAATGGGTGTATTTGCCTTGTAATTGAACATGATGGGCACATTTGAATACAGCCAGAGCCCACGGCAGGACCACAGCGAATCACAACAAATTAAGTCAGCCATCCTTTTGTGGACTAGTTATGAGTTTGCCTTTATTTATGCATGCTTGCTGGCGCCAGGCTAAACTGCTGTGCGAAGATGATCAGAGCGGGGGGGGGGCAAGCATGTTAAAGGGAAGCTTAATTGCCGCACTCCACCACAGCAGGTCTACCACAGACCACTTGTCAAAGACACGCAGTAGGAGCTCGACAGTACGATCTGTAAATAACTTGATTCAAACAATAAAGTGATCACTTCAGCGATTCACTCTTGGCTTTTTTGAATCAGAGAAAATTTTGCATTTCAGTGTTATTTATCTGTAATGATAGACCCTAATATATTCTTGGAATCTTAAAGCATTACTGAACTCGGTGACACAGGCAAGGAAGAAAACAGGAACATCTGTCTTCTCTTGCAGAAAGGCTGAAATTGGTTCAGGAAGTTTAAAACATTCTACAGCAAAAATAAATACTGTTTTCTAAATTCTTTGCAGATAGATACTAATAATGGATGATATGTTGGCCTGGCTAGTGTGTCAGATTAGCTCTGTACCACAATATAGCAAAATTGCAAAATACATAAACTAAAATCATCAAATTGATTGATTGGATCCAGTTGACAACTGGACCCATTTTCCACTGTTTTACTACATCAAACAAACCTTAATTAGCAGTTTTAAAAACAATGATTTTTGCTAGGAGAGATCATGTTATTATAGTGACACTGAAAAATGATTTACAGCAATATTGGAATAGTTGCCCAGCCCTGTATTCTTAGTCCATTTAATTTATTCTTTAACCTGGGTCAAGACAACTTCATTCACACTTGTTATTTCATCATGTTCAAACAGCATTATGTCACTGAAGGGGAGGAGCTGTCAGGGAGTCCTGTACACAGCGTTAGCCATGTTCAGTGCCAGGTGTGTTTTGTGTCTGCGGGTGGAGGCAGTCAGTCTGTGCTCCACCTGCCCCACAGCGTCTACAGCCCGGAGAATAGCATCTTGACTCTAGCCAACCAAGGACACAGCTCCCGGTGATCTGATCACCAGTTGTGCCTTTTCAGCAGTGCAGCCTTGAGGGACAGGTGTAAATGTAGCACCAACCTTGACACACTCACAGAAACCAGCGCTGCTGCTCTTCATTTATTTATCACCGCTCGCTCGGCTTCTCCTCTCCCTCTTCCATCTCGTCCCCTCCAGGACTAGTTTCATTATTCCTGCCTGCTCTTTTTTTTTTTCCAACCCACCCCTCCGTTCTTTTGGAGATGTGAATAAAAGTGACAGCGGGGGCCACTGAAATGACAGAATCAGCCTGTCTGCAGGGTCACTTGTCACCTTCCCCTCCCCTCTTTGACTTCCCTCACCCCCCCCCCCACCTCCATCCCACCCCACCTCTCTTCTCTCTGCCTGCAGCTGAAGCCACATAGCACATAATCCTGGACCTCCTCTCAACTCTCTAACTCTAGAAAAATACTTATAATAAACCCCCCCCCCCCCCCCTCCCCTCGCGCCACCACCACCACACTCACACCCCAAAGAAAGATAAGACCGCTGCCATGATCATTTGTGAGCCATTTCATTACAGCTGTGGAGGAACTGACAATGATGCAAAGCAGAGTGTTTGTTTCATTTTTATTGTCCTCTGGCAGGCACAGAAAATTATTTCACTCCAGAAAGATTTCTGAGAGTCAGCCATGGAACAATCTTTCACTGTGAGATTATTAGTGCTACTCTGAGAAATTGAAAATCCATCACCTTGATGTGAGCGTCACTCAAACTGTTTCATTCATCACTTAGGTGATGACTACAGATTATACCAAAGAAAAATACATGAAATATAAAATTATAATACATATTTCACCAGAAACCTCTACAGCGCAGTCTGACCTCCATGTTGTTGTGCAGTCAACGGGCTGTTGAGGGTTGAGGAGCGGTTGATTTAACCACCATGAAAAGGGAAAATGTGATCTGTTATTATGGGTGTGTGAAACCGTTTCAGACAGTCAGACATTAAGTCTTAACTTAGAGAGGCCGTTTCACTGCACCACTTCTTTATGTGTGTGTTTTATCAGAAGCCAAATCAATGCTTACTGCCCACACAGAACTCCTCACATCCTTTTGAATGTGCGGTAGTCTTGATGGCAAAAAAGAAACTTGTTTAAACCAGGAACAGAAAGCACTTACACTATAAAAGCACACAGTTATTTCTTTCTGTTGCTATTAAATGTCTCTCCACTGATGCCATATTGTGAAATAGCAGTAATGTTGCAACACTGAATAGTGTCTCCTGTCTAAATGGCCGCTTGCAATAAAGCACAAGACCACAATTAGCGGACAGGATATGACTGTGAATGTTGATGAACTTCTGCTTTTCAGATTGGAAAAAAAAAAATGCTGTTACAGCTTGTGACTAAATGAACAGGTTTGGTTACTGAATCTTGTAGCTGGCCACCGCTGACACTTTCTGGGCAAGTACAGGTAGATGTTTTTCATTAAAATGCTTGCAGGTGTTTGACGCTATAAAATAACATTGTGGCTCAGAGACTGTAAAATCCTTAAGTGGGCAAATCCAGGTTTGTTAATATTTATGATGCAGTACAACAACTAGAAACTACGCAGGCAATGCTTTTGCTCCAGTAAGTATCGTCAGTCAAAGACTTTTTACAGCAGCTATGCTACCGTTGTTTATGTTTCCACTTTTAGTTCAAAAATGTGTTCTGTTGTTATATTGTTTACAGATATAAACAGGCATGAATCTCATCATGTTCGTATTCCTCTATTGATGTGATGAGTATCAAAGTATTTGATTTTATTCTAAAAGTTTTTTCGTTTAGATACATCGTTTATCAGTATATTCCAAAGCAAGGCAAGTGTGATGAGATCGATTCCTGTGCACCTGCCCCACCTGCAGCCCTGGTGAAGGTCATCAAAGGATTCTTGCACAGGCAAACTTGATGCAATGAAATTGTCTCTGCACACGAAGCTGCTGCCACTCCTGACTGTAAATAAGCTGTGCTAATAATGCACTGGCCAACAGGAGGTGCCATATAAACAATCAGAAGCAGCAGCAGCAGCAGTCGTGCTGCGTGTCGCCATGTCAGAGACGGAGAGGCTGATCTATGACTGCTGTGGAGCGGGAGGTCTATTCCTCAGCCAGCTGCACCGTGCCTCAGCTTATCTCCGGCTGTGTCTTCAGCTGATGGATGACTGGAGCAGGCAGCCGACAGCACTGCGAGGGGAGGGGAGGGAGGAAGAGGGGTTTAAGGAGAGAGGAGCGGCCCCCCAGTGGCAGAACACAAGCCTACAAACGGGGGCCACTCTGCCCAAGCAAAAAAACACCACAGGCAGATAAAACACAACATATCGCCCTGCATCCCCTGCTGCAGGCTGTTCATTATTTTAAAGTTAGATGAGATGCTTTGGTTAGGTGGTTCTCATCTGCAGAGGGAGCTTGGTTTGCTACACCAAAGTTTTTGTGTCAACAGTACAGTTTATCACCATTATGGTACATTGCCAGCAATGCTTTTTAGGGTTGTTAACTAAATAGCAGGCAGGATGGGTGTGTGCAGGAATTTCCTGTCACCTTTTGTGTCCGTACAAGCCAAAGGAAGCAGAGGATGTGACTTTGCTTGCCAAAGGTTGGCAGAATATCTTTAAGTTTATTATTGGGTTAATATAAAAACAGGACTTTTGAGGTTAAGTTGTAACTACAGAAAATCTTTTCTGCCTTTTAGACTTTTTAAGAAGGGTTTGTAATGGAGGAACATGTCTCTACTTAAACAGCTGCCCAATTTTTTATCATATCTAAATATAGATCTCTTTATCTATAGTGTCAGTGAAAAGAGGATATGGTAAGCCTAGCATCTGTCAGCGTGGTCTCCCCCTCTCCTTTTTAAGCATGTTGATTTCCTCTCTGCACACCGTGGCCAAACTTATTATGAGCTGATATTTCATAACAGACAGCAGTGTTTTTTTTTTCCCTTTGGTTTTGGTTAGCTGACTGATTGTCCTCAGCCCTCCGGGTTTATACACAGCAGGCTTGGAAAGGTCAGCTTTAAACAACGAGTCAAGTATAATGACTCCATATTGAGTGAAAGTGGCTTTGTTTGCTGTTGGACGGCCTTGCGTCAGTGTTGTCATGGAATGACATTTAGCAGGAATTATGTTCAGTACGTGAGCCTGCGCTCTGTTTGTCATCATGATACCATCTTTGTGCATATGTCCGCATTATCTTAACCAGTTTTACAACTTCCAACAATCAGCTCTCAAGCAGGAAGTGCGCACACACAACAATGGCCTATTGAATTATTTTTTTCTCGTTCTCCTCCTCCTTTTATATGTCTCCTCTCCAGCCTCACAATAGTGCACTGTTAGGCTGTGAGGGGAAACTTGGGGCGGGTGAAAAGCGCCAGCTCTCAACTCTGAGAGAGAAGCCTGTTGTTTCTGCACAGCGGATGGCCATTTGGTAGAGCTTCTGGCTCTCTCAGCCCCTCCTCCGTCGCTGTGTTGCCTAGCAACGGAGGGCTGGAGCAATCGGAGCAGGGGCAGAGCGATTCAGGGAGCAGATTGGCGGATGATTTATTAGCTGGGCTGGAGAGCAGGGAGCCCAGGCAGCTGAAATGGAGCCTTAAACTGGAGCCGACATGTAGAGAAGGGAGGAGGGAGCCAGCGAGAGAAAGAAAACAGGAGGGGGGGGGGAGAGGGAGCATGCACACAGCTCCGCTGTGGAGACGGACGGACAGTCTGAGTAAATAGTACAGTGGGGAACATAATTAAGGTGACATAATTAGGACAGACACACAGGCTGCATGGGCAGGTCTAATTGATTTTTGTCAAAGCAGGTCTGCAACGTAAGGTAAAGACGCAGCACTTTCACCTTACAGCTGCTAAAGAGACGTTAAACACATCTTGGATATTTAATCCAAGTCATTCTCAGGACTAACTCTACTACAGGTTAATTCAAATATTTGTGCATCCACACGAACATCTTTGACGTTAATATTTTACCTGAAAATTTGCCTATTTTCGTCCTCGCCTGTCAAACAACCGTCGTAATGTTGATCCCCTGAATCTCTGGAGTGATGTTCCACCTGTTATATGCAGCTCTGTGGAAGTTTGACAGTCCAAATGGTAATCTGCTCTTAACCCCTCGAGTGGCTGGGAGATGTGTGGGAGCGCTTGTGTTGGAGACGGCTCCATCTACTGGTTAATCAACCGCTACACCTTCAGTCTGATTAATGCAAATTAACTGCTGTCTCATGACACTGATGGGACAGGCCTGAGCTGTCAGCTCTTTTACATCTAGCTTTAAATCAGGCCTCTAATGTTTGATTATTTAGTCTAGTTTAACTTAGACTTATACTTGTCTACTTTGCTCCTTACAATTACACTCTGAAACTCTAAAACTTGAGACTACTGAGTTTGTTTGCATAATTGAGATAAATATAGTCCTTCATTCCTGTTGCTAAGCTAGACCTCTCTTTCTTGCCTGTAATTCTTCCTCTTGAAAGACTGTTGTGTTTTGCAGCTGGCTGTGTTACTTCTGTAAATTTGGCCTTTGTTCCCCACCAAAACTCGGTATGTAAACATCTGTGGTTGCATAATATACTGTACATGGTGTGGAAAATGAAGTGCTGACACACAGGGAGAGGCTCCATGTCTGGTTTTCCTTCTCGCTTGTCTCTTTCCACCATGTCCAAGACCTTTCTCCACACAAACTGTATCAGCCTGCCTCCCCTCGCAGGCTGGCAGCTAGTTGAGTTTGTGCCTCTGTGTGCATGCTCACCCCAAGCTCTGAATGCATTTAAAGGACCACTGTAGTGTCCTCTTAGGGAAATAGACAGCTTTGGTGTAGTTTTAATAACAGGCAGTGGCTTGGGTTTTTCCTGTGTGGGGGTAGAGACTTGAAGCCTGCTTGAGCAGTGCTAAAGGATCGAGAACAGGCTGAAATGAGTGGTGTGCCCGACTCTAACATGAAGCACAGGACTCCACTCCGGGTTTTCCAGCCTGCTGCGAACCAGAGGCTCTCTTGCAGAAAGATCACATGTAAAGCCTTCCCCTTTGTAGTGGAAGAGCAGAGAGTGACAAGCTATTTCTTGCTTGTAAGAAAAAAAAGGATTTAAAAAAAAAAAAAAAGCAATGTACCGTCGGACACATTGTGGATTTGCTCCCTAATTTTTCCTTTACCTGTGGCTTGGTGTAGAGAATTGTGCGGTGCTCCCTGAGGACTTTTCCCTGCTTTTTGCTGGAGTTACTTGGTGGAAACGGTTGGCTGAGATCACTGAGGAACGGGGCTCGCCTCTGGAACAAGAAAGTAAATCTGTTGGTTGTCTGCTTCGCTGGTTATGAATGTTTTCAGTCTCCGCTTTTTATGGCTCGCAGCCTGTGGCTCTTAAAGGAGAAGAAATATATTTAGGTTGTTCAGCTTGTTGGTATTTATTCATTCCTGATGTTGTTTTCGTGCTTATTGAGGTGAGGTGGTATGTTCACATTCAGTTTTCTTGTCAGATTTTATCCGGTGTTACGAAGTTCCAATTTCTTTCATCGTACTGTTCATCTCCTTTCCTTCTTGTCAGGCTCTATTTGTCAATTTTACATTTTGACATGTTTTCCATTTTTTTTTAAATTGCCAAGATAGAAACAGAAACTGTCCACCGTGCACGGTGAGGCATTCGCTTGCTTTTAAACTCTCAAGTTTAGGTTTTGACTTTGAACTTTTCACTTGTGAGGTTAACAACATGTTCATCCCTGGGTCTACTGTTTATGTTTTCATATCAGATTTTATTTGTCTAATTGTATTTTGTCTCCACATGAAAAGACAAGCTTAATCTCAGCGTCTCTCCCTGCCTTACTTGTCATTTCCTCTCTCGTTTTGCCCTGACATGGCTGTGTTTGCTCCGGAGTTTAAACGGCAACAGAGGTTTCTAGATACACATCAAACCTCACCAACCACAGACTAGTGAAATGAAAACAATGTTTCTTGTCGTGGTGTTAGCCAGTAACTTTAAGCGGTAGCAGTTTAGCTGACTTCACGAATACTAACTGGTCGTTTTTTTTCCTCTCTCTTTCTTCCTCTGTGAAAAATTGCAGAAGCGCTTCATTAAAGGGTTGAGACAGTTCGGCAAAAACTTCTTCAGGATCCGGAAAGAGCTGCTGCCCAACAAAGAAACGGTAAGATGATTTATTTCTCTTTACACTGCAAACTTTTTCTGTGTGCACGCGCGCGTGTGTGAGTGTGTGTTTGTGTATGACATTTGTTTTGTCGCACTGAAACACATTAAAGAAGGTTTGTGTGGTTTGCTTGTAAATAACGGAACATCTGAGCAGGTTTCAGCAACATTTTTAGTGTGGTGTTTTGAGCATGGCTGGTTTTTAACCAGAGGCCTTATTGATAAGAAGTAAGTGCAGCCTGCCAACAACTTTGCTGCAGTATTATCAGATCTCTCTTCAGGCTGTCTGAGAAAAAAAAAACGTGTTATACCTGAGAAAAGAGAAGGCTAAATGTATTTTGCAGACAGCTACTGAAACTTAACAAGTGGCACACTGAACATTAATTAGCACTCTGCGTTAGCAAGTAGTAAACAAGTTGTGCAGATTTGATGTGAGCCACTGTGTTTATAGTACATTCCAGGTCTGAAGAGCAACCTGTTTTATCTCCTGTTAATGCTGAAGTGTTATGGTAACACTTGAGATTTTTTTTTATTATTATTATTATTTTTTTTTTAGTTTTGTGTTTTATATTTTCTCCAACTTTCAGAGTAGTTAGCTCCAAAGTGCAGTATAAAGGCTTCCATGAAGATTAAAAGGCAGGTTATAAATGGAGCCTTAACCATAAACGCAAAGGCTTGAAGAGAAAACAAAATTATGTTTAGTATGTGGTAGTGTCAGATTAAAGTTGACAGACAGCATAACTGAGATTACAGCACTTTCCTTTAAAGGCCCAGTTGATAATTTTTGATTGTGTAAATTCACAGATATAAATAAAGAGTGAGTTAAAGAAGTTATAGGCTCCATTGTTTGCTAACAGCATTTGACAGCATCAGAATTTATTAATAACTTATATTTGGTTGCTGCCAAGTGTGAGCCCTTGTATTAAAATCAGTTGGTTTAAGAGTGAAAGTAGGTTACAAACCTGATTTGTGAATTTTGGTGGAGGGTTTTGTTTACATTTGGAACACAGATTATTGTGCCTGTAGCAATTTTAAGGATTCACTATTTGTTGTTCCTGCGTTGTAATTGTTGTTTCTTGGTGGATTTAAGGTTTTTCTGTCACTGACAAAGCTTTTCATTGAGGGTGACAGAGTGATTTAATATCTGTCACGCTTTAAGGAACTGTTGTAATTGTGTTACTTGTGTACACGAGCTGAGGGATGTTCCTCAGAGTTTCCCTCCTCTGAGTGTGAGCGTGATTGTGCGTGCGCGTTGATGTGTTAATCATCACTGACCAACTGTGTGACCTGTTTTATAGTACAAATGGGTCAAGCCCAGGCCTAGAAATGATTAACAACAGTTAACCTTATTAAATTCAATCATGTAGGAAACAAAATGTAGCCAACACATACAAGCTGACATGCAGCATTTTACATCTTTGCATCTTTGTATCATATAACTACACAGGAAAAACTCTCAGTAGAAATACTTCTTTCTTTTTCTTCTTTTTTTTTTATCTTGACTGTAATTGGCAGTAAAGGGAACATGTTGTACGTGTACATGTTGCTTCAAAGTCCTCCACACCTTTGACTTAGCTATTAATTTATTCTTAGATATGCATTTTGATTCATAAAACAGTGCAGATCTTGCTGTTTCTGTGAGGCTGCTCCTGCTGGAAGTGTGCCGATACAGTGCTGACACAGACATCAAAGGAAAATCAAAGGTGTTTGTCATACTTCTCGCCCGCTTCATTTCCTTGTCTGCTGTGAGCTGAGGATATGTCAGCCCTGCTTCTCAAACGCCCCTACATATCTTGTAATATTTTTTTTTTTACTCCACAAGTCTTTAGTGTCACCTCCTTTGTGCTACATTTTTTTATTCCTCAAAACCAATCTCAGCCTCTTGAATAAGAGATTAAAGTGTGTGAATACAGTTTCCTCACAGAGGTTTCTTCAATTATTTTTACTGGTTTTTGAAATATATGACTAGTCCAGTTGATTGGCTATAAAGGAGGTATTAATGCAATTCAACCTGGAGGGGGAGTCGACTTGGCAGGAGAGGTAATAGACCTCCTCCAGGATCTCGGCCTGCCACCACCACAGAGCAGAGAAAGATTAATTTTCCCCCTGCAAATGGAAAATAAACTGCCCTTTAAACATATAAAAAGAGGAGAAAATGACTGGAAGAGCAAGGGGAGGGCAGCGGCGACCGGAGGAGAAGGGGTAAGGTGGGGCGTTAGTTGAGTATAGACACTGTCACTGTCGCACAAGGAGGAAAAAAAAAACTCTGCTTATGATTGAAGTTTTCCTTCTTTGAATCTTTGCAAGTGATTGTCAATACCCTGAGAAGGCTCCATTTATTTTCTAACTACTCGTTCCCAAATCCTGTCTCCGGAACACGAGCACAACAATATTTCAAGATATTTTAAAGTCTGGGAAATTACACAGATTTTCCCATTATTTCCAGTCACAGACACATATTTCTGTTACACCACTTGCTGCATGCCAAGCCATCAAAAAAGACACGTTACAGAAATGGAGGTGTTCCTTCCCTGACTCCTTGCTGGACCACTGTTGTCAAGCCAGAGTGCAGAGAATAAAGCCTTTGGGCTAATATCCAGAGGTCCAGTACAGTGTGTCTGCTCCTTTCTGTTCCTCCCACTAGCCTCTATTAGCTGTGCTGCCCCTGAAGCGCCAGCGCGGCTCAAACAGCCAATGCCAACGGTAAGCACCCAGCGCTGTGTAAACACACCGGGCCTGACTAGCACTCAGGAATGCTTTATATAAAGTCACATAAAGGCCCAGAGGGGGAAGTGGGTGTGTCGCCTGACCGTCTGCAGCTGGCTTTGCTGCCACCATTTCCTTCACTCCAGAGAGGACGTCATGGAATATGAGCTTGCTGCTCCCAGTGTTTAAACAGCTAAATATGCTGAAATGGCAGATCACAGATAACTCTGCACCTGATATTTTCCACTGGAGAGGTTTTCATAAAAATGTGGTTTGAGTGGATATCAACAGACAGTGTTTGCTGAGCTGATTTGTATCGGCTACAGTTCTGTTTGCTGTGCAGCTGAACAGGGAAATTGACAGTTGAAAATTAAATAAAATTTAGACTGCTTAAGTTTTGGCTTATTTCCACACAGGACAAACTGTTTTATTTGGGGGAGAAAAAGTACAGTGGCTGACTTGCAAATGAAATGCTGTTAAGTTATTAATGTGCAAATACAAACATATTAACATACCTGGAAGTTAACTATGTTGGGGACAAGGCTATTTTCAGTGTTCAGTTACCCTTTTTTTTCTCCACTGTGCTGAAAGGCACTAAGTAAAACATGCATCACTAAGTAAAAACATTACTGCAAAATAAACTCGTGCCTAAAACTGTATTCAGCACAGCTTCTGTCATTGTGTCTTATGAGGGAGATTATAAATTGCATGAAAATACAAGTAATGTATTTATACCCCCGTATCATTGTATTATGTATTTATAGATCATAAAAATGTTTCACAATAGACCTCAGAGCAAACCATAATCCAATAAACTCAGTGTAGCAATGTAAAACTATACAAGCATAGAACAAAAGCTTGGATTATGTGTGTATGTTTATCAGTTCAGTTTTCCCTTGAGGCTCCATTTCTGCATCCTGTTTTTTTTTTTTCCTTTTGTGACCACTCTGCTTTACTTTACTTTAAAATATTAAAGCACACATATATTAGCACAAAAATACCACTGGCATAGCTGTCTAATTCTATTGTAGTGACATTTTGTAAAAATCATGGGGGGAAAAAATGAATTTAAAAAAATAAGTTTATTCATATTTTAATATTACAGTCAGCTGGTGCTCACGTGGCAAAACATCAGCCAAGCCGTGTAAACTTGCAGGGCACGGGGGAAAAAAAAGAGAATAAAACATCAAACTGATGCATAGAGATGTTTTTTTATGCTGCTGGTTCCTGCTTTGTTCTGGCATGGAGGTGGAAAAGACAGAAAGGTGCAGTGACAGTGTGTTAGAAAGGCTAGCACAGATGAAGCCACAGTCTGTATTTGGTTCGTGTTAACATCACGAGTCAAACAAATGTCCTCAGATGGCTGTTTGAGTCCAACAGCTGGGCAAGTAGCAGCAATCATTTGACAAATTTAACTGTAATTATTAGACACACTTGTCTTGATTTAGGAGTGTCTTATGCTTTGTACTGTTGTAAGCTTTAGATTGTGTTTGGTGACCGTACAGGATATAAAAGTCACAGTGGCATATCAGGACATATGGCCATGTGGGCGGCCTGAGCTGGATGTCTAGTTTTCAAAATGATGCCTTGTTTGTGTCGGTGCTCAGATCAACCAGAAAGTGATGTGTTGAGCGCTTCTTGCAGCATCTTGTTCTCTCTGAGAAAAGAGAGCACTCGGCACCCCCCCCCCCCCCCCCAACCCCCAGGCCCTGTCATTTACAGGATGGCCAACAGGAGAACAGCGTTCTCAACACAACCTCACAGCAGATGCTTGCCCTGGTACAATCTGTACAAACGTCAAGTTGAATTCATTGCCATGTCCTTAGCTTAGCAGCCAGAACCTTGGGGATGAGTGTAATTATAAATACTTTGGTTCAAACACTAATTAAACCAGCTACAGGGGCCTGGTCCAGTTGGCAACAGCTGTCAGTGGTGTGACAGAACAGCTTCCGTGTTTGGTAAATGAAATAACTTGTTTAGGCAGTGAAATCGCTGTCGGCTGATGGAAGCTCAACCAGCATGTATTGATGTTCTTTTAGCAGACCACAGGCAATTTAGCGCAGGCTGAGTGTAGGCAAAATCTTTTTTCAGCCTAATAGATGGAGCTCAGAGAGCCCGAGCTCCCCGCGTAATTGAGTTCTTTGGTAGGCTTCATGTTGTGGTTTTTGGGGACTAGCTTATCAGCAGAACACGCAGGATCGACCCTCCAGCGAAAAAAGGCACTGTTGCCATCCAATCTGCTTTCATCGGCAAAAGCGCTTACAGCAGGGAAAACACAAGTGCTGATTCTTCAGCATGTGCATCCCTGACCTGTGAAAGCAGAGCTTATTCAGTCATTCTCCAGCAGAAAGGCTCCGCGCAGCAGGGAATGGCTGTCTATTTAACCGCCTTTCACATTCACTCTGCTCCACCAGCCAAGGTCCTTTCACTGTTCGGTTGCCATCGTCTGCCGCTGGGCTTAAAGGCATCGCTGTGCTGCAGGTTTATTTTTGAATATTACTTCATACATGGTGCCTGATACCTTGAATATTTGACCTGTGGATTTAATTTCACAAAAACTCTCAGATGAATCGTGCAGCTTCCAAAATAGGATTAAAACAGAAACTACCAATTCAGAAAATTGTGAAGGAAAAAAAAGAAAACTTGAATTAGTTTCATAAAGCTCAGAGTTTAAAAGGACACCACTACTATTGTAGTTTAAAATGTAGTTTAAATTTTCACCTGTTATACTCCCGGTATCTTGTCAGGTTGCAGGGGTGTTTTTATACATATTTAACTAAATATTTTGTTAAAGTTTAGTTAATTTATTTGGAATTTGTTTATAAACCCAAAACCAGCTTTTAGCATCAAGCTAACCTGCAGCGTATTATGTAACCAGTTCTTTGGGAACTGAAGATTTAGAGCATAATTTTGACGTTATCTGTATCCTTACAAGATTATAGATACTTTAGTAAGAGTGCTGTTAAAAGACTTAAGGAAAATAAGCATACTGTTTTTCACTCCACAACCTGTTAAATGGCCCTGTAGGCAACACAAGTACGCTTCTGACCCGCTTAACCACGTAAGCGCTTGCAAAGTTACCTCCTACAGTTACAGTCAGCATGGGGATGATAGAAAAGTCAAGCACCACTCACTGAGACGATACACTGCACAACCTGTCATGGGCGATGAAGAATACCAAGTCCAAGGGTCGAGCACATACATAATTAAACCCTGGTTTGATTTAGCTCTGAGAAATACATTCCCCTTCACCTCACTGAAATGAATCAGGAAGCAATCCTCCCTCCTCCGGCTGCAGACTGTGGAGGAAGCAGGAGGAGCACAGGTTCATGCTGCACTAATGGATGTTTACACAACTCACTATCAGCCACCAGAGCCCAGAAATCACATGCTCCCTGCGCTCTCTGCTCCCCCCGGCTGCGGCTAAACTGCCTTACATTTTTAGCTGAGATTTTTTTTATTTGTCGAGAGATTTTTAGGAAGGGTTGTGGTTGGATTCGAGGTTGATTGTCCATTGTTATCCTCTGCTAGCTCTTTATTCCTCCCTCTCGGCTCTCCTCCACACTCGGCCCTCCCTCTCTCCCCCCCACCTCAGCTCTCCCCTGTTCTCTCCTCCTTCCCCTGCTCTTGCCAGTAACGGCCTTAACCGTTTGGCTTCATGTCAAAGCAGGGGCCTTTTGTGGCTCTGTCACAAATCTGCCAGGAAAAACAGAAACCATCTGTTCAGGCCTGGGCCTGAGAGGGGATGAGGGTGTAAATACATGAGTTTAGCCCTCGCCCTCAGCCCTGCCCGCGCACACAGGACCACCGAGCCCAGAAGTGGATCCTGCACTCCCACCCGCAACTATACTTTACTCTGCAGGGGTTTCATGGTTAACCTTATTAAGTCTCAGGAAGATAAGACGCTTAAAACACAGAAACTGAGTGTAACACTGAATATGATCACATCAGAAATTATTTTTATGAATTGTAACGCTTGTAAAAATCCTAGTAACCAGAAACTGTGGATATATTTTCCTCTATTACCTGTTGACGCCTCTTTTTAATGGTACTTCCCCTCCTGGAGGTATCAGTTTATTTGGATAAGGTTAAAATACTATGAAATATATATTTTTTAAAAATCTATGTATCTATTTAAATATATCTATACACCATAAGTAGGCTTTTGTATGCTTGGCCCTAAATACAGACAAATTCTTGAATATAATTACAGTTATTCAGCAGTGTTTCAGCTATTACTCTAAATAGTGCAGATTATTTTTAAAATAATTTATCAGTAACAATAAATAAGGTAAAAAGTAAAGGTAAAGTAAAAATAGCTGCATGATGGATGGAACTCTTGCCTTGTTTCTCAGACATGGCTGAATGCAGAGGAAACATTGCTGTATGTAATTTTTGAACTCTGCATCCATTTCACACTTACATACTTGTATGTAGACAACCATTTTAAGTGGCAATAACTGGAATGGAGGCCCTGAGTGTTGTGATAGGAGGGTAAGCCCTTTCCTTGTCGGATAATCCACCGGCCAGAAAGCTCCTGCAGATGGAAGCAGTCTAAAACGCCTTATAATACCGAGCTTATGTTGTCACTATCTCATGTTCTGCGGAGCGGCAGCACACTCTGTACCGCTCTGCAGTGATTTAGTGAACTGGGGGAAAATTATTGTGCGGAGGCCAGGGCCAGTCTAGGTTTCTGTTTCCAGCATTTCCATGAATTTTTACCCAGTGCAGGTGAACTGTTTTTAGATGCAGGCTGAAGGAATTGTTTCTGGTACTGTCGTCTTCATTTCATGAAGAAATGGCAACTTAACTTGGAAACCTCAGTAGGTGCACGCATACTCGCTGGCTAAACACGCTGTCAGGGAGATGAAACAGAAGGTAATGAAAGTTAAAGTGTTGCTGCGGGCATATGGTGACTATGAAAGAGAAAAGTACGCAGTCAGTGAGAGGGATCGGGCACGTATGTGGCTTCAGAGGAACCAAATTTGACATGCAGGCAGGCTCAGAGAGGTAATCTGTCAATCTCCCTTTGACACTAATTTACAGCACAAAGCCTCTCTCAACCAAAGGAATGCCATGTTCATCTTCGACTGCACTTCACTCTCAGACATCATTCATAACTCGTCTCCACATTTAAAGTCCTTGCCTGTGATGTCTCACATTCGTCTTTGCTTTGCCGACGTGACTCCTGTCGGAATTTATGTTGAACTATAAAGGCAAAATATATAACAAACATGGTAATAAGTTTTTTTTTGTTAGCAGTATTCAGGTTTGGATGGAGGCTTAGAGAAGCTTTTCTTTTTCCTTGTGTTATCACCAGAAATAACTTTTCAACTCAACATATTTAGTCTTAATTTGTTAAGCTGCTTCTTTTGTTTTCCTCTTTCCATTGACATCCGCCCGTACCAGCTCATCAGTGCACCTGTTAATTCCCATTCAAAAGCCCAAGCTAATGTTTTCATTGGCCCCTGCCTAATGTAATGGTACTTGACACAGTGTAAGTGATGGAGAGGCAGGGTGACCTTTCCCTGTGTCTGCCAAGCTGTTGTTGAGGCCGTGTAGTTGTCAGCCTGCAGCGAGGAGGCAGAGAGGCACTGCTGAGAACAGTCATTAAGCACAGAGCAAAGCCAGCGCTCGGCACCACTCAACACTTTTGATCTGCACATTTCAATTAGATTTCACATCAGGATGCCTGCCTTCCCTCAGTTAGCACCTGCGCCCTGCCTTCCCAACTGGCCGGCCAGGCTGAAGAGGGAGGCACACGGGAAATGACTAGAAAGTTCTGTTACTGCCTAAAATAGATGCACAAACACATGGCAACATATTAGAGCTTTTAGCAGGCATAATAATCATTAGCTGCTCTGTTCTTGCTGTGAGCATGAACAAAAAAAATGTTCTTAGGGTTATTTGAAGGTCTGCAAATGCTCCATAAGTAAAAAGGAAATCTGTCCTTCTTCATTTAAAAGAGTCCTACTGATTTGTCTCCGCCGAGCTCCTGAATGTGGATTTCATCCCACCGCTCCACGTGCCCATCTGCAGAAGTCTCGAGGTCCAAAAAGAAAACCCTAGCACACGCTGTGGGGCGTCGAACAGTTTAACACTGGAGCAATGGCTTTGCTATAACACAGTGCAGCACCTCAATTTACCCTGAAATTTGAGAAGGTTTCATTGAGCTCAGGCACCCTCAGTAAATGTTCCCAGCACTGCTTTGCCTGATATGATGGAGTCCTACAGGCACTGGTAGATATGAATTTCCCCTAAGAGCCATTTGAAGGGAGATCTTAATAAACTGGCCTGAGCCCACTGAGTGGGGCATTTTCTGCCAATCAAAGCAGCGATTGAGAAAGATTTAACTAGTTCCTTAATGTCAGATACTCACACAACTTAGCGATAAAGGAACAACCCCTGGACAATCACTGACCTGTGTTTTCTCACAACAAACATCAAGAAGCCAACTAGCCTCAAGTAGTTTTGTGACTCATGAGATAAGGAATAAGAAATTAAAGCTGCAATTACCTTTATGTTTGAAGTAATACCAGCCTATTATACTTTGAAATTGCTGCCTTTGTTACTATGTTATTTTCCGTTGTTGTTGTTAAAATAGAGTTGAGCACAAAAGCTTCTTTTTATAGCCATTTAAAAATGTCCACCGTTTAATCAAACCCTTTCCTGCCATTGTTTGTTTTGGTACATTTTGATAGAAGATTTTAAGCTGTTGCTGAAAAGCCGTTAATGCATTTTAGAGAGCAATGCACTGACTAATTTATGTCAAGTTTCTCAGCTGAAGCGCAGTAGGCAAACAATCAATAGCCATTAAACCCTGGGAGCTTTGTTGAACAGCAGTTTAACAGACTTCAGACAGTAGATGGTTGCCCTCTGGGCTTTAAAGATTACAGGTGACTTACTGCTCAGCCAACAGTCACAGCACACCTTCATGAATTTGTTATAGGGCTAGTGGAGGACCACTAACAAGTGAGAGTTCATGGTGGGGGGGGGCTGGCAAGGCCCCACAGGAAACTACATAATTGTCCCTGACTCCTGTCGCCAATTTTCAAGACTTGTGTATTATGAGGGTGGCCGGAAAGCAGCAGTTAATATGCACGGGCTGCCTCAGCAAAGTGCTTTCTGATCCATGATTGCATGTGTTAATGTTTCAGTTGGGTATTGATTTCCTGGCGGCCTTTTGTACGCTGGATTTATCCGCTTCGCTCACTGGCAAGCGCGCCCCTCCGAATGTTTGATTAAAGTTCAATTGACTCTTCCAGTGAAGGGGCGAGGAGCCATTTCACTCCCTATTTGTAGCGCCAAAGCTCTGCCTGACATGTTCTTTTGTTCCCTTTCAAGCTCCTGCCACCCAGGCAGCCACCAATGCACTGATCCTAATATCCCTGCATTCAGTGAGCCTCCTCGCCTAATCCTGGGACAGACAGGGCCGCAGCACAAACATGCCCGGCCAACTACAAATCCTGGCATGGACTGACCCAGTCCACGGCCTTTCACTGTGTTAAATACTCTGCTGACTGCTAGTGTGTATATTCCACATATTTTATTCTACCTAGCTGCAGAGATTTCACAGTGACAGTTTTCCGATTTTTCAACAACTTTGACAAATAGACCTTAAACCCTTTTAATTCAGTTACTTCTTTAAAGTCAAGTGACGCCTTCGCCTCATTACAAATACACGTGTTTGTGTTCTTGTTATACATTTCCCCTTGTTAACGGCGTTCTTTTCGGGTTTCATTACAGGGAGAGCTAATCACCTTCTACTACTATTGGAAGAAGACCCCAGAGGCAGCCAGTTGTCGAGCCCACCGCAGGCACCGTCGCCAGCCCGTCTTCCGCCGCATCAAGACGCGAACTGCTTCGACTCCTGTCAACACTCCCTCACGTCCCCCCTCCAGCGAGTTTTGTACGTATATTTGACCCCTTGATTGGCAGCTGAGGGGAAAAAGGCAAACGTTATCTTATATCGTCTGCTGTTGGCGCGATGGATGTGAAGTGTTTTTTCTTTGCCTCTTTTCCAGTGGACCTCAGTTCAGCCAGTGAAGATGACTTTGACAGTGAAGACAGCGAACAGGAGCTGAAGGGCTACGCTTGCCGCCACTGTTTCACTACCAGTAAGGCACCACGTTCCTTGTACAGACACTCACACTCTTCGTATGGACTCGTTTAGTTATTCCTGTCCTGATTGGGATCAGTGTGAGCCTTCACAACGCAGTGCTGTGTGACAGATGGGCATCAGAAGATGTCAGGACTAATTTGATCAAATCAGACATGAGCCCACAGCTCGTACACTCTCTCCACCTCATTATCCTTCCCCTCTTTCCACACAGCTGGCTCCCAGTGCCAGGCCCACATCTGATCACACTTAGCTTACTGCCATCACAACAAGACTGGCTCATAACTTTAGCCTTATAGTGTTAACCTATACAGACCTTATTACTAGTTAGTTAGTTACTTAATCACATTCTCTACATTAGGCAGTGTTATTGTACTGTCAGATCATTTTTGTGTGTTGCTTGTACTCCTCACCACCTCAGAGAGTGTGTTGTTTCACAACTGTAAATGGCTTTCCTCAGCCTCCAAGGACTGGCACCACGGGGGCCGGGAGAACATCTTGCTGTGCACAGACTGCCGCATTCACTTCAAGAAGTACGGTGAGCTGCCCCCCATCGAGAAGCCTGTGGACCCGCCACCATTTATGTTCAAACCTGTCAAAGAGGAAGAGGATGGACTCAGCGGGAAGCATAGCATGAGGACCCGACGGAACCGAGGCTCGGTGCGCACACACACTCCTGCTCCCCATCTCTTTCTCTCTATTTTCACCTTCAGGAACTATAGCCTCAGAGTTATCCCTGGAGTAATGCAGAGCCAGACTACAAAGCAATAAGCTTATCATCTTTAGATCAGTAGTACAGGGACAGTGTAGACAAGGATTGTTTCATATATTTTGTTTTATAAAACTATTCCAAAAAGTTTAGATTTGCTTGTTTTATGTCCATCTCCACTTCCTCTATCCAAATAATATGGAACCCTAAAACTGGTCATGATTTATACTGACTCTGTTTGTTGTCAATAGATGTCAACGCTACGAAGTGGTCGTAAGAAGCAGACAGCCAGTCCCGATGGCCGAGCCTCGCCTACCAACGAGGATTTGCGCTCCAGCGGGCGTACTTCACCCAGCGCGGCAAGTACTGACAGCACTGACAGCAAGACAGACTCCATGAAGAAGCCAAGCAAGGTAAACACAGCAAAGACTCGCCCAAACCTTGTTTTTCTACGCACATATCTCTGTGAAATGTAGCCTAATGGGTCTGCTGCTTTGGCTCCGCAGAAGATTAAAGAAGAGGCTCCTTCACCTATGAAGAGTGCCAAACGGCAACGAGAGAAGGGAGCTTCAGACACAGAGGAGCCCGAGAGGGCCAGTGCCAAAAAGTCCAAGACACAAGTGAGTCTGTGGTCTTTGTTTTGCCTATCCTCTTGTGTTTCAGTGGAATGCATAGACATGGTGTCATGATCCTCATCCTTCACTCACTCCTCTGTCCCTCAGGAGCTGAGTCGGCCAGACTCACCCTCAGAGTGCGAGGGGGAAGGGGAGGGAGAGGGCGAGAGCTCTGATGGGCGCAGCATCAATGAGGAGCTTAGTAGCGATCCCAAGGACATTGACCAGGACAACCGGAGCTCCTCCCCGAGCATCCCCAGCCCCCGTGACAATGAGAGCGATTCAGACTCCTCTGCCCAGCAGCAGCAGCTCCAGCAGAGCCAGCACCCTCCAGTCATCCAGTGTCAGCCAGGCACCTCAGCAGCCTCCTCGGCGCCTCCTCCACCTACGACCTCAGCCCCTTCACTGCCCCCACAGGTCTCCCCCACAGCGGCCTCCGCCTCTCTACCTCCCCAGCCTCTGCCCCAGGCTAGCCCAATGTCTCTTATCCAGTCAGGAGCGTCCCTCCACCCTCAAAGGCTTCCCTCTCCACATTCACCTCTGACTCAGGCTCCGCCTCCTGGCCCCTCAGTCCCACCTCAGTCATTACCCAGCTCGCATCACGGGCCCATGCCTCCCTTGCCACATCCACTGCAGTCTGGCCCCTCACACATGCCTCACCCTCACTCCATGCCCCCTCAGGGCTTCCCTGTAGGTCAGTCTCAGGTCCCGCCCCTGCCAATCTCTGGCCAGTCACAGCAGAGGCCGCACACACCTCCTTCCCAGTCCCAGTCATCTGCTCAGAGTGGAGGCCAGCCTCCCAGAGAGCAGCCCTTACCCCCTGCCCCATTGTCCATGCCTCACATCAAGCCCCCACCAACCACACCCATCCCTCAGATATCCAACCCACAGTCCCACAAACACCCATCCCACGTGTCTGCACCTCCATTTCCACAGATGCCTTCAAACCTGCCTCCACCTCCTGCCCTCAAGCCCCTCAGCTCTTTATCCACCCACCATCCTCCATCAGCACACCCACCTCCCCTTCAGCTCATGCCACAGGGGCAGCAGCTTCAGCCTCCCCCAGCCCAGCCTCCAGTTCTCACCCAGTCTCAGAGCCTCCCACCATCAGCCAGCCACCAGCCTCCCCCAGCCCCACCTCTGCCACCCTCCGCAGCAGCCTCACATCCCAGCGGGCCACCGCAGCCGCCGTTCTCGACCCATCCTTTCAGTACAGTTCTACCTCCAACCGGCCCTCCCTCATCGTCATCCAACTCTATGCCTGGCTTACAGCCTCCATCTTCCTCTGCTCCATCCTCCTCCATTTCCATGCCACTCCCTGCCTCAGTCACTTGTGCCGGCCCCGGCCCAGCACTCCCACCAGTACACATCAAAGAGGAGCCTTTGGATGAGTCAGAAGAGCCAGAGAGCCCCCCGCCCCCACAGAGAAGCCCCTCTCCAGAGCCTACTGTCGTCAATACACCCAGCCATGCCAGCCAGTCTGCGCGGTATGTCTACAAACACCTATTTTGACCTGAACACTATCTTAAAAGAGAAAAATATACACCTGCTCGAGCTTTTATTCATCAGAAGTCTGTTGAGCTGCTTACTGTCTTGTCTGGGGAGTCTGATTAGCTCTCAAACACATCCAACAACAAAGAGTCTCTGCCTTTAGGTTTTCAGGCTTTGATGTAGGCAACAAATCAAATGTCCTCAGCAAAACAGGCATCCAAGGCCACAATTAGCCTTGAGCTCAGAGTGGCTGATGGCTAGGAATTATCAGGGATGGAGAGCAGGGAGATTAATTACAGTGAGATGTGAGTGAACTGAGGCATCTGAATATGAGTATCTGTAGTTGCCTTGCGCTTAAGTGGCTCTCAGACTGCCAATGAATAGCAATGAGGATTTTAATACATACTCAGCGTAGCAGCAAAAGTGAATGCCGAGGGAGTTTGTTTCCTTTTGAATAATGGACCAGTGTAAGCTAATACAAGCCGTCTTTTCATCTAATGGGACATTATCCTGCCATTCAACATGCAGAGTTAAAGATGAATGCAACATATTTATTTAATATATTATTATATATAACTTTAGCCTTTTTTGTCTGTTTGTAACAAGTATTTATGAACTGGAACATAATTCAGTTTTTCTGAGTGAATGTTGAATGTGCTAAATTTTTTTTTTTTTCTTTCCTGTACCGTGACCACAGGTTCTACAAGCACCTGGACCGGGGTTACAACTCGTGTGCTAGGACAGATTTCTACTTCACTCCCCTGGCTTCATCCAAACTGGCCAAGAAACGAGAGGAAGCCTTGGAGAAAGCCAAGAGAGAAGCAGAGCAGAAAGCAAGGGAGGAGAAGGAGAGAGAGAGGGAGAGGGAAAAAGAGCGAGAAAGAGAGCGGGAACGAGAAAAGGAAGCAGAGAGAGCTGCGGTGAGTGATTTGGTCTGTCTCCATTTTGTTTGGCAGTGGTTGGATTTTTAAATCATACTAAACATGGTGTTTCTCCCCTCACAGAAAGCCTCCAGTTCCTCTCATGAAGGCAGAATGGGTGAACCTCAGATGGCCGGCCCCGCGCACATGCGTCCACCCTTCGACGGCCCCCCCACTACGATTGCAGCTGTGCCTCCGTACATTGGCCCCGATACCCCTGCCCTGCGCACCCTCAGCGAGTACGCCCGACCCCACGTCATGTCCCCCACCAACAGAAACCACCCCTTCTTTGTGTCCCTCAATCCCGCAGACCCGCTGCTGGCCTATCACATGCCCAGCTTGTACAACGCTGACCCGGCCATGCGGGAGCGCGAGCTGCGAGAGCGGGAGATGCGTGAGAGGGAGATTCGCGAGAGGGAGCTGAGGGAAAGGATGAAACCTGGTTTTGAGGTTAAGCCTCCAGAGATGGACACACTCCACCCTTCTACAAACCCCATGGAGCACTATGCCCGGCACGGGGCTATCGCGTTGCCTCCCATGGCCGGCCCTCACCCTTTCGCCTCCTTCCATCCGGGCCTGAACCCATTAGAGCGTGAGCGACTGGCCCTCGCTGGGCCCCAGCTGCGGCCAGAAATGAGCTACCCAGAGAGGTTGGCTGCAGAGAGACTCCACGCAGAGAGGATGGCCACAGTGGCCAATGACCCCATCGCCCGTCTACAGATGTTCAATGTTACGCCACACCACCACCAGCACTCACATATTCACTCCCATCTCCACCTCCACCAGCAAGATCCCCTTCACCAAGGTAAGAGAAAGCCCTGCTTGTATAAATAAATGCCTCTTCACCACTGTTAAAATTAACACAGTACAACCAAAGAAACTCTAATAAATTTGAACAGTGACGTTCAAAATATTTTACCCATTTTTGGGAAACTAAATCCTGTTACTGCTCATCATTTGGCAAAGTTAGATTGTTTTTTTTTTTCCCTTAAATTTCCAAGAATGGACATCGTCTTCTCTTTATTTGTGCAACACAATCGTTGCTGTAATTTCTTTTATAAATGGGAAGACTGATAAATCAATCTGACACTTGTCAGTAATACAACTTATTTCCTTATTTCCTTTGCAGACATATTCATCATGTTTGTACATTGAATTTTGTAAATGGAAATATGAATGTTTTAGCTTCATTTTCTTAATGTTTTATTGTGATATTTGTGTTCATATGAATTATTATAGAATTATACGTTTTGAAAGGGAAAGGGACATTTTTATTATCAGCACAAAGATAAGAGATATATACCAACCACTGGTCAGTTGTTTTGAAATATATTTCAAAAACAGTTAAAACCAACATTAGAACCTTTGGGTGCTTGACTGATTCATTATAACCTTTTTACTGTTAACACTGGATTATGCAGCAATTTTAGGAAACAAATTCCTATGTTATTTAAACTTTTAGCAAGAAATATGTTCCAGACCTGATATATTTTTTATTTAAAAAATATTATGAATGACTGCATCATGTTGTTTTAATCAGAGGCAGTAGAAATATTGGTAACTAGTTGAAACGGTGCCTGATCTTTGGCACAGATAAGAAGTATCTGCACTTAACAGGATGTTGTTTTCACTTGTGTAGTGAAAGGTTAGAAGACGTTTATTTAAAACGTGTTTTGCTTGAATAAACAGGGTACAGGGAAATAAATGGTAGATGATGTTGTAAAGCAAGCGTTAAAGTCACCTGATTATTTCTGAGCAGGTTAAATAATGTAAAACAAGGAATCTAAGAAGATGAAAATTGATTTTTGAGGAGGTTAATATTAGCTATCTTTTCTTATATATGGTAAAGAGCATCAGCTTGTTATTTGAATCAAGTGGATTGTTCATAAATCCAGTTATAATACTTCCCTCAACACATTAAAGAGTGAAGAAAAGGGACTATGAATTAATGACAATTCCACTTCCATCTTTTCTAGTTTAAACTTTTTGCCACATGATCTGAAACGCCAGGAATGTTCTGCACTGACATATGAGATTGGATTAAAGCATGTTTCTGATAGAGCCAGCAGATGCTGTACAGTGGATAAATATAGTAAAGGTGTCCCTGCACTCTTTTGGTCAACCTTGAGAGGAGTAACATAATATTAAGCTGCGTATCACTAATGTCTGTAGCATGCACTGTCTGTGATACAATATCTTGAAATGAGTGTACCCTGAACCTAAGACTCTGACACCCAGAAGGTGGTGGTGAATGTCTTGTGTGTCCGTCAGGTTCTGGGGCCCATCCACTGGCAGTAGATCCCCTGGCAGCCGGACCTCACCTGGCCCGCTTCCCCTACCCGCCCGGTGCCATCCCCAACCCTCTCCTCGGCCAGCCGCCGCATGAACACGAGATGCTGCGCCACCCAGTCTTCGGTAGGGTCTCGGCCAATATCAGCTCTCATTAACGACAATATCGCATCCAGTCCATCAATTCTGCCAGATTCCCTCATCAAATGTTTTGCTTGTGCCTCCTCCAGGTACTCCATACCCACGGGACCTACCAGGAGGTCTGCCACCGCCCATGTCCGCAGCCCACCAGCTGCAGGCCATGCATGCCCAGTCAGCTGAGCTCCAGAGGCTGGCCATGGAGCAGCAGTGGCTCCACGGACACCATCACATGCACGGAGGACCACTGCCTGGCCAGGAGGACTACTACAGGTCTGAATAGCAACAGGAATTAGACAGAAAAAAAACATTTAGATAAACTGAGTTTGTGTGGCTCCGATTTTCTAAATATTAATACTTGATTGCGTTTGTTTTCCAGCCGGCTGAAGAAAGAAAGCGACAAGCAGCTGTAACTGGCCGAGGGAGGCAGCCACTGACAGGTGCAGGACACAGGAAGTTGTTACAGAGCGGTCTTGCAGAGGCTCCCCGGGGTCCTCTGGACACATTCAGTTTCGAAGAACAGAAAAAGGCCAAGTGGATCGTCTGAGAATTCTTCTGATATTCGGTTTTTTTGTTCTTGTCAAGGACTTTTTTTTAATTATTATTTTTCAAGACATTGACTTTCTTTGGTATATAGCCAGTAGTGACAACGTCCTCAAGACTCCTGCATGACAAGCTTCCCTGACGTTTTTTTGTAGGTGCTAGAACAAGACACTGTGCTTATCAACAACAACAACAACAAAAAAAAAATGACAAGACCGGTCAGGCCGTTTATTGAAAAATAACAAGTGCTATCTTAAATTCAACATTTATTTTAATACATTGTTGGAGGTTTTTCATAATTTTAAGAAAAGCTACAGCATGGCGTTTTTGAGTCTGTAAATAGTATATATAAACATATAATTATTATTATAATTATTATTATTACTAGGTGTGGACTCCAAACCAAGTCGTTTCAACCTCCAATATAATTGTTTTGAAGCATTATCCCTTGTTTCAGAGGGGAGCACCATGGCATTATATGAGCAGTTTCCGAGAGATTTGCGGTTCAGTTGTGACGTTCCTCTGACATCACTGTGTTAGATTTAGTCCCACATACACTATGTAAACCATAAACCTGTCACGCCCACCACGTCCGTTCACCACACACCTTCGACGCGCAGCGGGTTGTCAGAATGTGTAAACTCAACGTGTTGAGTTGATGATTTGAAACACTTGAAGAGGTGACACGGTCGTCACCGAGGCTTCTGTGGAGTGCACGCCGAAGCCGCAGATTAAAAACAGAAAAACAAAAGTTTGCACTGAAAGAAGATCCTTGAGCTCCACTCGATTGGTTTTATCGATGTTTTAAATCAATATCTAAGTCAAAATGGAATACACCTTCTACTTCTTTCTTGTTTTTACAGACGATTTTAATTACAGTTTTTAAGAAATGTGGACTCCAGAAACATATTTGGCTGAACTGAAGAAATTCAAAATTGCTTCCAGTTCTTTTTTTAAATTATCGGGGGCTTTTGATGTTATTGAATTCTAATATTGACACTCACTATAACGGGAGCCTAACAGGACTTTAGGATTGTTTTAAATGTGTGAATGGTTGTGAGTCGGTGCTAGTTTGTGTTGTGGTGTCCCCCTTTCTTCACCCGGTCCAGTCATCCATGTTTGTTGCAGGGCTCATATCTGACTGAGTCGTCCTCCAGCTAGCCTGTAATAATGTTCACTGTGACACTAGAGGGGGCCTGCCGACACGTGACCACCAGTACGCAGAGGGTTGATGATTGTGTGTGTGTGTGTATGTGTGTGTGTGTGTGTGTGTGCGTGTGCGTGTGCGTGTGTGCGTGTATTGTCCTCACAATGTTTTCATATGCCTTGGTTCCTTAGGGATATACACGGCCTTCTGGGCCTCAAGGAGTGGTGTGTTTGTGTGCCACTGACTGTTACAAGTAGTGTTGACCTGTCATACCAGTGCACATGAACCCAAGTTTTACTTCTTTTTTTTTTTTTTTTTTTTAAATTCATGACATAAGTTCTGCATTTGTTCCATGCACTAAGACTGTTTAACTGTCATGAGAAATTCAGAAAACTGTGGCTATCTTTTTTTTTTTTTTTTAATCCAAATGAAGAAACTACTTGCATTTAAAAGTCATATATTCTGTTGGAGCACTATAATTTACATTTAAATGGTTGCAAACATCATTAAACTCACGCCCTCTTTTTAAAAATCCCAAAAAGTCTTTTAAGCCCTGACAACAACCTGTCACTCTGTCTTCCCATCTCCCACCGATTACTGTCTCTCTTCTGATGAAGTACTCCTCATCACCATCACCATCCTTTGCCTCGTTTCCTGATGGTTCCCTTGCCTTTTACTCCCTCTTTTTGTGTCTCCAAAACCTTTGATGTTAAGTGTTGTCAATGGTTTAGCTTCTTGTTTCAAAGCGGCAATAGCAGAATGTAAATTCTGACTGCTAAGATTTATATATATACTGGTATCTTGAAGCTTATTGTATATATGAGTAGTCGCCATGGGATGACACAATGTAAACAAAAAGTAGAAATAATAAGAAAAATTGTGAGTCCTGTGTTCTCTCCATTTGAGTATTTTGTAATTTTTTTGAAAAATTTGTGGAATTAAAATAAACGACTAAGTTACACCACAACGCACGCCTTCATCTTTTCTTCTTCCTCCTGATACGTCAGTGAATCCCGTGTCTCTTTGTGAAGGCAGTTGTTTTGTGTGCTGAGGCAGAGCAGACTGCTAAATCCCAGCAGCCGTGAGACACAATAATCCTGTTTTAAGGGTAAAAAGTTTTGATTGCTCAGTGCTCATTGGCTGAACGGAAAAGAAAAGAAAAGAGAAACACTCCTAATTCCCTCTGTTTTTTTTGCATTTTGTGAAATGTAATTCTCCAGCTGAGCAGAGCGACTGTTGCCGGGGTGTGTTTTGATAATACTCATGTCCTACATTTGCTCTTGAATAATAGAATTTTTGCTTGACGAGAGAAATGTGTTACAGAATACATCAAGCATTCCTGTTTCACGTTTTTTCAGCATCCCATTTTCTCAGCTTCACAAACACTGAGCTTTAAGAGATCACCCCAGCAGCAGGTAGTGAATCTCCGAGCTGAATATTGCACTGCTGTAGTATAATAACATCAAAGCCAGGCTAAGCCAGAAGGAACACCTACTCAGGCTGAGATGCCTTGCTATCAGCGGGGCTGGGCTGTCATTTCATCCTGTGTGTGGGGAGTGATAGACCAGCAATCTGTGATGGTGTGCCGCAGCGATGGCTGTCATTTTGAGAGGGAGCTATTATTCTGCTGCTGCTCTCTGAAATGATGTCCTGTCCTCGGGAAAATCGAGGTTCCTTGGATGCTCTATCCTGGGGCTGTCATGTGACGGCCGCCTTGTGAGGAGGTGCTGCTTGTTGTTGCCGGCTCTCCTCACCTCCCCATAAGACACAACAAGACGTCAGAGCCGAGCCGAGCCGCGCTGGCTGGTTGAATAATTCATCTCCCCTCCTCCTCCTCCTCCACACCGGCAATGAAGCGACTGTGACTTGTGTCAACTCAAATCCTTCTCATAGTGCTGTGTGTACCCCTCAGGCAGGCACACAGGGATACATGGTCTCAAAAAAAATCTGCTCTCTCTGTCTGAATAGCAATATGTCTTGTGCTGTTCCCGCAGTGTTATTGTGTTTGTTGCAGCAGGTCTCGGACACAGAGCCTCCTCATCTCCTCCATCCTCCTGTCTTTTCTTTCGCTCCACTGTTCCTGCCTGCAGAGTGTGATGCTCAGCGGCAGAGAGGAGCCTACATGCTATTAGTGCATTCAGTCGGAAGGTAGCTGTGTTCTTTCAGCGGGTAGCTCTGTGGCTGCCCTGTAGCCGAGCGGGGCCCGTGTTTATCTAAAAAAGAGATGTGTTGACACAGAAAGCAAATCTGCAGGGGGGACTCATTCCTCATCCACTGTCTGAATTAGATACAAGGCACATGATACTAGATATTTTACGCCTGGTATTCTCCCTAAAAAAAAAACATCACCCTGTTTGTTAGAGTAATGTTTTTTTTTTCCTCTTGATAATATTTTTGGGGATTGCTTCCTCATTCAGATCTGGAACGAGAATTAGCCATTTACAGAACAAGCAACCTGTGGTTATGTAAAAAGGAAAAAAAAAAAATTCCCATTTAATAGATTGAGCACAGCTGTAGGAAGTTGATGCATGCAAATAAAGGTAATTAAATACATTTAAAATGCAAATGAGCCAGCTTCAAATATGCATACATGCATTTTATTTAAAACAAGATTCGTCCCTGCATTTCAGCAATCTGAATATTTATATCAATGAGACAGCCTTCATATTCCAAGGAAAGGTTAAAGCAAGGTTTTCCTGTAAAACACTGGAATGTCAACGACACCTGGGAGAGTTAACTTTTAAAGTCTGCCTAATGGTAAAATACTTAAATTGTCGTGTTGCAGTCTGCTTTCAGGCATTTTTCTCTTTGTGAAGTCAGAAACAAGGTCCAACAGAAAACATCACCTCAGCATCTGTCACAAAGGAGCCGTGGAAACAAACCTGCTGCTTCATGAAAGACAGTTACATCCTTCAGATCTCCAGATAATCGATCCCAGAGTTTGACCAGTGTTTCCGAATCCCCCATTGTCTCCCTCAGCCACTTTCTCCTCACCAAACATGGCCCCTGGCTTTTCCTGTGGCCATGTCTTCCCTTCAGGTTAGTGTAGTAAAAAGTGTGTTACCGGTGTGTCTGTGTGTGTGTGTGTGTGTGTGTGTGGTCTGGGAGCTGAGAAGTTTGAAGCTCTGATTTTTTAAAGAAAAGCAAACAGGAGAGGATGCTTGGTCCTTTTCTTTGGCATGTTGAAATAGATGCAGAGATCTGGCAGGAAACTCGAGGCTCCGCAACAAACAGCTTTTCATTTCTGAGATATTAATTTCATTTGTGACTTACTGACTTCTACTCTGCTGCTTTTCAGAGGGAAATATTGTAGCTTTTTGCTCTACTACATTAATTTATCCTCTACAGGTATTTTAGATGTAATCCATTTACAAATTATGATGAGTTGTTATAGATTAAACTGAAGTAGTTCAAGCTATCACCGAGACCAACTACAACATCGACATTAAAGTGCCTCTGACATATTACTGGATAAATAATAATAATAATAATAATAATGATACAGTGATACAATCGTTTTTTGTATTAACCTTTCTATACGTTTATTAAAGTCAGATGTGAATGCAAAACCTTTAATTCTCATGTTTACATTGTGGTGTTGCTACTTTTACTTTGGTAAATGATGAACACTGAACACTTCCTCCACCACCGCTTTATACTTCTATTACATTTCAGAGTGAAATATTTTGTTTTTTGCATGTATGCTATAGTACCTAGCTACTTTTCATCTGAAATACAAAACATTCATACAAAACATGTCATCATCTCCTAACAAGCATATAAAGCACAATGTCCATGCAAAACAGCTACAATATCATATTATTAATTGCTATAATCTATAATAATATTGGACTGAAAAGAACCAATCTACATGAAACATTATGACAGATACTGCAAGTGCATTTTGCAACTAGTCCTTTTTTACTCGTATTACAGTAAAGTTTTACTTTGTGGTGTTGCTACTTTTACTGAAGTAAAAGATCTGAATACTGCTTCCACCACTGCCTGTTGGTTTGGGTGGGATTTGAGGGCTAAGGTGGAGTTCTCAATATGTTTCCAAGAAACTGTACAATCATCATAAGAACACTGGAGTCCCACATTACATCTTAGTTGGACCCTAATAAAAGGACTTCTGAAAAACAAAATAGATGGAGAAGGGCAGTTTACTGTAGAGCTGCATACCACGGTATAATATTTCATCTCCGAGATTCGGCTGCCATTTTGACCAGACTTAATGTTCAATCCCCGCATTTGTGTGCTGTAATGACTTTCCCAGTGTGTGTGTGTGTGTGCGTGCGTGTGTGTGTGTGTGTGTGTATCAGTTTATCTCAGTGTATCTGTTTGCGTTGTTGCCTGCTGTGTGTTTGAGGCCTGGGCTGCAGCTCCCATGCGTCTAATGATATCCTGCTCTAACATTCCTATCATAGCCGATCTGGATTCCCCCTTGTCTGCAGCAACGGATCAACCCAGTGCGGCCACAGGCCCGACCCGAGCATTCCTCACACACTCCCAACACACACGCACACACACACACACACCCTCAGGAGGCCTCTGCTGACGCCTACAGCAAACCTCACACATACTGCGTCTCATTCTCCCACACTCCTTCTCCCTTCTGTTTCTATTGTTTTGAGTTAGATTTCAAGGGAACGGCCTGTAGCCAGAGTCGTAGGAGCTCTTTGTTCAGTAAAGCGTGCCAGGTTTGGTTCCTCGCTGGCAGAGGATAGACAATGCTAGGCTCGCACACTAGACTTCCAGGCTCCTCTTTAATGTGTTGTCATAAAACATGCAGCTGGCAGAGACTTAACGTTCAGTGGGACTCTGTGCTGCTGCAGCACGCTGAGCCCTGGGTATTGCCCTTCCAACTGTCCTCGTACATGTTTCTTACTGCAGCGTCTGTGCTATGTCAGAGTCACACAGACCTGACATTTCAGCGCCTTCACAGCACAGCACAGCATTTCAATTCACCATTCACCCAGTGGAAAATGTGAAAAAATAAGGAGCCTGCAAAGATGTCCTACACTGTCATCTCAAAATACTGGGACAGTTTGGGGGGGATATTGGTTCTGTTGCCAGTACACTCCTTCAAATTTATTTTTCAGATGAAACTAAGACTTCAGGCTGCCGCCTGATTTACCTCTCGTCTGCTTAAAGGGAAAACAAACCCAGAATGAATTTAAGAAACAGTGTGCACACTGCCATGCGGCTAACCCCTAACCCCTTTAATGTGAAGTCATGTGGGTTTCATGATCTATTGTAGCTGAGAAGCAGGTTTGTTTTAGCCTTGCATTCACAAACACACTCTGTTAGTCCTTAAACCAGAGAGTATATAATAAATCCCAAAACAACTGGTGCAGAGTTAATGCTACACAAGGTCTGTTTGACCTGAACTTCATTACAAAAAAAAATGAAAGCATGTAAATGCACAATCCAGCACTTATTCACTCCTGAAGCTCTTCAGTTTGCTCTTATTCTTCATGCAGGTGGTGGCATTTCATCATTGTCTCTGAATCAACATCGTGTCATTACAATGTTCTCTTTGACTTTTAGCTCAGTATTGTCCAGACCTGCTCTTCATGACAATGATGTTAAGCTGTCTATTTTTTTCAGTAAACTAAACAGGGGGCCATGAAAAAAAGTGCACACTGGGCCAAAAGAAAGAAAAGTACATGGCTCGAGTATGAGCCCGATTTATTTATTTATTTTGAAAGCATTCAGTCTCTGTAAGGGCTAATTTTTCAAATTTCTGTATTTATGTTAGGTATTGCCAAACAGAACCGTGCATACAGCCAAGTTAATGTCATAACTTTTCCTCCAAAGTTGTGCACTGGGCAAGGTTATAAGATGTATGAAGTAAGTAAGAGATTTATTGTATAACTTCTTCATCTAATCCTGCTTTACCACTCAGGTCTTTCTTATTTAAAACTAATCAGAGGAATCTCAGTTAAAACCAGGATAAATGTTATTTTCAGGGATAGGAAGTTCACAGCATTGTCAGACACGGCTCACAAAGAACGCTATCTATCAGGTTTATTGACTTAATTCAGCTTCCTGCCATCTGAGGTAGATGTAGCCCAGAGAATTAAAGTTTGTTTAACCGGGTAGAGAGCTGATTTGTGACCCATTTTTTATGAGCTGAACACATATTTGACCGTCCTGTGAGCTTCCTGTTTGTGGAAATCACATTTATGGAGCATTTATGCCTGACAGCTAGTTCAAGCAGACCAGTGGAAGTTCCCTGCTACATTAACACAGGTCATACACTACTTGCTGTAACATACATCCAACGCATCTTTTACAGTAAGGCAGGTTATCGAACCTATTAAAGCCCTACCCACTCCTCTGCTCTGCCCTGCTGGTTAGCTATAGCACTTCATAGGCAAGCTCATCTGCTTTCAGTCCAGCTTCAGTATGGAGGAAATAATCATGCTGACGCCACCCAGCACTGTGTTTTCATCCATCTGGCACAATACCCGCCAGCTTTAAATTCTACTTCCAACTGGAAGTGTTGATTTCCCTGCTCTCCATCAAGCTAAGTATTTTCTGCTTGAACTAATGAAATATTAGTAGTAACAATAATAATAATAATTATTATTGTTGTTACAGCGCTTTTTGAAACACATTTTCACACAGTGCTTCACATATAGAAAAAAATACACGTTCCAAAAACACACACCTACAAAGGTACAAACATACACACACCTACACACATGATACCACAGGAGGATTTAAGCAGCTGGCCCAGAGGAGGCATATATGGTGTAAACAGAATAGGTCCAAGGATTGACCTTTAATCCACATAGGAGAGGAGCTGAGGAAGATGCATCATTGTTAACATGAACATTGAACTTGAAATCTGTCAGTATATACGTAGATATATGTGAAAACCATCTGAGCGCATTACCAGAGATACCAGACCAGTTCAACAGTCTGTCAGTTAAAATGGCATGATCAGTGGATAAAAATTAAGACTGAATATTAAAGAAAGTGGTTAATTTCTTTTATTGGGCTTGGGCAGTCATTGTCTTGGCTCTGTTCACTTAGACTTCATGTGTTTGACTCTGTGGCTGCAGACAGGCTTGATTGTATTTTCCTCTTGTGATCTGAGGTGCCCACGAGGGGAACAGAAACATGGTGACAGGTCACCTGTGACTAACTTCCTTTGGGGGAAAAGTTATTATTGTCATTGTTGTGTATCATCATCTCTGTTGTGCTGAGCTTGGTGTAAGGATGATTTCAGAGTATAGTTGCCAAATACTCCTAATGATTATTTTCATTATTGATTAACGGCCATTTCAACAGTCCAACCTACCAACCAGTGCAAAAATCCAAAGATTTTTGGAAAAAAAAACAAATCAGCAGTCCTCCCAACTGAGGAGCTGGAACTAGCAAATTCAACATTATTTTTTTTCTTGATAAATGATTTAGACAGCTGATTGATTCACAAAATTGCAGTGAATTAATTTTCTGTCTATTGATCAATCAACCCATTTCATCACTAATCCACATAGCCCATCCTACAGTCAGCTGACTGACTGAAATCTTGTTTTTCAAACCCTTAAAGCCAGTGAGACGCTGCAGCAGGCTAGTTGGCTTTTTCAAAATGACCTTGGTTCTTTTATGCACAATTATTATTAATAGGAAAGAATATTTTATTTAATACTCTAGTCAATTTATCCTTTAATAACCCAACCAATTGCAATAACTCATAATTTTTGCAAGTGACTGTGCTGGCTGTTTTCTTCTCATTCAGTTAATGTTGCAGCTTTATTTCAGTGAAGAGCACAACAGATGTGATTTGCCATTATCATTAACTGACTGACCTTAGGTCAGCAGCTTCACACTGTCTCCCATCATGCAGATAACCCAGGTTCGACCCTGGCCTGTCATACTTGCTGTGGTGGCTTTATAAACCCTGCCAGTCTCAGGGTAGCAAAGGCACCAAAGCTAAATAAATCACAGCCAATAAATGGCCTCTACTCCTCAGCAATTTCCTTAGCTATCATCAGTCTGTGGGCCAGGACTGATAGCATGCTGTCAGTTGCCTGCTACCTTGGTGTAACCCAGTATTGGCTTTCCCCTGCAGTGTGGCGACGGGTTAGCCTCCTGTTGTTCTAAGGACTAGGACAACAAAAGAAAAGGTGGACTAAGGGGCAACCAGGGGCTTAGATGTGCAACTGGGTCTGCCAAGCTGTGGCTTGGGGGCCAGCAGAGACCAGGAGCACCCTGACCTTGTGTTTATGTAATGGCCGTCCTTGTGATAGATGGCGTTGCCGCAGCATTCACCCGCTGCGCCACGGGGCTGTCCACTTGCCTTGACGCAGATGGATTGGCCTTTGTTTTTTCCCTCACCTCCACTGTGAAATTAATCTTCAGCACGAGTCCATAGAAGAGAATGCTCTGCCACTATGGGCTGCTGGCCGATAGACTCACCAGCGGGCGGGTGGGTGGAGGCAGCTTTCAAGGCCCTGAGGACAAGCACCACCTAGGAGATGGCAAAAGAAGATGTTTAAATGCATGCCGCTCCAGGTCTCCTCGCTCACCTTGGTTATCAAAGGAAGAGGAGGCGAGCACAATATTTGTCCCTGCTCCGGAGTACAATTTATCTTGGATGGAAATAGCATCTCTGGGAAGATGCAGCAGTAATAGACCCTCTCCAGCACCACAGCTATCACATATTTTACAGTGAAGCCTGGTCTCTCTCCACCTATTGCCTCACCCATACCACATGTTTTCTGCTCCATTTCACAGGATAATAAGGCACTGGGCTAAAATGGCTTAAAGCAAATGAACATATCGGCGCTGCTACTTTTCATATTCTGTTTGAATGTATCAGTATAAAGACTGCAAACTGGCCATTCTAAATCAATAAGGATTGGTTCAGCAAAGACAGCAAAAGTAGAGCTGTATTTTACGTCTGCAAAGGAAAACATTATGACACACAATCCAAATATTACATTGTGTCCATAAAATTAGAATATTATGCTTTTAGAAGGCAAGCTTTAAATTCCTTTCTGACGATTGTACTCAATGTGAACAGTGTTTCATGTCCAATTGATTTTTAATGTCTAAAATGTGGACTGTGGTGAAATTCCGGCATTTAATAGTTGCTCATGTTAAGTAAAATTTTTATGACTTATTTATGACCAATTGTGATAAAAGCTTGCATGAATGTGGAATTCATCCCTTTGCAGATGCATATCTGTTTGTTATGACCACGGGATACAAGAGCGCTGTATAGATTTATAGAGATCATGTGGTTTTTACACTGAAAAATCCAGAGATTAATATTTGACCTCGTAACACTGTAGTTTAAGCTCTAGGGGAGTGAGCCCGCCACACTTACTGTACACTATAGCTGCCAGGCGAGCTGCATTTTAAAATTGCATGTAAACATTTATTATAAAATGTAATGACAGGAAAGGGTTGATGTCTTTATAAGGAAACAAATGGCATATTTTTGAGCCTCATGATGCAGGTTTGTAGGCAGCGGTTGCGATCTGAGTATAAAATCCTCCTTCGGTTGAGGTGGTGGGCTGCTAATCAGGGGCTGCAGTTAATCCCTTGGCTGTGGAGCTTTTCACCATCTGAGAGCGGTGAGGTTATGGACAAACTGAAGCCCCCACGAGATGGAGGTGTGAAGCAAATCCAGGCAAATCACTGAGCCTCGAAATGGGCCAAACGGAGACGAAATAGAAGAAGCATATACTATTTTTTTCTTTTTTTTTTTTTTTTAAGAAAGGGGAGTCTTCATAAAGCTGTGCTTCAATGTTGTGCAGGGGGGCAGGTCAGTTTAATGAGGTGATGTGAAGCCTGGAAATAAATAGAGTTGTGATATTCTGCAGCACAGCAGCAAATAGAAGCACTGGGAGCCATTGAGCTTCAGAGCCTTAGGCGCAGGACTGCAGAGCAAACAGCAGAGTGTTACTTCACTAAATGATGCAGAATGGATGCTGGATAATCACCACACTGCTCATAAACTCTCCTTTAAAGGCACCTTGTGGAATAGACTGACTGCGTTTTCTTTTGCCTTGGTTAAATCACTTTACTTTACAGATAATCATCTCATCATAGCATCCAAACAGAAATTATTTCATAATAATCCGATTTAAATAGAATTTGATGAATAGACATGGCTGTAATAAATGCTTGTTTACTGTAGCAAACAGAACAGACACATCAAGCAGGACGTGCGCTGCTCATCACCATTATCTAGGTTCATGTTGAACATTTCTCTGGAGCAGCCCCTGGGGTTATGGTGAAACAGTGCATGATTTAGTCGAGCCCTCCTCCCTCTCTCCTTCCCTCTCTCCCTCCCTCCCTCCCCGTAAACCCTCCACTCTGGTGGCTGGCTGCAGATTTAATGGGCTTAGCAGCTGTTGAGGAAAAGCAGTGAGGGCTTGTGGCATATGCTCTGGTTAGAACAAAGAGCAGCGAGCACACCACATGAGCTACAACTGCCTGAGCCGAACGCAGTGCTACCACATGGGCTGCAGGCAACCATTAAACAGTTTTACAGCTTGTGTTCATTCAGTTTATTTGATTGACTTTTTGTTAATACCATGTTCTGGGTTTTGTGCACTATTAGGAACATTTTTGATCATTTCCCCCAGTTTAAAAAAAGCTTCAAAGAGTACTTGTTTTCAGGCGCTTGGGCGAATGTTTGCAAGGCAGCATTTGCTTTCTCTTTACTGTGAGAGGCTGTACAGTAGGTGTGTAAGCTGTTAATTCATGAAATGAGAGCAGAGGATGGTGAATTTCAAAGGTTCTTCAAAGGCACTTGACAAGGCCGCCCTCTTCAGGGAACGCTGTAACCCTTCCAACACATCTGCTTTTAATGTGCTATATGCTAAGAGAAAGTGGTGCAGAGAGTCCTCTAGTGGAAACAGTCAAAATAGCCTTAAATGGCTCTGTGAGGAAAAGTTGATCCATTATTTAATACAACACACAAACAGACACAGTTTTGCCCTCCCCGACACGTACTTCAAATTAATGGCACCACAAAGTTTTACTCAGATTTTCTTCTTTTTTTTTTTTTTTTCAAAAGTAACAGAAAGCTGAGTTTCTTTTCTCCTATTTTCCACACAGATGAACAATGAACTGATTTAAATTTTATGCCCAAAGCGTTTTTATTTGATTTGGCGAAGTGCTCTACTGCTGCCTGCAAATATGATCAGATAATTAGCTGGGAACTAATTAACTCTGGCAAATATGTGATCCTCAGCTCTCACACAGGTTTTGTTGAACAGAATTAGGAGTAAAGGTTCCTTCCCATTATTACCCTCCTTTAAATACACTATTTCCTGTACATATAACAATTTGACAGATTGCACAGATAGTTTTGCTACACATACATCTGTCCCACACAGTCTGGTTACTCCTACAATTACCAGCTGTTATGGACACACACAGGCTGATGTAAGTTTTATTGCAGTTTGCACAGTTGCTCTGTGCATATATGAGCTCCAACAGGCAGTATGTGTAAACAGTGATAAGGTTGTGTTTGTGCAGTGTGTGTGTGTGTGTGTGTGTGTGTGTGTGTGTGTGTGTGTGTGTGTGTGTGTGTGTGTGTGTGTGTGTGTGTGTGTGTGTGTGTGTGTGTGTAAGTGTGTGTGTTTTGCTGGGTTTCCTAACTGTTAGCAAACACGATGTGGTGCCATGTTCTCCCACTCACTGCTGACAGAAACAGCTCAGCGCCTGTGTGGGAGTGAAGTGTGGCAGGTTTGCTAACTGTCTGTGCTCGTAACAGTACAGTATAAGCTCTCTAAATCAAGAAGCTGCTCCTGGCGTGTTTGTGTGTGTTTGCAGGTGTGTATGAATAAAAGTAGGTAGTAAAAGCTGTCTCTTGCTTTGCCTGCTTGTCCTCATTAAACCAAAAAAAAAAAAATGTCCTTGCCCTAGCTACACTCCAGCAGAGAAACAGAAATGTTTAAAAGAAGCAAATGGCTTTCAGTGGAACAAACTGAAATGGTAAACACTTGACATTGTGAAAGAGAGATCTGAGGAGGCAGGCTGCGAGAAGGGGGGGGCAGGGAGAGGAAGGGAAAATGAGAGCAAGCGAGAGGCCTCTGGGTGAACAAAGGCTTATCAAGTGTAATCTCCACCAGTGTTGCTTGTCAGTCTCATCATGGCTGACCTTGTCCCGAGCACTGCTATAAGCGTGACCCTCTGTCCTGACTTGGCTGACCGGACCCGTCACACTGTGTTTGTCTGTGAGCCTCTCACCCTCACGCCAACCAGCCAGCTACACTGCCTCTGTGTTCGCCTCACTTACTTCACAATGTGAAGCGCAGCTGAAGAGGAGTTGGTTAAAACTGACTCAAAAAGACGATCACATTTATTGTATTGTACACATGTGTTGTATTGTTCTTTTGTATTGTTCTTTTATTGTCCTACAATATTGCAAAACAAAATCAAAACTGCCAAAAGGGCCATTTATGGTTTTAGGGCTTGTCACTGTGTGAACGCATTGTCTGGGACTTTGCACTGTGTGTGTGTGGGCGGGTGAAATGACAAGGCTGAACAACAGGAAAAAAAACTTTGACATGCCAGTATTTTATACCCCAGAATAGACAGTTGTTTTATAAATCTATACCCTATAAGATACACATCTTTAAAATGTGTCACTAATATACACTTTCACAAAAAAGGCTGAATAATTTATTATTTCTTAAACTGACCACAGTAGGGTTTTTTTTTTTTTTTTTTTTTTTGTGTTGGGGACTGGTTTCTTTGGTAGTTTTGGGATGGACCCTAAATAAACCACACTGTTTCCATCATTATGAGGGAACACGTCACCCTGTGTAACAGTGTGGCTCACTGATGCGTTGGAGCTCTATGGCAGAGAGGAACAAGCTAAATCAGGCTTTGACTACACAGGCAGTAATTGTTAGTAGGATTAGGTCATTGACAATTTTGGTCTTTTCGGGGGATTCGCTGACAGTGAGAATTACACAGAGAGTCGCCAGACCTGTCCTAAAATTGCACTGCATTACTCAAGGATGTGAAAAGGATGTGAAAAGAGAGGAGATTTTAAAAGATCAGTACATTATTGGATCAAAATAATGATCCAATAATAATATTTACATTGTCGTAATGATGACTGTAAAGGTCCAGTCCACTTTGACAAATTGCGAGAAAGATTGTAATACTTAATTCTAAGAATAAAATTAAGAGTAAAACTATGATTGTTTAACCATCTGCACGATCACTTAGTGTGTGTTTTCAGGAGGTAAACTGTACAGTGTGTGTGTGTGTTCTTAAGTCTACATCGTAGCCCTCTGACAAAACTCTGATTTAAACTGCTGATCGACTGACGACCAGGATACTGACACCAGAGGAATTAATAAAGTTTAGGAAAGAAATCTATGCAGCTGAAGATCACAGGCTCTTATACCTGTGACACTTTGTTATGTTAACATCTTATCTGCATGCTTAAATGCAATTACAGGGCTCTGAAGAAGATAAAGACGTGGAGGCTGACCTGTGATCAGTGTACTGTATGTGGTGATATTTTTTATTAACTGATTATTTTTTGGTGTCAAATACCACTTTGCAGAATATCATTTAGCAGCAAGTCAGCAGATGATGTTCCTGTGCACAGCTGTGAGCTTGTTCATCTACCAGGCGAGCGCAGAGCTGGAGCAGGAATAATGTAAGAACATACTCATGCAATAGGAATTCCAGTGCACACAGGGGACATCTAGATCATCTACATTTACTCATGTTCGGACATGATTACAAATCTGTGAGTGAACAATGTGCTCCACACTGCAGCTTCCTCAGGCTCGCTCATCATTTTGCAGCCAACTGTGATCTCAGGGGTTTGTTCTGATGTTGTTGTTGTTGTTGCCTGTTGTCAGTGGCGATGGGTCAGCAGAGGGTGCCAGAGTACTGTCTCACCTGACCGGGTGTAGTGTGTTCAAAACTGATTCAGGATTTCAGAGTGACACCTAGAGAGAGAGAGAGAGAGAGGTGGGGGAGGTGGGGGGGGGGGGGGGGGGGCTGTAAATAAAGTTGTTATTTTTGACAAGCTCTTCTGCTGACTCCTGCTGCTTTAGTGTTTGCTCATTAGTTGACTATCAACAGGATCATTTTAGTGGGGAGCTCCTGCTTTCGTAGGGAAGCACTGGGCAGCTCCACACTTCCGTGTAACCAGCTAGGCTGAGTGACATTCAACATTCAGCTCTGTAGGGAAACCTGTCAGTCTGTCAGACAATTTATTATTTCTCTAGTATAAAGTTTTGAGTCTTATTTATGCAGTTTGGGCAATATCTTATGTGTATAACTATATACTGTATAAATTCTGTGAAAATATTTTTTTCAGTAGGGGGGTTCAGTACAGACTTATACTGACTGAATGTAGACAAACACCCCAGACTCTGAACTGTATCACTGAAACATTTTTTGGCGAGAAAATATTAATCCTGATAGAAAACTTTAATAATTTAAAAAATAATACACATGATTTGGAGAGATTTGCAAAAATGCAGTGCTGGGCTTCAGAGGATAAATTCATCAGCTGCACCATCTATGGCAATACACAGTGTATATGTACAGTGTATATATGTATACACAGGCTCTGAAGTTAAGATTAAGCATTCCTGTATATACAAGGGTTAACAGACAATATATATAGGTATTGTGCAGGAATGTGCTGCATTACCTTTTTACATTTCAGAATGCCAGAATGACAAAGAGAGGGAGAGTGCACTGAGTTCAGGATGTGTTGGATGCCATTGTTAATGGAGGTACAAGTGCTCTTGAGATTGAGACAGAGAGCAGTGACAGTGATGAAGAAAACACAGCACAGGATGACCGGGATCAGGATTTTTTTAACTGACAATGAAAGTGAGAGTGGGAGTGAAGGCCTCTGTGAGAACCAGACAGAAAGGGTGAGCAGTGACAGTGAGGATACGCTTGGGTCAACACAGCTCAAGCAGAAGGCAGAAGGCAGAGAGCTTGGCTGGATGAAGAAAGAGTTCGTAAACCCTAAAACAACCTTCACAGGGGCTGATTTGGCAGGTATCTCCAACGGTATAATACAAACCCCACTGCAGCACTTCCATGGATTTGTGTCCTCAGAGATGCTTCACAATGTGATGGTCAAGCACTATGAGCGCAGTCTCCAGAAACATGGGACAGTTGCAGACATATCTGTTAAAGAGCTAGAACAAATGATTGGCAGGTACTTGAGGATGGACATAGTACAAATACCTAGTGTCAGGATTTACTGGAAAGCCGACACACGCTATGGCTCCGTAGCTGATGTAATGCCTCGTAACCGTTTCCAGGACTTGCTTTCATTCATCCACTTTGTCAACAACCTCACGGCTTCAGATGAACAAAGGAAGGACAGACTTTGGAAGATGAGGCCATGGTTGGATGCATTCAGAGAGAAATGCCAGAGGAGCATAACCCTGTGGATGAAATGAAGATTCCTTTTAAGGGGAAGTTCAGTGGAATCAGACAACACATGAGCTGGAAACTCAATCCCTGGGGCTTCAAGGTTTGGACAAGAACAGGGGTCTCAAGCATACTCTGTGACTTTGGCGTGTACCAAAGGAGGGAGCAAGGTAAACGTGCTAAGTCTGAGGATCTTGGATTATCAGGAACTGTTGTCATGAAGCTTGTATCAACACTTCCTGCAGGACAAAAGTACAAGGTATTTGCAGATAGTTTCTTCACTTCTCTGCCTCTTTGAATCAAACTCCTTGAGCGTGATATCCACTTTGTTGGAACAGTGCGTCCTGTGCATGTGCCAAACCTCAGGTTACCAGAAGAGAAGGAGCTGAGAAAACAAGGCAGAGGGAGATTTGACTTCAGAGTTCCTGTTGAAAAGGTTTTCCAGTGGGGACAAATCCACAAAGTCCTCCACTGAAGCAAGCAGACCATCCACTGTGAAGACCTACAACCAGTACATGGATGGGATAGGTTTGCTTGATACCTTTACAGCCAAGTACAAGTTCCACATTAGATCAGCACGCTGATATTTGTTCATTTTTGGCACACCATATACTCTGTATATATAAAAGTGGCAATAATATACACAATCACACATAACAACAGCAGAGAATAACAATAATATAAAATTTTATTATTTTAGAATAATAAAGAGGGCGGCACGGTGGTACAGTGGTTAGCACTGTTGCCTCACAGCAAGAGGGTTCCAGGTCCGAACCCCGGCCTGGGCTCTTGTGTGTGGAGTTTGCATGTTCTCCCGGATCTCTCCATGTTCTCTCCGGGTACTCCGGCTTCCTCCCACAATCCCAAAAACATG
The DNA here is from genome assembly GCF_017976425.1 of Toxotes jaculatrix. Taxonomy (NCBI): domain Eukaryota; kingdom Metazoa; phylum Chordata; class Actinopteri; family Toxotidae; genus Toxotes; species Toxotes jaculatrix. Next base: position 15,602,440 of record NC_054395.1, on the reverse strand, counting down.
CATGGGATAGGTTAATTGTTAATAATTACTCTAAGCAGATGTGAGTGTGTGGTAATTCTGACTTTCAGAATTCTGAGATTAAAGTCAGAATTCTTACACCCCCGAAAAAAAACTTTTATATTTAAAAAATATTTTTTTAGTGGCCCTAATCCTCTTCCGTATGAAAAAGTGTGGCGCGGATGATTTTTTTTTTTCACGTGGTTGTGCCGCCCCCCGTGTGATGCCGCCCGGGCGGCTGTCCGGTTCGCCCGTGCCAAAAACCGTCACTGGAAGCCATGAATACAAGACTCTTACAGGCACAGCTGGCAACCTATCTCATCCAAAAATCAATCTGTTCTCTCAGCAAAAAACAATACAAAACAAAAAACGTTCTTTTTCTTTCAGTTTAACGCATGAGGAACCCCAAAAAGAAGATGGCAGCTGTAAAATAAGTCATCAGACATCAAAAGTCATCATGATGAGCATTTACAAAATGTAAATTTTCTAATAATAGAGGACTGAAATTACAGTTTTGCAAAGTCAGTTCCAACAAGAAGTCATAGCATGGATTACAATTACAGTTTTAACCTGTCAAATTCATTTGCTTTTTATTGTGCTGTATCAAACAGTTGTAGGCCCATAAAATTCATTTTTAAGATATTCATTTGATATTATTGAATCGTGCCAAAATCTATGGACTTTGTTAGAATTAAACTGGTGATGTTTGTATATTTTAACCGGATGTGTGAAAGCGAACCGGACGTGTTCTTCTTTAATTCAAAACTTTACAAGTTGGCGGAGAAGAAGAAGAAGAAGAAAGAGAAGAAGGAGACCGTCACCTGCCGCAGAACCAACCAATCAGAGCAGGGGAAAAACACAGTTTTAAACAGGTGAAAGAAACAAGGAGTTGCGGTTTGACAGCAGTCGGTAAGTAACGACAGCTGAGACCATTTACTGTCCAACATGAAGGAGAGAAGAAACAACTTAAACCCTGACACTAACGCTACTCGTCGGACGTTAAAATCACCGATAAACATCATTATTGTCGGATAGCTTTGTTGTTACTTTACTCTCTCTGTCGCCGTAAAACACAGCCGTGTTTACTGGGAATAAATTGACAGTGGGAAAAGCGTAACATACTAAACAAATAATATCCCACAACATTTTAGAAAACCTTGGTGAACGACATATTTCACCGCTGATGAACCTTCACCTGTGTTACTTACTTTAACACTGAGTTTCACCCTCTTACAAACAAATACCTGAAAATGCGTTTAATTAACATAAACCTGTTTGAAATAAAGGCGCCTGTGACTGTGAGTTGGAAGCATTAAACTATTATAACTGGCCGGATTAAAAAAAAAAAATCTATATCCTTATACACTACATGTTGTGGGCCTACATAGTATTTGAATACATATATACAAATCTAATAATATTACTATTTATTACTAGAAATTATTTATTCAAATGTTTTGATTAAAAATTTCACAACATGCAGTACTGTGCAAACATCATCAATGTCATCAGGGTGATCTGTCTTAAATTCACTCTGCAGCAGAGACAAGAAGAACAAGGAGTCCTGCACCAGATAGTCTGGACCCCACAGAGCCCTGATGTCAACATCATGGAGTCAGTCTGGGATTACATGAAGAAACAGAAGACACTGAGACAGACTAAATCCACAGGAGGACTGAGGCAAGTTCTCCAAGATGCTTGGAACAACCTACCTGTCAAATACCCTGGAAAAACTGTGCTCAAGTGTTCTAAGGAGAATTTGGGCGGTTTTAAAGGCGAAGGGTGGTCACAGCAAATACTGATGTGATTTAGGTTTTTTCTGTGGCTTTATTTTTGAAAGCATCCTCTGTTTACTTTTAGGGCCTATAACTTTGACATTACCTCAGCTGATAGCCATCCCATATAAACATGCATAACATCAGTTATCTAACCATCTGGCTGAGCCTTGAGAAGTATGCTCCAGCTGTCTGAGTTTGTGGTGTGCCAATACAATACGTCCGGTCAAATCTTATGAGATGGGATCTTATTCCATTTGAGGAGAATCAGTTGTTGAGTCAGCAGTGCAGAGAAAGCTGCAGCTATATTAGTGGTGATGTTTAAGTCCGCTGGGACCACCCTAAGCAAGGCCATCAGAGGGCTGGGATCAATAACGAGGCCGTGTACGTTTAAAAGGATATGAAAAACCCTGAAAATCCTTCAGCGGCAGACAGGACCAAAACACATGGTTCTGTGGGCTCAGCTCACGCTCACATCTTAAACAATTCTCATCCACTCTTGAAAAAACTTTTGCCAGTTTGCTGCTGCTCAGGTGGAGCCTGTTAGTACTGTAGTAGCCCAATCCTGATGCATATTGTCCTCTCCCCTCTGCAGCCTAATGTGATGTAAGGAAGGACATGCAGCTGCATGGATGGTCCTGTATATAATACATACTTGTCACTTTTACAGTGCTTCAGTTTCCAAGCATTCTTCTGTCCAGTTGCTGTCTTTTTCCAGAAGGTGGAGCTGTAACCTAATGTTTTTGTTCCTGGTGTGCTGGAGCTTGTTGCACTCCAAAGTAGATGAAAACCACGAAAACACTGAATCCAGTTGTATAGTAGACAGTAGGTGGTGCTAGTGATTTATCATCTTAGACCAAATCTTATAAACAGCATAATTTGAGTTTTCAGCTATGAATAAGCAAAAAAAAAAAAAATCTGAAATACTTTAAACATTCGTGTTAGTTTGTTGGTGTGATTTATTTTCACCACCACCTCCATTATCAGTGTGCTTCATGATTTTTTTTTTTTTTTGTGTGTGTTAACACAATAATAAGTTAGATTGTTATTAAGGAACAAAGCGTGCTGCAACTCTGCTGAGCTCTTGACATTTTCAGTTTTCCTATCCACTTGTTGTAGTTTAAACATGATTTGAATTAGTGGGTTTTTCTTTAAATTCAGTTTTATCAATAATGAAAGTGAATAAATTATTTTCATGCATTAAACTGGGTTCATAACCAAATAAATATCATACATGTGTCTTAAACAAATTGGACGAGGCTTTCATTGGCTCACAGAGATGAATTTCAGTATAGCCACCTCACAGTCTCTTTGGCTCTTTGCCAAATCAGAAAATGTCACCACTACACCCAACATAGGATTATAGTAATTTCCACCAAGATTGGACTGTAGGAGGATAGTTGGATGGAGCGTGCAAGTGTGTATTTGTATGTTCGTTTGGGATGTGTGTTTGGGATTGGTTCTTCATTGACATTCGTAATATTGAAGTCTTTGGCCTTTCACCTCTCTCACAGTTCCTGTTGCACCCAATCTGCGCTGCATTTCAGTGGGAGTAAAGGCCAAGCAGCTCTACATCACACATGACCTGAAACCTCAAACCCTGAATACATCAGAACCTAGATGGCTGTCACAAGGTACAGTATATTAGATTTTATTATACATGTATATAGATGTTATCACTAATAATGATCAGCCTGACTATTCAAATATAAAAGACCACAACAAAGCGATGTTTGGCCTCTATATAGAATTTTACAGTGACTGCCACTGAGGGTTTTACAAGAAAGTTAACAGGATGATCCAGGCTCATTATCAGTTCACATGACTGTGAACACACATGACTTAATTCATCTGATTTGGTTCTATGAAGCAGGCTTACAATCATCCAGGTGAGGCTGCTTAAATAACAAGTCTTTGATAATGTGGCTGATGCTTAGAAGGCTTTACTTTGAGATTAACACCATGTTTACATTTTGTTTTATTAAATCTCAACTTTAAAGCTCAATTTTGAACACATATAGATATATATGTATATGTATCTGACAATCATAAATTGCTTTGCCAGTCATTAATTAAGACTAAACTGTAAATATTAAACCGCACTCTCCAAGCACGTTGATGCATTTACGTTAGGCTTACATGAGGTAAATTCCACATCTGATTGTTTGACTGTAAATGCTAGGTTTCATTTTTCTTCAGTCATGCTAGTCTAATAATGAAAAACACTACTGAGTCCAAAAGCCATGCCGGCGCCCCTACAGGCAGTGAGGATAATCACACTCCACACAACCAGAGGGTTTTTAAATAATCTCACACACCTACTGTAGATTTATCAAGGAGTGACTGGGCTTGATTTTGTGTAGCTAACTCTTTGGAAAGCTTGAGGTGGTCATTTGTTTTTGCATCTGAAAATGTGTTTTGTTTTACTTTTCTGTTTGAGTAAAAACAAGTTTCCTCCTTTGATAATGTCTAACACCAGCACTGGGCCCTCATCTCTCCTGAGTGTGGTTTTATTGGATTGAGGTATGACAACAGGCCTCTGCATTTCTGCCCTTTGTCCATGAATTTCTTAAGACTCGAATGACCTCCATGCCTCCCAATACAAGAGTAGAACCAAATGACTGGCCAACCATCAATGTTTACAGAGCCCTGTGGCCTCACTATCAGCTAAAAAGTTTAAGCAATAGTGGTAACTACACAAAAAGTAAAGCATAAGACAGCAGTATACTCAAGTGATTTAGCTCCAGCTACTTGCTTTCCTATCCTGATAATGAATACTAAAATGCAGGTGCAGTGTTTTTGCAGTTTATTGTATACATTGCTGTTGATGGGGCCCTGTGGTACCTTTAAACCACAGCTAACGAGAGGCCTTTAGCTGCCCAATATCTGAAATAACCCCAGAAGTATAAAATATTGATCTTTTGTATGATATCTATGTTATTGTTACAGACAGCTTTTTTTCTTTCACCGCGGGTTACCTTATAACTATTATTGTTTTGTAGTATTACCCCAATTAGCTGTGTTGGGTAGATGGGATGTGTGGATGTGGATGTTTTTGTTTTTTTTTTTTGCTAACAAGCGTCTTTGTTTTTGTTGATACTTGTGTGTGTGTGTGTGTGTGTGTGTGTGTGTAATTTTGGCTCTTTATATGTCAGTGTGTATGCATGAAGCCATACATTATAGTGTGCTCTTGTGTGTGAACAAGTGTGTACTTGCGTGTTGTGGGTGATGTTGGCTTCCTGAGGCTGATCACCACCCTCTTCCCAGTGTCTTGTTTTTGCCCATCTCTCTGCCTGTGTGGAAGTTGTGTGGGCACCCTCTGGATTGCCTCACCGCCGAAGCATGCCGGACCCTGTTATCCAGCTATCCATCTGTGTTATTGATTTTTTTCCCTCTTTGTAGAGTTTCATCTTTCCTCCACTTTTCTGTAGAGCGATGGAGAGGGAGGGAGTGCAAGAGAGAAAGGAGGGGCGAGCAAGGGGGCAGAGCAGAGATCTGAGAGCTGGTAGAAGAGGGGGGATGGAGGGATGGAGCGTTGGAGGAGCGGAGCAGCAGTGGGGCTTCTGAGGGTAGGGGTGTAAGAGGTTGGGGGGGGCTCTCAGCCTGGGCTATGGATGAGCTGAGAGAGAGAGGCTCTCTTGAAGTGTTGGAGCTTTTTTCTCTCTCTCTCTTCGTTTTTCTCTATTCTCAAGGGATCGCCCTCCCCCTCCTCCTTCTCTCCTTCCTCCTCCATGCTGCTCCGAGGCGCCTCTGGTACACACGCTCCACTCGCCACCCCCTCCTCGTTGTCCTCCTCCTCCTCCTCCTCCTCTGCCTCTCGCTCCGTCCGCCTGCCTGCCGTCTCTCCTTCCCGGGGGGCTTGGGCAGTGCTGGCGGCGCAGCCGTGATTTGCAGGAGATTTGTCTAAGTGAGAAGCAATTAGTGCGCCTAAGCACCGCTAATGTATGCATGCCGGGGCCGCCGCTGCCGCCCTCCCGCTTGGCGGTGCCAGGGCCAGGCCAGGCCGAAGCGTTCTCTGTCCCTGTCTCCCCTTTTCTCTTTTCCTGTGGAGGCGTCATGTTGCTCTCACTCCCCTTCAGATGACCCAGTCCTCTCTGATTCTATTAGCACAATAATTAGCCGACCAATTCTGCTGAAGTTTGTGTTGTTGTTTACCATGTCACTTTATTTCAAGTTTTCAGATGCATTCAGCTGTATATATTACTCTCTCCATTCTGGAACCTTCTCCAGAAGGAGCCAGGTTGGACTGAGGTTGTGAACCTTCTACCTTCTAAACTTCATTAAAGCTCATGGAGGTGACTTCTGTCCCTCATCTTCACCCACTTAAGTTTCCACTGTTGATTTGACGGAGGCTTCAGTAAGCCTGGAAATTTAAATCTGTGAGTGATGGTGAGTGGTAGCATAATTTGAGTGCAGTAATCCATCCACACACTAGAGCATACACTCGAATGAACATACAGCACAAACACACCAGCACAACAAAATGGAACAGTGGTGGGTGGTAGGATTCCCTTTGAAACCTGCGGTGTAGAAAGGCCTGTTTGCAGGCGTGCATGCAAGAGGGACGTTCTGCATGGTGCGACTCCCCAGCTACTTGAAGATGAACTTTGCCCTTTTCTACACATTCACTCTCTTTTACTCAGACAAAAACAAGATTAAGTCTGCTCATCTTTACGCCGCGCTTTGCTGCCTTCCAAGTGGAGGCCTACATGGACCGTGGGTGGTTTTGGAGCGAGGTGCTCGTTAATTAAAGATAGGCTAATTACTGGTGCTTCTTAGCATGGCTTTTGCGGCGCTGATAAGAGGATAATCCTGGAGAGAAAAGCGGAGATCGAAGTGGTCCCCAGTAGACCAGGCCTCCTGCTCGACTGGGCCCGGAAGAAAATGCATCCCCGACTCTCCCACCTCCCCCCGTCCTGTCTCTCCTTCTTTAAAGAGCAGGACTCACAACCAGAGAGTATAGAATATTCAAGGAGGCTGCACTCCAGCAGGAAGAAGCCTACATAAAAGGCTCAAAGACACTAGCCATCGCTTGTTAGGCTCAGGGTTTCTGAGGCTTTTTTTTTTTCAAAGCTACAATCACCGGTTTGGTTGAATTTGGTGAAGAAAAAAAAGAATGACGCTGTGTTGTAATGTAACAGTGCCTCTGTTTTTTATCCTTGTATGGAAATTCTCATCACTTTTTCCCTCTGTGGAGAAAGTCAGGCAGGGCTGTATTCCTGAGACGTGTTGGGATTTAGTGCCTTGCTCACACACACTTCAGCAGGGTGGATGTCTGCCACTTTGGATCCTTGTTTATAGTCATATCATCAAAATCCTACTAGTTTATTCATTGGAGCCTCCCCTCATTCCAGATGCACAAACACACGCTAACATGTAAATGATCACATTTACAATCCACGTCACACTCGCTAGACTGTAAGGTTGCATGACCGGACTATCACTCACGTGTCTCTAACCCATATTTTGTCATGGGGAGTTAGCCATTAGCACTTGCTGGGCTGTTCCCATATGCTGGGCCTCCACAGATCTATAATTCAAGGGTGGCAGATGTCCCCACGCATTATTCATGAGTGCTGTCCCATGCCGAGCTAGCAAGCGAGCCAGCGGCAGAACCGTCACAAAGTCCTTGCGTAGGGTCTCTTCCATGTTGACCTGCGATTGCACCTTCCCCACAACTGCTTCCTGCAAATGAGCCACAGCAAGCTTTTCAGAGATGGAGAGTTGCAAGTTGCTCTCTCAGAGGACAGACAGCATCATGGAAGCCACAAAGATGATGATTTTCTGCTTAGTACATATAATAGACATGAAACATAAGAATTATTTCTTAAAGAGGCACTCCATTGATTTTACATGTCATTTTACTTGTTACAGGCCTTTGCATCAGTCCCTTGCACGCCCCCCAGCTATATGGAAATATCATACGAGATCACTTTTAAAGGGTCAGGTCACCAAAATGACACAAAACAAAACACATTTTTCATTGATCTCTTATGGTATCTAACCAAGCAGATAGTTTGGGGGTTTTTTTGCCCTGGTTTTGAGGTATCTTTCACTTTCTGTCACCATTTAATAGATTAGAGTTGAATGGAATTTGTGTTGCTCACAACACTTAAAAATTGAAGTTACAAAATTCAGTGGCAACACGTTTTTTTCAGTTGAAAGTAGTTCTACTGACAACTGTTGACAATGAGCTCTGTAAATTATCTAAAGTCACTGGGACATTGGACATCATGCAAGAAAATGTTCATATTGTTGTCCTAAGATTGTCTTACTTTTTTCCTGTAGTTTGCTCGTATGAATGGTCCAAGTTTAGATTCAGCAAACTCTTTTAACTGCACAAACTTGTCATGAATTCTTTGTTTCAGATTGATGAATACTCCCTGATTGTGAGAAGGAGTGTGTCCGTGACATTTGATCATTACCAGAATCAATGCCCCAAAACCTGGTATATAAGGCTGTTTGGCTTCATTTGTGGGAAAGTTTTATTCATAAAAATGTAACTCTGTAGAGAGTAAAACGAAGAATTTCACACTGTGACAGAAATAAAGAGGAAGTGGTTTGGTCTACTTGAAGTTGGTTGCTAGAAAAACGTCTTTCTAAAGCAAAGAGGTCCATGACTGAGATATTAGATTGGAGAATATTTCAGCCTGTAGTAGGTGATGCTACACTGTCTGGTGTTAGAATAACAACTACTGAAATGTAAATGTAAAAGCTGCTGTGATGAAATGTGCCAGTAAAAATACCCAAAAAACAAAAACCTTGATAAGAGTAAATGGCATGGCAAGCCATGATGGTGATATAGTGAACAGAATATTAATTTTGCATTAAGTTTGTTGCCAATCATATTTAAACAAATGTATTCAGATTAAGCCACAGTACATTCAGCTGTCAGTTTGTTGGGTACATCTTGCTAAAACTAATACAGTCTATAATACAACAGTACTGCAAAAAAAAAAAGTCTCCTTTCATAAAGGTTATTAGCTTTAGTATAATGTTTAGTTTTTGTTGAGAGGTGTTGATTCACCTGCATGCTTATTTTGGAGGCTGTAATTTGCGGCTGAACTGTATTGCAAGTAAAGGCAGTTTATCTGTTCATGACTCATACAACAGGTCTGGACCACTGGTGAATTTTGTCTGTACCTGACAGAAAGTCAGAAGTATGAGAAAACTGTTGAAAGCCACAAATTCTCTAAAATCGCTCATACGTGCCACTTACTTAAGAAGAAATCTGCTTTTTGAATCTGTATTACTGGTTCTTTCATGAGGTCCATTGTCTCAGGAAGCAGCGATATTTCATTAACCTCAGTTGTGCTCAGGTGGCAGCAAAAATCTCAGGGATTGATATCTCAAAATAAAAATAAAACCCAAACTATCTGCATGGCTAGGCACATTTAGAGGTAAGTGAAAACGTGTGTTTGTTTGTAATTTGGATTAAAACCCTTTTATTACACTTGAGACTGTGTAATGCGGTATAAAGTATTCCTGGTGCTTTGGAACTGAGGGAGAGGTCAGATTTTGCGTGTGTGCACGCATGAGTGTGAAGCGTCTACACTGTAAATCACACCTACATACCTGGAGGAGACAGCAGCGTTGTGTGCCGATACCCTCAAAGAGTGGGAGATAAAAAGCACGCACACACACACACAGGCATCCAAGATCACAAGCCGCCGCCAGCGCCAAGCCTGGCCGGCGCTGAACCGGCAACCCGATACCTCCTCCGGAGCCCTGCGGAGGGGGAGAGTGGGTGTGGGAGAGAAGCTTCCATAAAGTCTGTCCCGCCGGTCAGCCGTAACCTGAGCTCCCAGCAGACAGCCGCGGTGCCTCGCAGTCAGGCATGGAAGAGTGTGTGTGTGGGTGTGTGCGTGTGTGTGTTTTGAGACTGGATGTGTGACATGCTGCCACATGCTTGTTGCCACGCTTGGGACCAGGCCTGTGTGATTGTGTAGATTACAAACACACACACGCCAACACTAAGACCTCCCCTTGATTTTGTGTCTTTCTCACAACTTCCCACATACATGCCCTAAACCACTCTAGAATTCCTTCCCGCAACGTGTTAATACATCGATCCTTTTTTACTGTGACCCTGAAACTGATACAGATGACGAGATGACGGGACCTTTGTCACTGAGTCACTGAGCTTTTCTCTCCTTCAGGCTTTAGACTTTTCTCCAATTTCTCTTTCCTCTTTACCGCCTGTGAGCTTCCAACGTGACCATCATCCAAAACATCTAAGACGTCAGCGAGCAGAAAACTGCCGTCAGCTGCCATATTGCTTGCTGTTGCTGCCAGGGTGCTGCCCTTTACGGATGTGAGAGCTGTGTGTGTGGCTGGGGAGCGGGATTGGAGGAGGAGGATGAGTTGGGGGGAGGGTTGATGGTGCTTGTCTCTGGGCTGGCAGAGGGACAGGAGCCCCTTGTGTGGTTGCACTGGGTAAGGAGGTTAACTGAGTCACAGCAGAGCCTAGACGCTTTCTGGGATATTGACAGGTTGGAACCTGAGGGCTCCTGCAGGATAGGAACACACTGCCAGAGGTTGGTTACCACCACCGCCTGTCTGCCTCAGAGGGAGGGAGGGATTGGGAGGAGAGAGAGGAAAGAGGGATGAAGGGATGAAGAGGGAAAGACGGAGAAATTGGGTGAAGGCAGAAATCTGAGATTTCCTACATTCATTATCACAATATTAATAAGAATATTTTTGAGTTGCTATACACACTAACTGAACACTTTATTAGGAACACTCGTGCACCTGCCTCCTCATTCCCTGCTGTCAATCATGGGGCCGCAGTGTAAGGTACACATCAAACATCAGAATGAGGAGAAATGCGATTTTGGTGACTTTGGCCGTGACATGATTGTTGGTGCCAGATGGGCTAGTTTGAGTGTTTCTGCAACTACTAATCTCCTGGGATTTTCATGCACAGCAGTCTCTAGAGTTTAACTCAGAATGGTGTCAAAAATATAAAAAAAACCCATCTTGTGACCGTCAGTTCTGCGGACGGAGACGTGGTATTGATTAGAGAGGTCAGAGGAGACTGGTTGGAGCTGACAGAAAGGCTAAGGTAACTCAGATAACAAGTCTTTACAACTGTGGTGAGGCAGAAGACCATGGACAAGTGGACACACACTCACCAAAACTGGACAGCTGTAAGCTGGAAAAATATGGCCTGGTCTGATTTCTGGATTTCTGTTGAGGCACGGAGATAGTAGGGTTAGAGTTTTGGCATCGACAGCATTAATCCATGGTTCCAACCTGCTTTGTGTCAAGAGTCCAGGCAGCTGGTGGTGGTGATGGTGTGAAGAGTGTTTTCTCAGCACACTTTGGGCCAGTCAATCATGGTTTGAATGCCACAGGCTATCTGAATATTGTTGCTGACCATGTTCATCCCTTTATGGTCACAGTTTACCATCTTCTCATGGTAACTTCCAGCGTTATAAAGCTCCATGCCACAAAGCAAAAATCGTCTCAGTCTGGTTTCATGAACATGACAATGAGTTCAGTGACCTTCAGTGGCCTCTCCAGTCTCCAGATCTGAATCAGCAGAACACCAGGGGATTGGCAGCATGAATGTGCAGCTGACAAAGCTGCAGAAATTATGAGATGCAATCATGTCAACATGAACCCGAATCTCAAAGGAGTGTTTCCAACATCTTGTGGAATCAATGCCACGAAGAACTGAGGCTGAGGTTTTCAGAGCACAGGGAGGCCCTACCCAGTATTAGTATGGTGTTTCAGCTGAGTACAGTACAATTGAATCATGAATTTGTAACACAGAATTTTGTGAAGCAATAACACAGTTGTATCATATGGCCACTGAAGTTGATAACTATAATTTTGAATTACCACTAAAATAGAGAGCGATGCAAAAGGAACCATAGCCTCTGCCAAGCTTAACAAAGCTCTAAGTTAACTTAGTTGTAGTTCCACCATGTTTGCGGAGCTCCACTTTGCTGCTTTCACTTAGTAAGGAGCCGAGTATATGGTCTGTGTGGTTCAGGGTCATTTGCCATGGTAACGGTGAACGAGGTCAGAAGGTGATTGGCTTTGCTGAGGAGGGTGCTGGCGGCTGTTTGTTGATTCTCTGATAGGGGTGACCTACCCCTGACCTCCACACAAATCAATACTGCCTCCTTCAACTTTCATTTGTCCTCGTTTGCTCGCGCTCACCCCGGATTGGGAGCAATTAAGGTGTTTTTTTTTTTTTGAGTCTACAAAAAAAATGTTTTAATTTGGATAGAGATCTGTTTATGGTTTATTAGTGCATATTACTTTTAAAGAAATGCATTATTACATTATTTGTGTACATTATTTTATAGATTTTTGTGTTATAAAACTGTAAGCAGTGATTGAATTGTATAGATTTACTGAGTATCAATATTTCAGCTCTACAGCACACCACAGATACATTCAGATGTGAACGAGAATGGCTTTTGATTTGAAGTAGGTGAATACGACGTTGGTAAATTTCCAGTCACATATGATTTCAGAGAATACTCCTTTGTACTGTGTTTATAGAGAATCTGCGTGGTGTAGGGAGTCCCTCCAACGCAGGAAAGCCTTTGAGAAGCTCCTTCCTGTCTCTTCACCTCCTCCTCATTGCACTTTTGTTTCTCTCTCTCCTCTCACCCCCTCATTCTCACTTTCACTCCCCGTAATCCCCGGTGTGGCCTACGAGGTTACTGTGTTCTTCTGTAGAACAGCAGGGTTGTGTGGGCTCGTGTTTTTTTTTGTTTTTGTTTTTTTTTTTTTCTTGGTTACCTCTCATATGTATGTCTCCATTCTGGGGTCACCCTTTTTCCACTCCCCCACACAGGGAATCACCTCACTGAGAAACACTGTGGTTGATTTAGTGGGTGGTTGCACTGAAACGTTGCAGTCTTCCACAGTATGAGTGACATTAGATGCTGTGCCGTTAGTTCCTAAAACTGACAGGTCAAAATGCAGCGTATGCCTCGGAGCCTCCTTATTACTTTGTATCAGACTCAAGCTTCAGTGCTTTATTGCCCTATCAACAGGAATTTGCCCCAGTGCAGCTCAGGTATGAAATGTAAACAGCAGCAGACATTTGCCACACAGTGCCATACTCAGCTATTGACATAATTCAACAGATTCTCACAGTGGATTATATAATGTCTTATGATAACCACACATTTGTGTCTGTTGCTTCACAAGAAATTATGATTTAAAAAAATGAATAAAGCAAAAATATCATCTTATGATAAGTTTTTCGTTGATCATTGCAAAGAAGACACTGAGCCTTAGTCTGATCTCCTCAGGCAAGGCATTTTAGAGAAATTACAAAAAGTGGCATGACACCTGTTCACTTCCATCCATAAATAAACTTTATTTATAAAGCACAGTTCAAAAACAGAGAGCTTTTCAGTGTAGTAAAAATACAAGACCTAATCCATTATAAACACAAATGTAGGAGTAGTAAAAGTAGATAAAGATAAAAGCAGAGTATTTTATCACAAAATGGAATGGAAAATATAAAAATGCTGCCAAACTGATGTGGCATAAAAGATCAGTATCTGAATTTCAGACCAGGGGTCTGCCATGTTACAATGGTAACCTGATAGATTGAGCTTTTCTTTCGTTTCTCTCTTTTTAAATGTTTATACTGGACTGACAGGACCTTCCACACCCACAAACAAACAAGCAGAAGGCTCTTAAGTTTACGGCAGAATTTAGAATTTAAAAGGCGCTTGAGAAAATGCTACAATGTCTACAGAAACTAATAACTATAAATACATTAAACACATTTTTAAATGTTTAGTTTCTGCTTTCACCTTCTGAATTGCAATTTAGGTACTGGCCCACAGTGACAGAATATTCAAAAGAGCTAGAGCACACGTTTTAACATGTCATAGCAAGAAAAGCACAGGTGTAATTAATAACATCAATAACAACTTCATTCCACTGAGATGACGCAGTTTCAGGGTTCTGGGGTTGTGCCCGTTGGCTCACTGTCATGGCTTTCTGGTTCACTTAATGGACCAGAGCCATTGTTAAAGTTGTTAGTAACACCTGTGCTTTTCTTGCCATGACAAGTCAAAATGTCTGCTGCGAAAATGGTCGGTGTAATCGAATGACTGATAACAAAATTTATCAGAGTGAAAGCGCTTCTCAGTCACATCTCATCTTTGAGGGATTTCCATCTACTTCTGTTAAATCTGTGTTTGGTTTTCACTTTCCCTCTGCACTTGCCTTCCTGTGAATGATCAGTCTGTTTCTCTTTCCTTGGATTTTCTGTTGATTCAGTTTTGGAACGTACTGAGATTTACTTGGTGTGTTCAGTCATTGTGGCTTACTTGCTAAAGTAAAACACATCACTTCCTCTTTGCTAGAACACTTGTACGTGGAAATGGTGGCTATTCTGTATAGAAATTGTAACAGCTTTCATGAACTGAGTATCTTTTACAAAAATATGCGATTGCATCAAAACAGACATTGATTTGGAAATGTCACAGATTATTAGTGTAACTCTTGTTATGAGATCGCTACACCCAGGTTTTGTTCTTTCTCTGAAATCGGTAACCTACTGACTGAAGACTCTCAGAAGCTTTTTGGCAACACTGAGCTACATTATGGTATGAATAAATATCAGTACACAGCCTCAACCTCCTCTGGCCTGTTTCAGCATTCAGTAGACGTGAGTATGACTGTGTATTTGTGTGTGAGTTATAGTATATTATCTCCAGAGAGTTTGGCTGTCGTGGCGTTGGGAGGGCTGCGTCGTGGCCGTGGCTGCGTGGAGCAGCAGCACAGGAAACGCGTCAAAGCCCTAAGAGCTAACTGGAACCAGATGTCTGAGGCTACCGGCCGGGGGATTCTCACCGTGGAACAAGAGCGTCAGCGGGGGAAGTTCACTTCCCCCTGACTGTCTTGCTGTCTTCTCTGTCTGTTTGTACCTCTGAATCTTTTGTCTTTTGGTTATTTCCTTCTTTCTCGCTGTCAAAACTACCTGAGGTACCAGTAGTTTGAGATTAAGGCAGCTGAAAATAACCGCAGCAGGGAATGAATAAAACAGCCGGTCAATAAAAAAAACAATTTTTTATTATTTTTTCTCTTTTGGCACAACCTGCATAGTCAAAAAAGAAATGGCACACCTTCCATTCTTACGTGGAAACCAAATGCATCAAAAGATTCAAAGATGATAGAAACTATGATGTGATGTGATCATGTCCCTTGTAAGAGTCACTGTGTGTTGCAGTTGTTGGTTTGGTTTAAATACAACAACATAACTCATAGCTCATCTCACACAACCTCACTGATACAACCCAGCGTACTCCACCATCTCTCGTTTTTACTACCCCATCTCTTTGAAGCTCTCCAGAGTGGGAGATGGAGCTGGCCTGCTTTCTGTGCCTGGGAGCATTGCCTGCCCTCCTCCGCTTCACTGCCCCCCTGACTTTCTCTCACATATACAGTACAGACACACATGCGCGTTTAAGCACACGTGCACAAATACAGAGACATACTTTTAACTTATTCACTCATGCACAGAAATCATACATGGCACGTGCACACACATGACGACCCATGCACTGCTGACGCTATATGTGCATGACTCCAGCTGAGCCCCCGGTCTACCCGTAGCTGCTGAAGCCTTGCCTCAGTCTTACCACAGTCTCTTTGCCATTTGTGGAACCCCTAACACAGGCCAGTGGGCAACAGCAACAACACGCAGCCACACACCCTCCTGTGGTGACAAGTGTTCTGTAATGTCAACTTGCAACTGATAGACGGACGAAAAATGACAACTTGTGTGTGACTCTGAAACAGGACAGTGATTACAGACGCTCATAAACATTGGCTAGAGTGTGCTTGTGTGTGTGGATGCATGTCCATCAATGGCAGTAAGATAAATACTCCATCGATGTTTTTTTTTTTCTTTCCTGCTTGGAGGTGAATCAGCACAGCCTGAAGGTCCTGGATAGCTCCGCGTTAGAGCGGCTTTCAGCAGGCTGTTAGTCTTATCATCACACACACACACACATGCACGCACGCACACACACACACACACACACACACACACTATCCCCTCTGACCCAGACCGTTTCCTGCCCCTGGCTGATCTATTGGCTGATGCCTGCCCTGTGACTGCAGAGAAGGAGAGAGAAAGAGGAGGGGAAAGAAAGTGTGTATTCGTGCATGTGTGCTTGCGGCCTGTCCCAGCAAATCGATATCCGTCTCGTATCCGTGAGCTGTGCCTGACCCCTGGTCGACCTTGCTCAGCATTGGTGGTTGTGGTCTTTTTTTTGGGGGGGGGGGGGGGGGGGGCTCTGAAAACGTGAGAGGCACATCGAATTTTACCCCCTCGCTAATAGAGGTCTGGGGCCACGGAAAAGTGTGAAAAGTCCTGACTTGATTGTGCCAGTCTGAAGAGGCAGCAACAACCGATCTGAGAAATGGTGAAATAACAGGAAATGCTTGGCGCAGTTGCCAGTGATTTTACAGTTGGTCAAAGTGTAGTTCAAAGTATTACTGTAGAGATTAGTCCGACATGATTATAAACTGCAACAATGGAGATGCTGTGGTTTTAAAGCGAGCGGTGGAATCACCCTGAGCGTCTGTCTTGTGGTTTCAAGAAAATGCAGAAAAAAAAGTTTACCTCAGCTTTGACTTTAAAATTTATATGGATGAACTTGTTGTGCTCATGGCTGAGTTAGTAAAACCATCTCAGACTGTGTGTGTGTGTGCATACGTGCATGTGCCTGTGCCAGTATGTGTGAGACCAACGCAGAACTTGCCTTGACGTTAGTTTGCTAGTTGGACTCAGCCTTGCGTGTTGTTGGTGTGTGCTGATAGAGGCTCCAGCTCCCGGGCTGAGCAGGGCTGCGGGTGCTAGCCGCCGCTGGCACTAATTGAACCCTGCCGCTAAGGTAAGGGGGGGGAGGGGGAGGCTGTCAGCGAGGGAGAGAAAAGGAAAAAAAAAAAAAAAGAGGAAAAAAAAATAGCGTGGTGAGGGCGAAGTGCCCCTGGGGGGTTGGGTCCCTGCCTGCCTGCCTGCCTGCCTTTCGTTCTCCAGCTCCTTCCCCCCTCCCCGTCTAAATAGCCGTGCCGGCGCTCCAGGGCTTCCTGCGCCTTATCTGCTGATAATTGGGCACTGGAGCTCCACAGCTCGCTTATGAAATATAGATTCCTGACGGAGGGGAAGGATGGGAGGGGGGGAGGAGGTAAAGTGGTGGAGGGAGTGCGCAGGCAGAGAAAAGCCCCCGGTCGTATCAGAGAGCGTGGAGCCTTGTGGGCTCTGCCGTGTTGCTCTGGCTCGTTTAGCAAACACAGCCCCAATAGTTAGGGCGAAGGCCTCTGCGCTGAGCAGCCCACACTGTCACAGACAATTGAAAAACAATGCTTTGTTCCTATTGTTCATTGCACCCATAGTGTTCAAATAACTATAAATTGCGGGGTGAATGCTTGTTGTGTAGTTTGTCACAGAGCATGTGAAATCGTCTGAGCAATTTCACATAAGTGGTGGAGAATCTCCCCGTATGTAGTGCAATGTTCACTCCTCTACAGTGCCTGTTCACAGAGCTTTACTGAGTTTGTTAGCATATTCATTATTGGAAATGGTGAATGAGTAGCGTGCATAGTTACGGTGTCATTTAAGCGTGTCCTGGTGAGGGTTATGTTATGAAACTCAGTATTCCTCTGTGTATGAATGGATGAGGATGTTATTTTCCTGCAGCGAGGTTGGGATCCTATCTGCGGTCTCATGAGGGAACATTATTGGATCACAACATGGAGACCAAATTCCCAGAGAGCGAAGAGCAGGAAATACTCTGCTGGGTGCTCTTCACAACATGGATCCCTCTTATCCATGGGTACTTTGGCTTATAGCTTTGAGCAGAGGTTGTTCGTTTAGAGCTTTATTTCATAATCTAATCTATTTAAAAAGATTTAATTACCTCAACTGCAAGACAAATCACTCTGTCTGGAAAAAATGAACAGTTTCATAAGCAAATGTCCCATAATATGCTTAGCCGTCATTCCTGAAGTCAGTCCTGAAGAGTAAAGATCTCTGAATGTCTCATTCTGGAATGAATCTCTGTACTTGTGGACTTGAAAGTGCAGAGACTTGCTTCAATCCAGGCCAGTTTTTCTTCCAACTTACAGTAATCATCTAAAAGGTTATTTAGATTAAACAGCACAGAATGTATCGCATCAAAACATTGTTCTTCCTTGTGTGTTTTCTTCAGGTCGATAAGACTCTGTCCTCAAATTCACACACACTCAGACAGGTTTCTGCATGTCCCAGTTAGCTGAGCGCTTGGGTTAATGAATGGGAAGCTACCTGCTTGACTGTGAGAGGTGGAAAGAAGGTTGGGGTTAGTCTGGAAGGCAGACTTCTCCACATGCATAAGTTTATGCATGAGTCTCTGTTGCTCTGTAGTCTTAGAATATAATAGGCTACATACAGGCTATATTGCAACCAGCACATGAAGTTTTCTTACACTCACAGGGCAATGTTCCCCTTTTTTTGTGTGTTTTGAGGCAGTCAGGGGAAAAAACAAAAAAACAAATGGGCCAGGCTATAGCAGTCTCAGGAGTGATTCCCCTCTGTAGCCTTACCTCTGTATTTCACATTATTTTTTAAACAATTCCAGCTCACATCTAAATTGTGGCCAAAAGTCAGAGAACTCTATACCCTGAGTAATGGCTCCATCATCACGTTGACCAAAGCTACCACAGGAGCCAACACAATAACTCACCTGTTCCGTTTTCCCCCTAAACCACCTTTATTTACGGGACACGAGTACCAGCGCGGGGTTATGCATTGATCTTGGCACGGACACGCTGCGCTCCCCGTTTCATTTTCCTTGGACCACCCGGGCCCTGTTGGTCAATAGCAATTGTAATTCCCCGCACTATTTCAATTACAATTAGCATGGAGGCCCAGTGGCTGATTTATGGCCTTGTTTTCCTTCCCGTGCGTTCCCCCGTGAATTAATCACCCCCGCGCCAACCCGTGTGATCCTCACTTTATCTACCTGCCACGGCAGCCGCCCTGCCGTGCATTCTTGGATCCCTTCCCCTCCTCCTTTCCTCCCTAAATCCTTGTCTGCATCATCTCTGACCACAGAGAACAGTGGGTGTCATTAACTCGCACTGTATACACGTAACTCAGAGCTCCGGGGCATCTGATTGGCACTCCTTTATTATGTGTAATGAGCAGATGTTCCGGTGGAAAAAGTCATCGAAAAGTTGTGGTTTCCTTCAGATTTTTTACCATCTAAATGCCAAAATGAGCTCATAATTTGATTTCATGAATGTGATCCTGAGGAATGTAGAATTTAAAAATGATCCCAGTCTGTGCAACACGCACATGCAGGACACACATAAATACATATATCAAACCCCATGCTATCATCTGACTTATGGTCACCGTAAATCACTACAGGATGAACATGTCCATTACATATTTATGGCCACTGTTCATGTGCTGCAGCCTCGAACGCAGTTTTGGAAGTTTTCTGTCTTGACTGGGAAATTACGTTACAACCGACAAAGACTCTCATCTGTCAGTTGACATTTGGTTACCATCAGGCTGCGATTAAAAGGCCTATTTTGGATAGTCTGGAAACTGTTTGGGATAGAGCAGTGTCTCTCCACTCCTCCTGTGCTGTGTCGGAGGCTGAGTCATCCCGGGCCAGACGTTTCCACTGGGACAATGTACCATTCCCTGGTGGCCACACTCAGTCTTGTTTATACGGCCTCGTCCGCGGCCCCATGGATCTGGCAGCAGCTCGCTTGCTTCCAACCTCTGTCCCCTTCCTTGTTCCTTCACCCTTTTGACGTTGCACCTCAAACACTTGGCGAGTGTTTGTGTGGGTTGGGTCCGACTGGAGGAGGAGGGGTTGGGGGCTTTAGTGACCAAGGCAGCGGTGCCTCTGTGGATTCAGAGGGCCAGTAAAAACACAAGGCAGTGCGCTGCTCTGGGCAGACTAAACATCTGTGCAGACAACATCCTGACTGGAGCTTCTCTGATGGGTGAGCGGTGTGCAAGCGTGTGCATCTGCATGTACCTGTATAAAAGTCGATCCCATGTTTTCCAGTGAAATGGAAGGCCATTTTTCTGAAAAACGGTTAGGTTTGATTCCAGACCCAGACACTTACTCTGTTGACTGTAGGATTGTAGGGGCTTTTCTCACTTTATTTATTGCATTCCTGCCATGTCAGCGGATTGGAAAAATCTACCATTATTTGGACTTGGGAACTTTCATGCATGGCTGATACATTCTGTTTTTGTATTACTTCATTAACAAGTGAAACAAGAATTAAAATTAACTTGTATATCTCCCATTTAACTTGTTTTGGTGATTGTAATTGTTGTTTTTTGTGTTTTTAGAATTAAATGAATTCTGTTTGGATGTGAATTCCAATGATTGCCGCATAGAAGATATTTTAGCTGTCAGGCCCTGTTCACACCAGGTATTAACATGCGTCTTGGGTACAGGCACACCTGTACTTAGAGCTGTCCGCTTGTGATTGGATCACCCAAGATGCATGTTAATGCAAAGTCTGAACAGGGCCTCAGACAACCTAAAATTACAACTAAAACAAAGGCTTCAGACAAAGATTATTATTAATTTTTAAAGAAACTGTTAACCCACAAAGGTTTTATATTTGCAAAGTAAAGAAAAACAAATTTTAATTTTTATAACTTTATCCCACGTTACATGAACAAGCAGAGTGGGACCAAGTGCAGGGGCAGCACAGTGTGGAAACTAGAGCACACCAGGATGATAGAAAGGTTTTTGGGCTTATTCTCTGCTTTCTGTGGAAGGTTTGTGTGTCGTGTGGCCATCAAGCCTACAGTTATAAATGTTACTAAGTCATTAATAAATGACTGTTGACCCAGATGCTCTGTAGCTTCTTCTAGAGGGGAGGAGGCCAAAGAGTCAGTGGCAGGGTCCTTAAAGGCCTTAAAGACGGAGCCGGTTCTCCTCAGTACACTTGCACACAGTTTTTCAGGATACTTGGCAGGTAGCTTGTTCCAAGCATCTTGGAGAACTGCCCATGGTTCTTCTGTGGATTTAGGCTGTCTCAGTGTCTTCTATCTTTTCATGTAATCCCAGACTGACTCCATGATTGACTTCATGATGTTGAGATCAGGGCTCTGTGGGGGCCAGACCATCTGTTGCAGGACTCCTTGTTCTTGTTGCTGAAGATAGTTTTTTTTTATGACTACTGGCTGTATGTTTGGGGTCATTGTCATGCTGCAGAAAAAATTTGGGACCCATCAGAAGCCTCCCTGATGAGATTGCGTAATGGATAAGAAACTACAGATCTGAAGTGTCTGAAACCTGGGTTTGTTTATTAATTTCAGGGATTTTATTTTCTGCATTTTGCCCTGAATGCTGAAAACTGTATCCATGTTAAAAAAACAAAAAACGAATAGGCAAACTTGAAAAGCTTGAAACTCGAGAAACAAACTCGAGTTTGTCACAGTTTGTTGCTGAATTTGTTGTTACTCCCTTGTAATAACTGATTTATTAAGAGTTATTACCAAACCAGTCTTCGGTGACAGCCAATTAATTTATGTTAGTTATTTTTGTATAAATTGCTCTCACATTTATGTTTGCTAGAAATACTTTTACTTATGTAACTATAACCTATAAAGTACAACTTATAGACATAGTCTAGTAAGTTATTTTGGTCTGTAGTTTTCTGACATAGAAGTGCATATTACTGATTTGCATACTAGTGATGCGAGCCATTCCCAGTGTACTGTACTTTATAATCATGCATATTCTAAAGTCTTTGACATGTGCCACAAAAGCATATAAACGCTAGTGTTCAAAGGCAAAATGTCTTGCAACTCTTGAAATACTGAAATAAACTAAGCTCGGGAAAATTATGAATGTTACTGGTTACGAGACAAGTGTATTTATTTTTATGCAGGGATTGTTCCAGCAACTGTTTGGAGTGGAATATGAAGAAAATAACAGACACAAGGGCTATAACACATTGGAGGCAGTGCAGCAATGAGTGGTGAGTGTTTATTCTCTCCTCCTTGGACCCGTGACCTGACTAAAGCAAAAATCCTGTTAAACACAAGTTCTTTCGGATTTGGTTCCTGGTCGCATCAGGTTGTTTGAGTTTAAATGTATGTATCAGATTCCATTTTAGGTCAAGTTTAGTTTGTATACAACTATCTGGATCCGTAAAGAGCTCTATTATTGACCCTATAAGTATATCTTTTTATAAAATAGTACCAGCCTTTCTAAACAATTTTCCAGATGTGATATGCTTTCATCCGGGGAGGTGGTGTTTTCACCTGACCTCTACATGACCTGAGCAGCCTCTCTTGTTTAACACCTGGACGCTGAGTGAGGAGGTTCAGCCAGTGTCTCCCTTTTCCACACAGGAAGTTAGGATTCCCTGTCTACAAACAACATAGGAATCTGTAGGATAAGCAGTGAAGGGAGGGAGGCAGAGTTAAAACCCAGTCCTCAAACAACACAGGAAGCTGTCGGATAAGTAGAGGAGAAATTGAGAGAGAGAAATGGATGTTGTCTGTTTATAGGCGTTGTGAAAGTATTCAGACCTCTTCACTTTTTTCACATTTTGTTATGTTGAAGCCTTGTGCTAAAATTGTTTAAATTCATTTTTCCCTTATCGGTCTACACTTGATGCCCCATAATGATAAAACCAGAACAGAAATTTTTGAAAACAGGGACGACTGAAATATTACGTTTGCCGTGTTTCCATCAAAATATTTTTATATGCTTTTTGAAGTATCACCTTAGAACAAGTTGATGGAAACAACAAAATTCGAAAAAGTTTTTACTACTCTGTTTATTAATAAATTCAAAATTCAATTGATTGAACATGATTGGGATTTTTTTGGGCTGATGAAACCAAGATTGAACGGTTAGGCTTCTATTCTAATCATCATGTCTTGAGGAAACCTGGCACTGCTCATCACTTGCCTAATATCATCTCAGTGGTGAAGCATGGTATTAGCAGCATTAGGCTGTGGGGGTGTTTTTAGCGGCAGCGACAGGTAGACTGGTTAGGTTTGTGGGGAAGCTGAACAGAACAAGTATAAAGATAGCTTTAATGAAAACCTGGTCCAGAGCACTCGGGACCTCAGACTGGGCCAAAGGCGACCATGACCCTAAATACAGCCAAGATAACGCAGGAGTCCCTTAGGAACAACTCGAGTCAACCTTGACTTGAACCCAATCAAAAAAATTCAGTTTTTCCTTTTTAATAAGTTTGCAAAAATATCTAAAATTCTGTTTTCACTTTGTCAGTGTGGGATATCGAGTGTAGATTGATGAGGGGAAAAAAATAATTTAAATGAATTTAGCATTTGGCTGCAACATGCAAGACTGCACTTTGAAAAAGTGAAGGGGTCTGAATACTTTCTGAATGCACTGAATGACGATCTTCTTCTCACAAACTTCAGCCTGCCTACATAGAACTTACCCGCTGAAGCTGTAATATTTTGATAACATTAGGGGCAGCAAAAAATTGACCCGTGAAACGAGCATGGAGGTTTTTCTCAGATTAAGGGCATCCCGGTGAAAATGGGCAAAGCAGCTGTCATATTGCACTGATCAAACAATACTACTCCTCCCAGTATAGCATCGCTTCATACTATATATATTTTTGTCATACGTCTTTCATACAAATACCCATCCAATCAAATAAACCCTGTATCCATCTTTCTTTTTTTAAATTGATTTAGCATTTGGCAATTCACACAAAACCTTTCCTTCTCTGGCCTCTCAAACCTTCACATTCTCATTCACAAATGTGTAGACAAGCATCAGAGGATACACGTGCATGTGCACACACTCACACACATGCACATTTACACACACACAGAAAAAGCTACCCTGAGAGGGAGTGCTGTATTGGGTTTTCTTCAGGAAGTGTGGCTCCTCCAAAGCTCTGGTCAGATGAAAGGCGAAGAGCTGCATCGATCGGCCCAGAGCGGGGGGTGGTGGAGTGAGCGTTGTGTGTGTGTGCTTGTAGGGGTTGGCGGGGGGGCAGAGCCTGTGGTGTGTCTGCCTGATGCAGGGCTGCCAGCCAGGCGAGGAGCAAAAGGCCAGAGGAGTACGGAGGGCAGAGGGAGGGGGGCAGCGAGTTGTCGCTGTGGCCCTGTGGCTCCACTGTAACCCCCTGGCCCCTCAGTACAGCATACACACATACGCATTTGTGCACACACACCAGCACCAGTCTGCTGTTGTTGATGAGAGCTGTCAGAGAATGAAACAACATGGCTGCGAATAAGAGACAAAATATTTTTCATCCTGTTATCTTGTGTTACTTTTCGGCCTGAGTATCATTTGAAATTTTTCAATACTAGTGAAGATATAATACTTTGTCTGACACTTCCTTATGTTGAGAAATCTAAATGTTTGTATTCAAAACCCTTTCTTTCATTTAACAAAAGAAGCTTAAGTTCTCTGATTTTCTCTTAACCCAAGCTTCTGTACAAGAACTTTACTTAAATAAAATACCCTAACATTACCAAAGTTATCATTTAAATCAGGAGCTAAATGCTTAAAGGAAGTAAACAAGATTATGAATCTCAACACAGTTTCCATGCCAGCTTTTGCTGCTTGACAGTTTTCAAAACTGTGCTGTGGACACATTTCTGTCTGTACCAACAAAGCATTGAGATTAAACACCCCAGTCCTAGTTACTTTAAAATGGTCAGAGAATTAGCTTTAATGTGATGCTATGTTTTCATACTGCTAATTTTCTGGCAGCTGAACACTAACTAAACCTTTCATAATAATAATGTGCTAACTTATTGATGTCAGAAGCTTAATCAGAATTATTTCATCACAAAAAATGAACTAAAATGGCAGCTTGACTTGTGAGATATGGACTCAGTAAAATAGTTTCTTAAAAAAAATCACCTCCCTTTAGTTATTTTTACCTTTTCAGGAAAAAAAATCATTAAGCTTGTTTACATTTTCCAAGTCCCCAACCTTTAATTTCAAAACAACTGGTAATTTGATGGGACACCATCCATTTTATCTTATAAACAAAGCTAAACTAAGCTCTGCAAATGTGAGATGACCCTGTACTCAGTCCTCTAAAGTCAAAGAATAAACAAGAAGTTCCTCATAAAAATACTTGAAGCAAAAATACAGTTTTATGAAAGTAGCTGACGCTGAAAGTCTGCACAAATACAGAACATTAAGTTGTGAATAATCACTCTTCCTCTAGGCATTAGATAGTATTGCCATGGGCACACTATAAATGAAAACCATTTTCTGGATGGGCTGTTCAAATAAATAAAAGTTAAACAGTTGACAGACCATTATTTTACATCTCAAAAACATGTAATGTGAGCAGCTACTGCCTCATATTGCAGCAGTGCCTTCTCCCACTCTACATCTTTCTACCGGAAACAACCCATGTCAAGCAAACCACACTCTTCGGAAGCCTTTGGAGTGTGAGGTTGGTTTGACCTGTGAATACAGAAGTTTGTGTTTTGCCCTTAATGGAAAGATCTAGAAATAGACAAATAGTTGGCTGTGGCATGTATAAATTCTCCCTCAGTGTCTTATCAGATTCATTTGAGCCAACACAGGACCATATGTGGACTTGGGCTGGGTGCGCCCGACCCTCTGTGCTTTGTGCCCCGGGGGAGAGATCGGCCAGGGCGGCTCGCTAATTGAAATGTGTTGGCGACTCATCGACGTCTTGGCTCCAGTTTCAGGGCTATTTCGAACCGCAGTGCTGATTGCTGGTTTCACATCACACAGGGAAAAAAAATCAATAGTAGCTGGGAGAGCTAGGGTTTATTCTTTGCGAGCAGACATTAATGCTTTGCAGAGGAGGGTTTGATATTTATCATTTGTCATTTTGTCTCTGCAGATCAGCCTGAACTGTAGAATATATCCAAATTGCTGAGAGTGATCACTGACACCGCTTGTGAAGAGTTTCCAAAAAAATAATGCGGTTTGAATGTCCTGATCCACAACAATATTCACAGGGCTGGCCAGGCCAAGTAATTATTTGACTCTTTCAATTTCCCTCAAAACTTCTCTTGTGTCTCTTTTTTCTGTGTTCTCAACACACAGAAGAAAAACTCTTGACCTCTGCTAAGCGCCAAAGCAGCCTTGTTATGAAAAGTGGCTCATGTGATTTAGAAGGACTTTGTTTGTGCTTTCAGCACTGTACAATGCAGAGGACTGACTGTATCGCTATCTTCCAAGTTCATCAGTTTGCCTATAGAGTGTTTGTTTATTTTTTCTTTCTTTTTTTTAATTATTATTTTGGGTGGCATTTTATATGCCTTTATTAGATAGGGAACATATACAGGATATACATGAAACAGGGGTGAAGCGAGTAAGAGAGTGACACGCAGTAAATGGTCCGACCAGCCGGGAGTTGAACTGGGGACTCGGTGCTCAGGGCGTTGGCTCCCATGTGCTACTCATTCTGGCAATCAGGTTGCCGCTATGGACTGTTCTACAGTGCACATTTGTTGCTTTTAACACTTTGTAATACTTTGAAATGCTCTGTTTGGTACACAGTGTGTCCTTTTTGGTCTTTGGTGTCCGCTAAAGTTCGTAGATCTTCTATTGAACTGCCATGCATTTAACTGAATAACCTCACAAGAATGCCTGTCTTTGTAGTGGTGGTAATGCTGGCCATTGTTTTGATCTGTTGTCGGATTCCAGGCGCCTAATTTGGTATTAAATTATACTCATATATGGCACTGCACATATCAATGAATTCTATTCTTATTGCATTGTTTGAAATCACTAAGTCGAATCTCTTGAAGGCTAATGTAGCCTACTATCTGGGCTTCGGCTGTTGGCGCTGCTACCCTTCAAACACAGAGTGAGCCCTTTGAAAAATGGATTGCGGAAGAGATAAGAAATAATTTATGTCCCTATCACTGCCTCGCACAAATATGGTGGGGAATACTGTGCCAATAACTCCCACAAACTCAGAGAGGCACGCTATCTTTTACTGCACAAATTATTAACGGCGCTGGGGAGGAAGGGGAGACGCTGTGCATTTTTTGCTAGATAGACCTGGCTCATTGCTTGTTGAAGCTTTGAGTTCACTGCAGAGCTTTATAATCAAAGATAAGGATCCCTAAAATGCAAAATATGTGTTTAAACACAAAAACGGAAAACAAATATCATGTAGAATTTTTAATTTTATAATTTCCAGCCTCATCATAACGAGTTAAAGTTTTATTTAGAAAGAACGAGCGGCTGTGAAACCTTCATTTTCTGTGCGCGTGTATGTGTGTGTGCTGTCCATGTGCTGTGTGTTTGTGTGTGAACAGGGAATAGAAGGAGGAGGGGAGGGAGTCCAAAGGGGAGTGTTGAGGGAGGATACTCGGGGTCGGGTGTCCGCTCGCCTCTGTCGGCTGGCGTTGACAGCTACAGACGCTGGTCTAAAATGAGAATCCTCTTGGGCCGCCTGCCTGCCCATCCAGCAAGAAAATAAATCCCATGTGGAAGAGCTGCTGTGTGGGATCACAGACAGCCGCCTGACCCCCCAGATCCGCCGGGGGAGGCCAAGGGCGCCGGCACGACAGCATAACCCCCCTCAGCCCCCCCCCCCCCCCCAGGGTCTAATGTTACTCTGCCTGCTTGCCAACTCTGAAATTCTGGAGTTGCAGCACTGTGTTCCCATAGTTGTTCAGTTTTAAAACAGTTTTTTTTTTTTGGGGGGGGGGGGGGGGGGGTGGTTTTGGACAAGTGTTTGGATGAAGATTTAGCTTAAGGCCTAGGTTATACCGTATAAATAGCACAGAGGTGTCTCCGTGCGTACAGGGGCCATACACTGTTAAAAATGTTTTGAAACCTAAAACGAAGGGGAAATTTAACTTAGACCTTATTGAATAAAGGGGCTGGTGTTCAGAGACTGCACAGTGGCCAAAAACACCACCTGGTGAGCAATTAGAGATACATACTGAGAATGAAAAGTTTTGAAATATGATGTGGTGTTTAGCACTACCACCAGATGGAGGGTATTGAAATGCCAAAATTAGTGCTTTCCAAAGACTCTCGTCAGAAATTCAGCACTCTGATCCACATATTTCCCCTCTAATGTGTGATGTTTCTCGGTGTCTGCTAACATAGAAAAACTGCAAACCCACAGACTGTATCCCCTGAAACATTTTACGATATTAAATTCCTCAAATTCCAGCTTAGGGGAGCTAAACTCCCTCCAGGACCCTTGAGAGGTTTCATGTCGAGATAAAATGAGAATGAGTCAGCAAAGGTAGGACCGTTTCAAAGGAGCAAATAGACTTAATGAGTATTAACAGCTACAACAGAAGGTTGACCCGAAGCAAGAGGTGTTGTCTAGCTTTTTCTGCTCTATCAAATAGCACAGAAATTGTATTAAAAAAAAATAAGCGGAGGAAGATGAAATGTAGTGCTATGAATTAGAATCAGGGTGATTTCCAGTTTGATGTGCAGGTTAGCAATGTGACATTTCATCATGGCCCAGATATTTGCTACATTATTGGTTCAGTCATCTCTTTGAATGGCCCAGTATCTCTGGGGATTACATCCATTTTGCCAATATAGGAAGTCATGTGCCCTTTACATAGTGAGGCTAAAGTAAGAGTGAAGAGATTGGGGCGGGGTGGGGGGGTGTGTAGGGTGTAGCATGTTCATATCACGCAGGAGTTTCTGTCCCATCACAGCCCTGCAATTCATGTTTGGCTTATAGTTTAACTGTCACCACAGTCTTTCCCTAACCTTAACCATGTGTTTTAAGTGCCTAACCCTA
The DNA here is from genome assembly GCF_017976425.1 of Toxotes jaculatrix. Taxonomy (NCBI): domain Eukaryota; kingdom Metazoa; phylum Chordata; class Actinopteri; family Toxotidae; genus Toxotes; species Toxotes jaculatrix. The sequence continues at coordinate 15,573,923 of NC_054395.1, read as the reverse complement.
ACCAAGCTTTAGCCAAAGTTTATTTGCCATAATCACTAACGTCAATCATACCATAGTTGCAATGTGCAGATGGAAAGAAATCCAGAATTTTGAAGAAACCATACAATATCAATGTTCTTGTCTGGATTTAAAGGGGTTAGTTCACCCAAAAACAAAACAAAAATAATTAAATAGATAAGTAATAATCCATTTGTGTTATGTGGCCAGGCTTATAGTTTTAGTATAATTTGCTCAGGTGGTATCAAACTCTTGTTTGGTCCCACATCAATACAATAGAAGTGAATGGAATTTTGTGACAAAATTATATTTATTTTAAAATTCAGTGTCAGTGTGTTGTTCCAGAAACAGTGTCAATACTCTGGATAATCCACAGATTATCAAGAGTAATCCACAGATGTCACCTTTGACTTTACCTTGGAACTACAGCTACTTACTACCAAAGAAAGGTGTGAAACCTGTTGACAGCGAGGTTTGTGAATCATCATGTGACAAGGACACTGAGTGTGCTTTTTCAAGGCTCCATCCATGAAATCCCATTTACTTCCATTATTTTTGGGTTGGTGGTGAAATCTCAGACAGATACCCCACTCTCCTCAAAGCCAATTCAGGTAAAACCAAAACTGTTTGTATTGCCAGATCCCACTGGACGTCGGTGAGAAAATATATTACTTTCTACTTTTGGGTTTAAGCTTTGATTTTAGAATTGAGAATCAGAATCACAGAGCAGGTCACCAACTTCAGACAACATGTTTGGATGTTTTCAAGGCCCCTGAAAAGTTATATCTTACACAAGTCTACAGAAGTAGACCTCGTGGGTTACTGACTCTAATTGGGTTCAGTCTCCAGTCTGAACACCTCAAGCAAAACTTAAGTTGCTTTTTTAAAACTTCCTCCGGCTTGTTTACAGTCTCTTATATTTCTGTGGGGAAATTGGACAAGACATAGTGCGAACGCCTTATAAAGACATTCATACTCTGCTTTAAATAGTTAATTACTCTCGCCGTGTCTCCGGCGGTGGAAGTGGACGGGGGAGGGAGGGAAGGGGGGAGAAGGAGACGCTTCTGTCTGTCTTCCTTTCTTCTTTTTTTTCCAGTAGGGGCAGGCCTATATATTTTGCAGCTCATGTCTGAAAGGCTGGCTCCAAGCGCTAGGGGTGGGCTCTCGCTCTCTGATGGTTTTCCAGTGAGTATTTGTCAGGTCAGACTGTGCACCGCCCGGCGGTCTCCGCTCCTCTCCCCGGGTTATTTATTACCTCTCTCCCCCGCCGGCAGCGCTGCGGCTCCGGGGCTGCTGCCAACAACGGCGCAGAGGCGGGGGCCGCGTTAGGGGGGTTCCCGTCGTACGAAGAGAGGAAGGAATGGACATGAAGTGCATTTTGAGGAAGGGCAGAATTTGTGCCTCATTACATGGAAAAATAACCGACATTTTCAGTAAACATCCTTTATGGTTTGCAGCCTGAGGACTGATCTCACTAAACTCAGGTGTCAGCTCATGTTTGTTTTATATAACAGGGTTTTTTTTGTTTTTTTGTTTTTAAAGTAGTGAAACCTTGTATGGCTGAAAGTCGCAGAGTAACACGTTATCTCATACTATCACCATTAGTGCTAAAATGAATTAGTCAATTAACTGAGGAGCAGATCAACAGAAAATTAATTACCAACAGTTATAATACTTGATGAATAATTTAAGACATTAATGAACCTGCCAAACATTCCCAGGTTCCGGCCTTTCAAATCCACTGTCTTTGATCTAAACAAGATTCTAGCTACGATGGGAATTTTTGACTTTAATCTTAAATTGCAATTACTGTAGTTAAATCACCATAGTTTGTCCATGATATTGCTCATTCGTAATACAACCATCCATGGAAGTCTTCAATATGTATCTCTGTATTACATAATCTGCATTTGGCTGTATCTAAATACAGTATCTCTGTACTTCAAAAGACAATGGATAGCCAAAAGGGCAAGCTTTGTATTATTTAATCACATATATTATTTTTATTTCACTACATTTTGAATCTTCTTCCATTTCAGTGAGTTTTGTAGACAGTAACCTTGTGCGTATGTGGACAGTATTTACAGGCTGTGTACCACAGTGCAGAAATTCTGTTCAGGATTTTTCCAACACACTTACAGCACTATGCTTATGAGAGCCATACAGTTTAAAAGTCTGGATATGTGGAAGAAACTCCTCCAGCAAATCTATCATGATACTGGCAACAGTGTAACATGTCTGTATGACATACTGAAACAGTGAAAACATGATGCATCTCAATGTGAATTATAATGTCCACAAGAAGAGATGAAAAAAAAAATCCATCCTTAAACTTGACACTCTTTTGAATTCTGTTTTGTTCTTTGGTGGTGGATTAGTTTTCTTCCTGTGGATATCCAGTCATGAAGTTGGCTAATGTTTGAATTTAAACCGTTGATGGTTTTTGGCGTCAGATGCTGAGAATATAAGAGTTAGGGTTTTGTGTTAAAGACTCACTAGATTAATCACACTTGACCCAGCATTGAGCAATAGAGAAACTGTAAGAGGAGGAGACACCAGTGTCTCCATTGAGAGCAGCTTGTATTGTTGCGTTTTGAGTAACAGGTTTGCCTTATTGTCACTTGACTGGAAGAAGTCATTTTGCTAATTCTGTTACTCCTCCTCTTGCATATTTGAAACCAAAAGCTGAATGCAGTGAGTTTACTTCTGTGGAAGATGTTCAGAGGCTTCCTGGGAAACAAAGGAGATCACTGACTGACTGATTGCAGTTCACAACAAAAAGTAAATTCAGTGCACCTTACATTAAAAAAAAAACATTTAACATTTCAGATGATCAGGGTATCAGGTGTAGTTTTGCTTTTATGATTCATTAGCTTTGCTGTGTAAAATATAAAATCACACATGTTCTATTAAAAATTCATCATCATCATACTAAACATACTCTACAGCTGGATTATCAGAATCAAACTGATAGAATAAAAAACTAGAATTAAAAACTCTTTGTGCCATGTGAGAGCAGATAAGCAATCTAAACAAAAGTAACTGGCTTTTGACAAAGCAAGTTCCTGCTTACTGTAATATATGTACTGACATCGGGATTTCCTAATTCATTGTAAATTCATGGGTTGTAAGAGCAGGTGTGGGTTTTTCTCTGACAGATATTTTTTTTAGATACACAGGACTCTTCTACGCTTGTAGTAAAAGAAGTAAGAAAAGGTTACGTGAGGTGGAAAGGTTAAACAAGGTTCCCCCCCCCCGCGCATCAAATATTTTTATGAAAAACACACAAAGGCTGATGGAAAAATCGACTCAGTTAACACGAACCAATTTTTGAAGATCTGAAAGTTGAAGTGTCGTCACTATTCAAGTTTGGGGAACCCCTTCACGATGAGCCACCGAGAATGAGTCACGATCATGGACAGGGCGTGGGTTGGAGAGTGGGCATGGGTGTCCCCTTTATGACTAGTTTCATCAGGGCTCTCCCGATGGTACAACCTCCAGCACCCACGCAAGTATCAACAAGGTTTCCATTGAGACATTTCGATGTTGTGAGGGCTGGTTTGATAAAGAGACAATCAAAGAGCTTCTCATCTGAAATGCAGTGTTCCACTTCCTAGAAACGGCTTTGTAAACATACGCCCTAAATGTCAGCAGCTCATGATTTATGTCAGTGCTACTGTTCAGTGTACTCCCCAACATGTGGGAAGTGACATTATTGTTTGGTTGAAAAATGTTGCCTTTCGATTTCATTTTTCAGTTCACTTTATAGGTATCGGGTAGCTGTTGGATAAGTGATGTCTGGTCACCCTTTATTTTTTATTTTTTTGTTCCAGTTTAGTTTGTTTAGTTGTGATTCTAAAATCTGTTTTTGTCTCTTCTTGATCCACAAACCCACAATTTCCATTACCTTGCCTTCAGACATCACAGCTGCTCAGCTCCAAAAAGGAAAAATGTCAATCTACGGTCCGTCATCATCTTTGGTGACGTAGCTGGCATGTGTTTTTGTAAATGTCTGCCGTGTGTGTGTTTGCCTGCCTGGTCTTGGCTGTAGGCATAATACCAGTTCTGGCCAGGCTGTGGTCTCTGGCCTTCCCGTGCTCCGCTTCCGTTTGCGGTGTGGTGTGCCTCCTTCCTGTGTGTGTCAGAGGCAGTTTGGCCTGATTTATAGGCCCCTGACACACATCGCCTTGGACCCCACCTCTGCAGCTCGAATGGCTATTCCATGTGTCGGTGGTGGATCCACCTGGGTGGTTCTCCGCTGATGGGGGTCAGATGTGGTCCTGCACATGAGCTCCAGGAGCTCAGGGGAACATGCCCTGCAGACAGTGTGGAGAGAAAGTGCTTTCAGAAAATGTGGTTCCACGCTTAGGAGGTTTTATTTCAGCTAAAGCAAAAAGCTTGCAGCAGTAGTTACACATGTGATCTATACTTTTGTAATCCTCTATACCTACTCTTGCTTGTAACCCATAATTACATCAAAATGCAATTCAAAGAACATAGATCAAGGTTATGTTTTAGTTAATGTAAAAGTTAAAAAATAAATAAGGTTTAATGGAGGTTGCCTTTAGGCTTAGTCTGTTTAAAAAATGCCCTTCACAAAACCCTAAAACATAGCAGCTGTTTCCAGTTTTGTGATGTTAAACTTAAACGTAATGTAAAACATTATGATGGGGGGTTTAACCACTGACGCCTCCATACACACATTCAAGCGTGGCTCACAAAAGCGGCTGCAGCAGGTGAGTAGTTTCATGGGGTGAGAGAGGGCAAGGTGGTGTCACTGTAGGTGGAGTATAACAAATAGATGGTTGGATTTAGACCCACGAGGAGAACATAACACATCCAGCGTGCTGACCTGCGGCTGATGTCATGGGTAGAAGTGGTGGCCTTTGACATGTACAACCCAATCCAGAGCTTTTTGTGTATGTTTAATGGTGAAGGTCTGATTTAAAGCTGTTTCATTATAAATTATCATAAGTGATCAAGTCATGATTTTTTTGTGGTGGGGCGTATGTATGTTATGTATGTAGTCTGTTGCCCTGAAAAGTGAAAGCCCACTTTAGGGCTGGGTTTACTTGGCTTTAAAATAATCGCAAGTTGTCAATTTTAGGTGGAATTTTTTACCAAGTGGAAACTATGAAATAGTGAAAGCCAGATTCAGGAAGTGCTGCACTTAATAGTCTTAAATCAATGTATGGTCTTTATAAATTGTGAATATTTAAAAAAAAAAAAGAGTCATGAGTTTTATATTCAGCTGCATGGGTGGAAATGACTGTTCACTTCCTCACTAATGATGGTTCCTCCACTTTTTTACCACTGAAGCGCCGTCCCTCGCAGTCCCCCCTCCCCTCCGTGGCTCTCGCCGAGCCTCCGCTGTTTAAATGGGCCAAGTTGAGAAGCGGCGGAGAGTGCAAATCTTGTTTGGTCTGGGTCTGTGAACTTCAGCGTGACTTCAACGACATACACAGGGGTTAAAAACAACTCTTTCCAAACTTTCAACTCTATTAATGTTGCGCAAAGACTACTCAGGGATATCAAGCCTGATGTGTGCGGCTTATGTTTCTTATTAATGCCAAATGCCACATTGATTTAATTAGTCTAACAGGAGAAATGTGCTGTTATCAGTTTCTTTTAATGTATTTACTGGCTATGAAATTGTATCTTGGCCACGTGTAAACTCCCCTTAACTGAGTGGATGTGCGTTGTTTTTGTTTTTATTTTTAATTTTTAGACGATTCAAAATTATACCGCTACTGAGTGAAAAAAAAAAGCTCTTGCTTCTAATTTCCCCAAAGGCGAAGTAATAATAGACATGACGTATATCTGAGACCGGCAATGATCACCGTAGGTAACATAATGTCCGGGGCTCAGGGCTACCCAGCATGTCAGGTATTAACAGAGCGAGTGTGATTAAATGTGGGAGGTAGGATCTGTGAGGCTGGCGGAGAGCGCTGCTGCCGCTGCGAGCTGGAAACTACTGAATGGGAATCTATCCGGCAACTTCAACAGACCGCTGTCTCACGGCGACACGGGGGCTCTGCGTAAAACCAAGCGGCGCGTCTCCAAGTCTGGGTCAGCCCAACTCACAGACGGAGAGGACGCTCAAGTTGGATCGGGCGAGCAGCTTTTCACTTGTTATCGGCGCTCGGCTCCTACTAACATGCCTGCCATCAAAAAGGAGAGGCTGGATGGAGACGACATGGCATTGACTGCTTTCAACCAGTCCGAATACTTGGCCCCTTTAAATGCCACCGCCATCCCCGTGGTGACCCCGCATCCGCCGCCCTACGACCACATTTTCGCCCATCACCGTGCGTACTTGGGGCTCCACGACTCGGCGCTGCATCACCAGCATCTCCACCATCACACGGACGACTTAATGCTGGAGAGATTCTCCTCCATCCCCGACTTTCAGCCCTTCTTCGATAACGGGGAGCCGTGCATCGAGGTGGAGTGCGGGGAAAACAAGGCTTTGCTTTATATTAATAAACTGTGTCAAGGCAGTAAGGGACCTTCAATTAAATACAGGGGTGAGTGGCTCACCCCCAATGAGTTCCAGTTTGTCAGTGGACGAGAGACTGCCAAAGATTGGAAACGGAGTATTAGACACAAAGGTAAGAACAACCTTCACTGTTCTCACGGTTCGTGGGCATAGAGAGCGGACACATCACCATTAATTCAACACTTTTTTAGACGCCGCTTATTCTGGGCATAAACTTGGGTCTCGTGGTTCGGTGCTGAGGTTTGGAGTGAAAGGGTTACAGCAGTCAGTGCGTAAGGAGACAGACGAGAAAAGGCGCATATCTTCCACATACACTCCGAGGCTTTGACACAGAGTTTGGGCTGCGATCGTTCAACAAACCGGGGCATCTGGAGTAGACTGCACCGGAACTGAGGTGAAAAGTTTAGACATGGTGTAGATAATTCAATGTGTGACAGTTAAAATAGTTTATTTTTTCCTCGTTACGGGATGAATGGTTCCGTGCAGTGAAGCTGCACTTGTGCATGGGTGTTGACACTTTTACGCATCGTATGTTTGAGAGAGATTTTTTTTTAAAACGAGCTTGTTGTTTGCCCGTTCAACACCAAAGTCAGTGTTTAATGTGATCATTTTGCATCCAATTCAAAATTTCGACTTAATACTACACGTGTAGTCGATGTAGTCTACGGACTCATTTAGTACGTGTTTGTTGAATATTTCGGCTCAACAACATTGCCATCATTAACAGAATGATCATGTTCCGGTGTTTCTTATGTTGACATTTATTGGAGGGTATTTCTATGCAATAATTACGCGTGGTGCGCGCACCCTCACCCTACACAATTTCGCGCACGCACAAGTTTATGCAGGCAGAGCTGCTGGGGGGTGGGGGGTTGTCGCCCACAGGTCAAAAATGATAGCACGATACTTTAATATACCGATTCCTATAAACAGATGACAGTAGGCTGCTGTCTCTCAGGCTTACCACACAGGACTATGGGTCGAATTAAAGTTTATGGCAAATATGTAGAGAGGTGAGTGAACTTTGTCTGCACGTACTGACTCTTTATTGAAGGATTTAAAAAAAAAAAGATGATTTGTCTTGAAAAGTCCTGAGATAATGGGCTGAAGAAACAGGCCCGTTCCTTAGTCATGTTGTTAAAGCCTTATCACATGTTGTGCCATTGAGGAGATGATTTTACTGTCTGGAGAACATGGTTTGGTACACATTACCTAAAAGTATCTTGTGTCTCTTGTTTGTTTTCCAGGTAAAAGTCTCAAGACTCTCATGTCCAAAGGAATCTTACAGGTGCACCCTCCAATCTGTGATTGTCCTGGTTGTCGAATTTCATCTCCAGTGGTAAGAATTTCATCTTCTCTCAGATTGGTGTTACTGCTGCAAGCCCCCCCTCCTTCCCCTTCTCTGCTTGTTGTGTCAATGTGATTACTAGGTAACTAGGAGGAGCTAGTGATTATATATCACTTTTATTTGACTTGAGGACAACTTCTTTGCAGTGGATATGTAGGGTTAGAAGAGGCTGGATTGTTAACTGTGGAGACCACGAATTTTCACTGGTGAAGTTTGTAACTTATCAAAGAGCATAACAAATACAAACAGAGCTGGGAGATAAATTGATTTTTTACAAGCATTTGTATTAGAAGACTAGATGCTGACTAGTATTTGATATGGTGATATTGTAATTAAAGCCTAAAATTTGTATTTTATAGTCAAGAAATACAAATGTTTTTTTTGATTGTTTTCTCTTTCTCAGTTAAATTAATGCTGAATGCTTGAACCTGCTTGGCTGTTATATCAAGTGAAGTCAGTTTTATTGATGTAGCCCAAAATCATAAATTTGTCTCAAAAGGGTCATTCTGTACAGACCCCCGTTACTAATATTATTATCTATTTTTGTTTATTTCTTCCCTCATAGATTGTATCACTATTGTATAATTTACATTTATTTTAGGCTGTGTGAAAGCAGCGCTAGTCACGCTGATATTTCCCTGTGATATTTGTGTTTTTGTCACCCAGCTCTACGTGCATGAAACAGTGGGTGTGTGTGTGTGTGTGTGTGTGTATGGAGCATTGTCTCTCTTTGTAACCTTGATGGTGAAGACCCTACAGGCACACATGTCAACTTTGATGGTAATTTTTCTCAGCATGAATACCAAATCCACTTTCAGCCTTTCACAAGCGCAGAGTATCAAACAGCCTTTTCTTCAGAGGCTTTGAGCTGTTCAGTATGGCTACTTAGGGTAAGGTGTCGTTGGTCGGGCTCTTCTGTCTCATTGAATCGGTTTCCTCACCTGGCTGTTGAACTTTTGTTTGCCTTGTGCTTCCCTCAGGGCTTGGCCAGGGGCACGATGCCAAAACCTCGAGGCCTTGCAGGTGTGTCACGATTACGGCATCACCGCTCTGTGTCTGTGTGTTTGTGTCAGCTTTGAGCAAGCACACTGCCGGCTCACCGTCGCCAAATCTGTTCACACAGGTGCGGCGGGCTGTGAGTGTGTTTGTGTGTGTGTGTGTGTTTTTATCACCACGAAGCGCATCTGTCGTCGCTCCCAAGCACTAATCTTGAGGGAAGGGTGTAAGAGGCTTAGCGAGCTACTGAGCGTGGCTACTGCTGATTATTGTGTGCGAGGCACGCAAGGCAAAGGCGGTTTAGATAAGCCGGAGGTGTTTGAGTGATACAGGTAAACTGGTGACATTTTTCACAGCCAAGAATGAAGACCTGTACCCTGACACATACGGTTCAGCCAAGATGAATTACCTGAGGGAGGTTGGGGGCAGTGAAAACAGATAGTAGAAATTCTCATGTCTTATTTTTTGGTACAGCAGGATTTAAGAATCTGAGCGTGTTTGCTTCTGTTTAGGCTCATTACAGATATCAGAGTGATTGGCTTTTGGCTTGCAAGGGCTTGTACAGTTCCACTTCAATTATAGCTGTGACGGAGTAAAACTTTGTAATTGACGTAAGCACGGATATGAGAGCCTTAAGGTTGTTGTTGTAGCCTTTTCTCCCTCTCTTCCTTTCCTTGTGTGGTGGTGAAGCCTGAAGTCTAACCCACCAAGTGAATACCACCATGACACACACACACACACACACACGTGCACACGAATACACACACATACACATACACACAGGCTAAGTATGTTGGCAGTTCTGTGCGAGGCGGTGAGGGCTAGGCGGAGGAGGGAAGGCAGTGGGACTTGTATGGCCTGTACTGGCGTCTCCCTCTCTCCCCACTGACTCCCCTCAGGGCATGGCAGCCAGCACTCCCTCACTGATGAGCTCTCTCTCTCTCTCACACTCACACACATATACACACACTACATGCCTGCCTACTGACACAAATTACCTCATGCAGACATTTATTTTGAAAGTTTGACGGCTGAACTTTGAGTGATCTTGTTTCGCTATAGGCATGAGGCAAGCGATCATAAAAAAAAAAAAAAAAAAAGTGCAGCAGCTGGTGGGATGACATTTCACCTGCCTGCTCAGAACTCGTGGAAGTTAATTTGCTGTGTCGGCTCAGGCACAAGCTGTTTACAACGACACGACACAAACTGAACCGTTGTTACACTCAACAGTTAAGAATTTAAATGTGATCACAGCGATGTTTATCCACACACTGAAATTAAATCAGTTCATGATTGATACACTGTTGATGACTCGCTGTCAAGGTGTGTTGTCTTTCTATTAAGTCTGTTATTATGTGATAATCAGGTGGTTAAATGATTTCTCTCTCTTGGCAGCTTTAACTATTATTAAACTTGCACCTTGAAGTTATTAGCTGATACTTATTCTGGGCCTGTATGTATTGCATCTTTGGTATTAATACAATATAATACTGAAGTTTATGTATGTATGTTGAACTTAATTCTAAGCTTGGTGTGTTTTGTGTTTTTGTCCATACATTCATACGTGTTAGTTTGTTTCTGTTTTTCTGTGTGCGTGTCTGTGATTATTTGTCATCGTGATGGCTGGCTGACTTGCCTGCCTGCTGTGTGTGCATGTGTGTGTTCGTGTATGTCTCCTCCTGGGAGAGCTGGGCTTCCTCTGCTCTGTTATTTCAGCGGAACTGGCGGAGGCCGGGAGGAAATTACACTCCCCTCCTCCGGCTCGTAAAGACCTCCTCCAATCAAGGGCTCCTCTTGCAAAGTGAAATTAAACACACACACACACACACACACACACACACACACACACAAACATCTAGACATAAACACAGCCATACACATTTTAGCATATAACTGGATGCTTCATAGATCATCTACCTACTGTACACTGTTTCTGTTGTGTGTGTTGTGGGTTTGTGCACGTGCATGCATGCGTGTTGCTCAGGCTGCGTTGCTATGGTAACACTGGAATCGGTCACTGGCCCAGAAGTGTGCAGAACTGTGATCATGTGGAGCGTATTTGTGCACTTTTGTGTGCATCTCTCTGTGTATTGGACAAATTAGAGATCAAGTGGGCCTGTAACGAGCTGTTCGCTCACTGTGGGTCTTAGTCTCACTGATAGAGATCAATACGAAATAGAATGTGTGTCAGACACATAGAAGTTCAGTAACAGTTGCATACATGCAAAAACACTTTCATGCCTCTTGTTGTCTTTCTGTATATAAACAGTTTAATTTTGCAAATTAGCCATTAGCTTCCACTAGTGTGCATTTCAGCTAGATGCCAGAGATTGATAGAGAGCTGAATGCGATTGTCTTAACTTGCAGATATGTACATGCCGCCTTTGAGCTTCTCGAAGTGTTGTACATATTTGCACACTGAATAAGTGTATGTGTGTGTGTGTTTGGGTGTGGACCCTGTTAAAAGGCAGCTAAAATAAGTTGGAGCATCTGTCTATCAGCCAAATGTGGTTTATCACAACAAAGCCAATGGAGATATTTCTAAAAACCCTCCTCCCAACATCTGTATGTGTGAGTGAGTGTGTGTGTGTGTGTGTGTGTGGTGTGTGTGTGGTGTGTGTGTGTGTGTGTGTGTGTGTGTGTGCATGTTTGTGAGAAGAGTTTGTCTGTTTCTTTTTTGCCATGTGATTTCCTCTGATAGTTGCAGGCTCACCCTGTCCCATTAGGCCTTTGCAGACAGTACTGTGCAGTCATAGATTAGCGTTCATACACTCATCAATATACTCAGACACACACACATCATGTATCAGCGCAGGAATAGTTTGATGTAAAATTCATGTCGTGCAGTTATATTTTCAGTTTTTGATTATTATTAAATTTAATCAGTGATTTAGTTGCAAGAAAGTAGATGAGTTATGAGTTTGCTGATCATTATATTCTGTGTAAGGAAGCCAAGACAAACATCGATTTTTTCGCTTTCGTTTATATTTGTAACTCATTTTGTGTGATACTAATAGTGCTAAGAAGTCAGTATGAGGGACATTAAAGATGGATAAACCAGCCAAACTGTTAACTAAGCATTAACAAGGGTCATCTGGGTTTATCTTACCTTTACCTACCTTTATTTCATAAAGTGTAGCTGTGTGTAAAGTTGTGTGTGATTCGTCTGAACCTCGCCAAGGACTGTATGTACTCAGTTGTGCTAGTTTATTTAATGGAACTGTGTCAAGCGTGTCAAACTTTAAATGAGATTCTAATAATTGTCCAGATCAAATTTTATCCTTCTGGGGACTAGAACCACAGAAAACACGAGTGTAATTTACCAACCACAACTACTTGCTCGCCTCCACTTCCCTTGTGTTTGCCAAGGGAGAGAAGGCCCCAGCCGTTACCTGTCTGTGAAGCTCCCCTGTGGTGGCCTCGGTGGGCCTATCTAAACACTGAGAGAGACACACAGAGAGAATATGGGAGGAAGAAGGAGAGAGAGAAACAAGAGGGAAAGAGGCGAGTGAGAGGCGCACCGGCATGCTTGATTGCACCGCCACTGACCTCCCAGCGCCGCCCTAGCAGCCCCCCCCTCCCCCATCACCGCCTCTCGCCCTCTGTGCACCTCACCCCCTCCCCTTCCTGCTCCCCCCCATCCCTCCCTCCTTACCCTGTGCCGCTCCACTGGGCTGCAACTGCCCGCTCGGCTCAGCGCGTGGGGGCCAAGAGTGTAGGAGAGCGTTTGTGTGTGAGCGTGTATGTGTGTGTGCGCGCGCATGTGTGCGCACATGTGTGTATGGCTAGGCGGGGGGGACTTGGTCGCATGCCTGTCCACCCTACGGTGCTTTCTCACTTTTTTTTCTTTCTCTCACACGGCCTTGAACAACCAAGTGTTGCCTATAGCCTGCACATAAAACACACATACACACACACACACACACACACACACACACACACACAATTATCTAAGATCAGAACCGATTTATTTTTGCCAAGTACATTTGCACTTATAAGAAGTTTTACAGTGGCTGATCTCATGGTTGGTGATGCTCTTCATAGTCTTAGGAAAATTTGTTGAGATGCATCTGTTGACAGTGCAGATACTGTCTGATTTTATTTTATCTCATCATCTTCGGTTTAGTTTTAACTTGCAAAAACATGACAGATTCCAGCTTTTAAGTGAATTAGGTGTCGCAGGATATTTTACAAACAGGCTCATGTGTTTCCTGTTTGTCATCACCAATAATGACATCATTATTGGTAGCATGCAGTAAAAACTCGATCCTTTCCTATCACATCCTAGCAACATGTGGAATACATACAGACAGACTGACAGGATGACAGACAAGCAGCAACTTAACTTTATCACTCTGACATGTCAGCATAAGCGCAAACGAATTACAATAGTGAGTTGCTGATGGGTGTGAACACTGACAGACATGTACAAATGAATGTGCTTTTGCACAATTATACAAACAATGTAAACTGGGTTAAAAATGACTATATTTTACTGCGTGTGTACTACTGTCTAGTTAGTGTATGTATGTGTGATGGAGGAATGTGTTTATTCTTCTATTTCTGTAAATAAAAGTGTCTACACGAGCATTATATTTTCATGCCATGAGAGTTCAGCATGTTTCTAATTACATATCTGCAGTTTGTTCACAGCCGGTCTTGATCGTTGCTGTTGTTGCAGATCTTGCAGTTAGTGCGTTTACGTGCACACTGATAATTTGATTATTACCAGATTAGGCAAATAGATGGCCTGTCAGTTTTTTTTTGTGGCCTGGACAGTATGGCGTGCCTTTGTCTGATCTCTTTCACTGTTTTGATTCTGAACATGCACCAGAAAGGTCAAGGAGTACAGTGGATGCAAATGGGTGTTTCTATGTGCCCGAACAGTGTCATGGCGAGAGGTGAAGAAAAAGCAGAACACTAACAATATTTCGAGGTGACAGCAAAACAGCTTTCATGTCACAACTACCACTAGATGAAACAGAGGTTGTATTAAGGTGAATTCATCAAAGCAAAAATAATAAACACTCAGTCTCTTCAGTTTCTTCTTCCTCTGTGGTGCTAATGAGACATTTTCTATTTGCGACTGCAAATCCTGACAAACACTGTCCTGACTATCAGACACATCATGTAAACTTTATTATTGGGTTACTGGGGGAAATCTGCTTACTGCAAACCATGTAAACGCTTAAATCAGACTATTACTTTAATCCGGGTGTTCTCAGTAATCAGGTTATACCAGTCATGTTGGTACACTGAACAATCTCAGTTTGAGGAAAGCTTGAAAATTTATAGCTAAGCGCCCTTCATAGGTGCACCTGTGAAAATGTCAGGAGGGCTGTCTGTGTGGGTGAGTCAGGGGGGAAGAAGGAGATAAGGAGGTGAGACTAAACAAAGTGAAGAATTTGTACTCAGTGATGAACTGGATCTCCAGGCTCTCTCTCACACACACACACACACACACACACACACACACACACACACACACATACAGCGGACCAATAGTTTGTTTTGGCCTTGTTTCAGAGCTCTGATGTGAGCGTGGTAATGACCGCTTCGCCCCTCACCCCCGCTCCCCTCACTTCGTCGTCTACTCATTCCCCTTCCCCCTTTCCCCTAGTGCTCGCGCCAAGTCGGCCCTCCATCCCGCCTCCACACACACATACGGACTCACACACATACACACACGCTGCGAGGTAACGGCAGACAGGCGCGTGACTCATTAGGCATTCGTCCCCCAGGGAGATCGCTGGGGGGGCGCGTGCGAGGGAGAGAGAGCGCCGCAGCTGCAGGAATGTCACGGGCGGCTACCGCTGTGTGTGTGTGTTCGTGTGTCTGTCTGTGTGTGCGTGCGTGCGCGCGCGCTCACTCATGCTGACTGGAGCCAGCGGCAGGTCTCTGCATCTTTCAGGAAATAACGCAAGGAGAAAGAAAAAAAAAACAAACACTCTTATTAGTGCTCTTTTCCACCAAGAGCTCATTTAAAAGTCTGAAATAAATTTAGAGAGAAAACATTAGATCGCTTTATAATTTCTGCTTGAATTTGCTGGCCAGTGCGTACTGTAGCTGTGATATTAGTCTGTATTGTTTTTCACTATGAGAACATTTTGTTGCTTTTAAACCAAACCCCTGCTATGTATTTATAAATTCAGGACTCCACCCAAATGAGATACAGGAACATATGTGGCTGTAAATGAAAGCAGGTTAGTCACCATACACTGTCACAGATTGTTTTTATTTGAAATATCAGGGCTTTGTTACCCATATCCATATATTAAATGCCCATGTATTCAGAGGATGTCTTTTAAATTTATTGATCACAAATGAATACAGTGTATTCAGTACACATTACATTATAGCCCACCATACTTAATGGCATTCATTGCCACTGAAGTCTTTGGGAGACTTGAAAATTGTTAGGCAGTGGAAAATTACATGGATATTCACTAAAACTAAAATTATGGTACTGATTGACTAAGAACCTCTTAACTTTGCACATTTGCACCAAATTTCTTTCACTTTCTGAATCAATTAAATTCGACTTCATTGTCATACTTGCTTACAACAAAACATATTGTAATCTTGTCACCCAGCTAAGCTAGTTGCGGCTTGCTAAAAATAGAGAAAAGCTGAGAAAAAAAAAGGAAACCGTCTTTATTTTAAGTTAAATATTCATTTGAAGTATCTAGTCAATAACAGAAAAGTTATAATGTGAAAATTAGTTTTAAAAGGCAAGATGATTTTACTGTATATTGTAAGCATGTGTAAGTAACATGTTGTTCCCATTGGCCTCATCAGCTGTGGCTGACTGATGAGACGTGTAATGCATGAAAAGGGTACAATAAACTGTAATGTCAAATCTCTTACAAACTAAGATTTGATATCACTGCAGCAATATAAATGTCTTGTAAAGAAATATCTGTAAAGATTTTACAAAGCTCACTGACAATTACCTATAGCTTGGCACTGTCAACTGTTTTTCCTGAAAACTTTAACATGAATGGAAGTGAATGAGGTTGCGTGAGGTAGACTGAGACATGCAAACTGAGACACGCTTGTTTATTTAAGACCCAGTCAGTATGGCTGTTTAATATGTAGTATTTGCATCTCATGCTATGCGACTCATAATATGTAACTATAGTGAACACCTGCATTGCTGTTTGCCCTTTGTGTTTGAATGTACAGTATCAAACTTTCAGTAATCTGCCTCTGTCATTCAGTATTTTAAGTTCACTTTGCAGTGCATATTGTATCTGTTGTATGAATGTGAGAGTTTTTGATTATTTATGGGAAGAGTTCCTGAATGCTTATATCATGTACTGATACGACCATTTTAATTGTCTGTCTAGATTGTGTAATAAGTTGGTCAGTGTGTCCCAGTGCGTGTGCATCTGTATGTATGTGTGTCTTTGCAAGTGCCTGCGTGTAAATGTGAAGCCCAGATATATTTCTTGGCTGCCTGACTGTCAGACAGAAAGCGTGGGAGGCGATATTCATAGAGGTGCTTTTAGTGGGACTTTTATGAGAGACTTTTTTCCATGGCTGAAAGGAGGTTGACCACACACAGTAAGGTTGCCTGCGCTCAGGCGTGTGTGTTTGTGTGTGCGCATATGAGCCTGAGTGTTCAGGCGCCCTTCCTTTCAGCGCTCCTACGTGGGCTGCCAGGGGTGTGTTTTGCTTCGTGTTTTGTTTCAGAGAGCCCTCCCCCGTGCAGCGGAAGTGTTGCCGGAAGCAGTGGGAGCTCACCCCCAGTTCTGCGTCAGTGCCACTAAAGAAAGGATCGGGGCTTTCCGGGAGAAGGGTTTGGGGGGGGGGGGGGGCAAGGGCTGTCAGCCTGGGTATGTCACGGCCATGTGGGTGGTTGTCTACACGCTCATACACGCACACACACACACACACAGCTACAGTCACGACTGCTCTAAGACAAACTATTCTTGTATACACTATGTTGCTGGCATGCTCCAAAGTAAAATCCCCTGCTTTGGAGGGGAATTCTAAGGAACAGGAACAGGTGTGTGTGTGTGTGTGTGTGTGTGAGAGCGTGCATGCGTAAGTGTGTGAGGGTGTCGAGCATGTGCACTTGTGTGTTTTCCCTGACAGTGTGAAGAAAGCTATGAAGAAACTTAGGGTGGAGTCTTAGTATTTAACAGATGTGTGTTTGACAGATGTAACTGTGGCTTCATCTATGTATGCGAGTTGTTGTTCTGTTGTTCTGATGTGATGCCCCACCCCCAAACGCCCTGTTGGAGCTCGAACTTCCTACAGTGAGGCTTTGTGTGGAAGTAGTAGAAGAATCAGAAGGTGATCCACTGTCCTCAAATGCTTCAGCAGAACTTGTAGAAAGCTCTGACGGGAAAGAAGAAAGGAGGAAAAACCTCTTTTCTGGCAAGGAAAGAAAAAAGAAAGGAGAGAAATGTGCAGAACTATGTGGCCTGCTCATCCTGGGGGATGTTTTCATCTTTCTCTGTCTTACCCCCCACCCCCTTCCAACTCCTTTTTAATGTCTGCCATTTGAGAGACTCCAGAGGGGCTGCACCTGTTTGCCTCTTGGCTAGGAGCCCCCAAATCCCTCCTCCTGCCCCCGTCTGCCACTCATGCAGCCGCGCCTCCTGGGATAGAAGGAGCAAGGGAAGGAGGGAGCGGGGAGGAGTGGTGGAGAGCAGGGTTGCGTGTGGTGGAAGGGATAGCTGGAGGGCTTGAAGGCGTCCGAGAGTAAGAGCAGTGATGTAGGCACATACAGAGAGAGAGGGAGAGGAGGGAATATAGTTTCAAATCCAAGTCCAGTCTCCCTCACCGGACAGACCTTTCTTCTGTGGAGCTTTCTCTCTCATTTTTTGACTCACCACATTCTCTTTCATTTCTGTATTTTCTCTCACCTTTTCTCTTCTCCCTCCTGTACAAGCCCACATCCGCTGCCCCTGTCTTCCCTGTTAACTTTTCTCCTCAGCCTGTCGCTCCCTTGCTCTTCTATAATTTCCTACCTCCTCTGCTCTTCTTTTCTCACTCCTCCCATTTCTATGCTTCTCTTACCCTCTATCTCCCCCTTCTCCCGTCTCTGTGAGAGGACCATGTTAATCTGCAGTGACCTCTTCAGGTCACATTAAAGGTCACCCAGCTTCACTTCCTAACGACCCCAGGGCCAAGCTTTCCTCCTTATCCTCTTCTTTTTCTCTGCTTACTCCTGACAGCTTTGGGGAAAAAAATAAACACTCAATGCACATAGCAACTTTTTTCTCCTTCAGTTTGGTTTTCAATTAGAAACGTATGGTGTGACTTTTAGAAACAGCTTGTGTCAAAAGGAAGTTGCTTGACTACTGCAGACAATACCCAGTTAACCTAACATGGGTGCCAGCGACACTGACATTTCTATCGTGGCTGTTGAACCAGTTTTTGTTGAAAGATTTGTGAACTATTTTAGGTTTTGATGAGAATATTTTAAAACAATATTTTGTGTTAAATGATTTACTTAAGTGGTTCCAAACCATTTTTGTCTGATGTCCTCCCACGGCCCTGTCTGATGATCTCTAGTACCTCTGCAGTGACACCGCCTGCCATGTTATAAATGTGTATTTGAATCTTGATTATTTAACACTATTAATTATATAAAATTGATATTGTTAGGATATTTTTCTCACAGCCATTAGCCAACTGCTGCTTTTGACTATTTCAATCATTCATCCGTTACTTTTAGCTAAGTGGTTTGACTGCTCTTCTTGCTTGTTAACTAGTTTCCATACATTTTTAATCTCAACTCATGGTGTTCAGGTGTTACAGCTGACTCAATATGTGGAAATATATATCTTTAATCAAATTGCAATTTATGTTTTGAAAGTAATTGACCTACTTTGCAGTTCTTCCATGTGCCCCCTGGCAACCGCAGAAGTGCGAGTACCCCTGGTTGGGAGTTACTGATTTAATGTATTCTTTTAGCAGGTGTTAATAAGCAACACAAATTTGCCAGTCAGTCAGTCTGCACAAGAAAACCAAAATACCTTTGCAGTGGAGCTCAACTCAAGTCACAATTTAAAAAAGATGTTCAAATGGCCAAGTTAACAAAACAAAAAAAAATTAAAAGCTGAGGTTTCTGGGGTTGTACTGTCATATTTAGTATTTTAGTGTGTGGGACTAGTGAGTCCTGTTGCTAAAATGTCTTCTTTTCTTTGTGCCGTGTTGTGCAGAACCGTGGGCGCTTGGCTGAGAAACGCACCATCCCCCTTCCCCCCAACCGCGTGCCCAAGAAGGAGCTGGCCTCCATCTTCAGCAGTGACGACAGTGAAGGTAGCGAGCGGGCCAGTGGGGATCATGCCCACATCAAGCAAGAGGACGACTTGCATTACAGTATCATGAGAAAGAGGTGAGGCTCCTATTGTACGACTTCTATGGTCTTCAGTGTAGTCTGAAGGACGGTGCAACCATGTTTGTCATTTGGGTCTCATGTCATTCTTATGCCATATAGCAGTTAATATCCCAGACTTTTTACTTTTTTCTTCTTTTTTTTTTAACTTCTCACATTTTCTTTCCTCTTTCTGTTTGTGTTCAGTGGACATTGATGCATGTTGTCATAATTGCATGGGCTTTTAGTGCGGCTGAAAATGCATACATTGTACTCAGCCATGCTATCCTCTGAGGTGTCACTTTTGTTAAAAAAAATAATTAACAGTAATAAGTCCACTGTTTTGTTTGCTTCTCTTCCAATCCCATCTAAAAGCAGATGGATAAAGGTTTTTATTTTTGATTCTTTTAATGGCACCTGAGACGTGCGTGTAGTATTTTCATCAAAAGTGATTTTAGGATAATTTTGAGGTGCTAAATGCTCATTTTTAGATGAACAGACAAAGAACCGCCTTTCAAAAATATACTTATGGCTTTTGCTTTGGGACGTCTAATGGAAAGATGTGTGCGGAGCTTTGAAAGTGTAAATTGGTTTGTTGGTTTGCGATTTCTTGCTGCTGCCAAGTCTCAGAGTATCTGTCTTGACTTGATTTTGAAAGACGAGTCACCTGAGTCACCACTGTCTGCTTTATCCCATTCTGAGCAGTTTGATCGTAGAGTGTTTAGAATAAAAATTTACAAGTGTTTATGTCTGAAATGGCTCAAATAAATAACTAGCTTTAGAATCTATGTTCATCTTGCCGCTCAATTAACAAATTTAAAAGATATTGCTGCGGGTATGAAATTAGTGAAAAAGACAAACAGACTCAGAGAGACAGCCTAAGATTAATAATAAGAAGCAGCACATGCTCCTCAAAAACATCTGAGGAGCGATAGTAAAAGCTCAGAGTCCATGTATCTATAAACAGTCTCTGGTTCCTCATCTTTCACACTTGTTGTTATTTACATCAAATCAAGAAGAGAATCAGCAAAATACTTGACAGGAATGTTTTGATTCAATATTTCCTTGTTATTTTTGGAAACTAAATGGCATCAAACCAGAATAAAAATACCACAAGG
The DNA here is from genome assembly GCF_017976425.1 of Toxotes jaculatrix. Classification (NCBI taxonomy): domain Eukaryota; kingdom Metazoa; phylum Chordata; class Actinopteri; family Toxotidae; genus Toxotes; species Toxotes jaculatrix. The sequence goes on along the minus strand of NC_054395.1, from coordinate 15,553,632 downwards.
GGTATTTGTTAAGAATACAGCTTAAATGTTTTAAGAAATGTCAGTGTTTTTTGTTTGTTTGTTTTAGTTTTAAAATAAAACATATTTTAGTGTGAATATGTAAATGGCTGTTTGACTAATTGTCAAAACTGAAATATTCCGCAATAATAGATGCAGAGGAGTGCACAGAAGTTGTATACGCATTAGATTGGATTTGTCATAAAAATGTGGATTTGATTTGGATTCAAACGAATAAGCTTGTTCATCTTTCTCCATGCAAATGCACACATGCAGGGTCACAGTGAGGTCGCTTCATTAAGATGAATTAAATGGGCTCTGAGGAGCACTGCCTCTCACTGATGGCATACACTCTGCTTTGTTAGGAACTTTAACTAAATAAAATGGGATTATATATATTTTTTTTAATTTGCTCTCTTTACAATACCTACTTTGATCCATGTGAAATTACAGAAATTAAGACATTTTTAATGTGGAATAAACATCACATGGATTTGTGATTACTCGGTATGCACATAAACAGATTTGTATGATTCAGAAATCAGACAGGCTATGGACAGATATAATGCAGAAGTTGTTCATTGATTAACCTCAGAAAGTCCCCCAGCTGCATTATAAGCAGCTTGTGCAACCTCATTATAGAAGGGAATGTTTTTCATGTCTTGAGACTTGCGTGTGACACGGTGGACAGCACAGCAACTTGTGAAGCTTAAAATGGATCCACTAACCTCATTTGAGAGGGCTTCCCCTCCCCCTGACACTTGTGCCGCTGGCGTGTTAAGATGATAATGAATTTAAAGAACACTTATGACTAATATGTCAGGCTTTTACCCTTTGAAAGGCGGCGGACTCGCTGGAGCCGCAGCTCCGGTCTGTCGTGGGCATCCATCTCAGCCCTGCTTTATCCCCCAATGCGGGTCTGGACGAACGGGATAATGGGATGTCCAATCACGGAAATGTGATTTCCATTGACCGCAGCTTCGTAAGTGAGTCGTAGAAGGGTCTTAACAAATTGGATTTGGCCAATGGATGTGAAAAATACAAGGCCTCTGTATACATGTGTGAGTGTATCTGTGCTGTCTCATCCACACATCATCGGGGCTGGCGGCAGCACCGTCGTGTCACACCCACTTGGTTGCTGCAACCTGCCCACTGTAACTTCACTTTAATCTGCATCGGCACATTGAAGCAGTGTGTTTGAATTATTTATCTAAATTTTCTTATGCTAACATAATGCCTCGTGCAGCAGATTAACTTCAAGTGACATCAGTAGACACATCAGAGTTTCTGCTCCACTCTGGTTTTTCAGTGCATAGTTTAACATACATACTGTCACTTTGCCTGACTTTAAAGAGTCGATTGTCTAATTCAGGTTGCCAACTGTTGTGTATTAAGGGGATCTGTGTGTCACTGTGAACAGGTGTTGTCTCCGTAGCTCATTGTTCTCTCAGGATGTCTTCTCAGGATCATTATAAACCGGCCCACCTTGTTTTAACCAGATTAATTTTAATAGTTGCCGGCTTTACAGACAGTTAGTTTACTTGGTGCTTCATAGAGCTGAAGTGCAGCCAAGCCACAGAGCCAACCACGTAATCATTATCACAATAAGGTGTGTACGGAAGCTCCTTGAGGTATCAAAACCAAAGTCTAGTGTGGCTCCTGTTGAAACACACAGGAACTGAAAGGTGGAAACAAAATCTAGTTTTGTTATCACCTTGCTATTGCCTTGGTATCAGCGCTGCAGATTGCTTGTATGTGACTTGGATTCGTTAACTCTGATTTATGGATTTCATCTCAGGCAGGAATATTTGATGGCGGTAACTTGGGATTTTAGTGTCTTACTCAAGGGCAAAACAAAGCCTACCTTTAGTGTTTGTTTCAGTTGGCTGTAGATAACAAGGCTTTGATTGAAAAGTGCTGACTGAGAGTCTGGGTAATTATCCGACAACCACTGTGGATTTTATAAGTTACACCCGCCCGCTGACGTCTGCCTTTCAGCCTGTGCCCTGTAGAGGGGGAAAAAAAAATCAACCATACCCGTTATTAACCTTCACCAAAACAAACAAAGGCACTGTCTCAGTTTTTTTATTCCTGCATGCGGCCATTTTCTACCTGATCACTTACGTATACAAATGCTTTCATTTACAAAAGGGAAGAAATATTTATTGTATGTATTATTGCAGACTTAGTAGATTAAGTAGAGAGATGGGGGGCTGTTTTAAGGTCTGCAGACCTTTACCATAGACCAACAAAGCATAAACCATACTGGGCTATTAAGTTTACATTTAGTGTAGTCTGACTGTCAGAGGCTGTCACTGGGTCTCTTTCTAAGAGCCTTATTGTCCTGCGCTCATCCACTCAGGAGGGAGAAAAGCTGATTGAAACAAGCAATATATTGAATTCAACAGAACATCTCCTTGGATTTGGCTTTGGATTTTTGTCTTCAGCAACAAAGTTATAGTTGAGGTTGCGGTGGGTGTGATTTTGATAGACCTTGTCATAGTTTCAACTGTTGTATTTAGTTGTTTTTTCTTTCTTTCTTTATTTTTTTACTCCTGCGAAACATTGAAGCAGGTTCATGTTGCTGAGGGGATGCTTCATGAAATTAGAAGCAAACAGATTCATAAACATTTAGAAGAATCAAATAATTATTTCTTACTATCACAGTGTTTTCTCAGTTCCCCTTTATAGCCCCTCTCTCTGTATGAAAACAGATCTTTTCGTGGAGCAGCATTGGCTCATATTTGTTAATGGGGATGCTTTACTCAATCTGTGCAATAACCACAGAGAGAGAAAGACACTGATGCGATTGCGTTAGCTACTGTATGTCTATTGCATTTGACATTTTGTCCTCTGGCTTTATTGAACAACTGTGTCATTGCCTTATGCCAGTAAGGGGTCATGGACAGTGTGAAATTACTGGAAATGGCTCTCCCCTAAAGCACTAATTAGTGAGCTTGGAGGTTTTATAGCTTTCTAGAGGAGCTTTCTGCTTCAAAAATTTTTGGCCTTGTTTACGCGTGTTTACCATGGCAACAGAGTCGCAGCAATTTAATATTTGATTGGGCGTTGGCTAGCAACAAGATGTCCACAGTTTACACATAGAGCAGTGTTTTGTCTAGTAACTCCTTGTCAAAACATGGGATTTAACAAAAAGATGGTCAGCAATGTTCCAGCAGTTTAGTCTCAGATTCGTTGTCGGCTTGAATCGTGAATCATTCCCACGTGTAAAGAACACAACACTTACTGTTCATCATTTCTTGTTATAGTATGTTGAATGCAGCTGAAGATAAGAGCTTTACAGTATCCACAGTACAGTAGTGGTGTTCTTAGAAAGCTCAAAGGGATTACATCACATACTGTAAACACAACAGATAATTTCCTTTTTCAATCCAAACGTTTCTTAAATATGTTGAAGACTTTCTTTTGGACTTAGAAAAACAAGAAAGATAATAGCTTGTAAAGTGTAAGCCAGAGTACAAATACCAATATACCAATAAAACCAGCAACATGTGCATGGCTCAGTACGGGAGAATCTAAATGCAACATGGCGGACTTACCGTATATTCTATTTCCATTATGCTTCTCTTTCCTTCCTTGGCTGCCTTATCGACCTCATGTCAGCCTGTACAGCAGAAGAACAACAGGGAGAAGAGAAGCCCAAGTGAAACCGGGCTACTCTTACTTATTTATGTATCTATTTCTGTATTTATTCATTACCCCCTCTGCTTGCAGGGTTCCCAGTTGCAGGTTGCCTTTCGATCCAACTGTGAGCAGCATGACAATTGTATTTCCACTGCTCACAGGAGTCAGACAAAACATAAAATGTAAACGGAACAGATCTATGTTCCTGCTTTAAACTTTATCTCTCCTAAAGTATAGGTATTTCCTAAATAAACAAGTTATATCTTATTACGCTGTGGTTGCTGAATATTACATATTGCCTGGTAGTATTTGAATGTTGCTTTGTGGCCACCTGTGCAGGTTGGAGTGGGTTGTGTGTCCAGGCTGTTGTCTTGAGAGCAGTGGAGGGTATACGCAGTAAACCTTTGAGCACCAGATGTTACACAGCGACCTGTCTCTCTGTCTCTCTCTCTCTCTCTCCTCTGTCTCTCTTGCTCTCTTGCTCTTTCTCCTCCTGCAATCCTCCACCTTCACATCCCTGCTGTCTGTCTGTCAGCACTTCCCCAGTGGTGGTGTGAGACACGGCGTCAGGGTGCCTGAGCTGCCAGCTTCTTCCAGCTCACACTGTGACCTCCAGCCCAGCCACCTCAGCTCCACGTGCCAATGCCGCAGCGGGCCACTGCTGGGCATTTATACTGAGTTGACTCCCTTTGCCAGAAGAAGAGTCTTTTCATGTTGTTTGGACCATTTTGAATAGTAATGGTGGAGGGGAGTACAGCCTTTCCGAACAACAGAAAGAGCCTTTGGCAAGTGATCTTGCAGATTAATCAGCTTTTATACAAATACTGGTAATTTTTCTGGTGTTTTTATTAAAATTCTTATTGGCATGTATGATTCCAGCTACTGTGAGAATGGAAAAAAACTTTGCAGCATATTGTAATATTGAGTCATAGCAGGAACTATGACCAGTGATATGAAAGGTGTATTTAAAATGCATAGACAAGAAGCACTGAAAGAAAACAGCAGTAGAAATTAGGGTTGGATGTTGCCTGAAATGTGAGTTTTGATTGTCAGAAAGTTTAGAGTATCAAAACTTGGCATTGAATACTTTTTTGGGCTTGTTTTCTTACTCTTGGATCAGATATTTCCTGACCTGAAAGTGAAAAGAAAATACAGTTTACCTAAATTGAATACAATTTAGGTAAACTGGCAATTTAGATATTGTACTGGCACTGATTTAAAAAATGATCAAATGATAGACAGCCCCAGTAGAAATTTAATTACTTTATACAGAGATTGTGATATCATTGTAGTAATGTTGGACACCAGTAGTATCCATAACAGAGTTTGAGCATTAACACATATTAGTTATCCCACTGTCTGGGTCAATGTGTCTGTCCTGTGGCTGGGGATGAACGGGCAGTATTGACCAGTTCGGGGATGAGCTGAGGATGAGATGATTGTCTCCGGTGTGCACCTGGGTGATAAGAAGGCAGCTCATGTCCTTCTTAGCTGTCAGGCCCAGCAGCCACAATATAACCCCACACCATCCTCTCCGAGGCCCTCGTCCTCCCCAGCTATCACTGGCCTTAGGAGCTCCTTAGGGAGCGCTGACTCAGGTGACTGGGTTTTAAACACCATCCCCACCCCCCTTTCCATCTTCCAGGGCTTGAGTATGACCTTGCCTCCACCCACAGAAAGAGAGGAGGGGAGGGGGTTGAGGGAGGGCAGAGGTGGGTGGGGATAGGACTAGGCCCTCATTAGCCCAAGCCGAGGCGGGACAGCTCAGGAAAAGTGCACTAATTACCCCACTAACAATGTCCTTGCCATTCATGGCTTAGAGCGGCCACTTTGCCACAGGATAATAACCCCATCACCTCTCTGAGAAGTTCAGGATAGCATTATCATGATCACTTTAAATGATGGACAGAGGGTGGTGTTATAACGCAGCTAGCTGACTGATGGATTTGGCTGCAGTTTCTCACAGTGGAGTGTGTAACTGCAGTGTGTGTGTGATGTGTGTTTTGCTGGAGCCACTGGGTGACGCAGATACATTATTATATGACTTTAAGCACAATCAAAAAAAAAAAAAACACCCTTCCCTGCATCTCATTTTCTTTTTGAAGAAAACCATTGGGCTCTCAGACACAGATAGCTACTAATTTTAGCAAGTTACACTCTAAAAAAGAAGTCTATCATTAGTCTAAAAAGTTGCAGTCACAGTCCAATCAAGCATCTCCTTGCTTAGCAACCGGTAGGGACTGTTTTGTCTGAGACCGTTTTCTGAGTCATTGGTGCCCTGTGACTGAAAGGTGACTGGTGAAGCCAGCATGGCCAGCATTAGTCCCTCTACGCTCCCCTTCATCTTTTCTGTTAGCGTGTGGAAAACAGCTTGGCGACCGACAGCCTGACATTACAGCGGGAGCCTGTAATCATGGGACTGTAAAAACCCAAATCCAGCAGCCGCAAACAGTGTGGCCTCGTCATAGTGGTGGCAGCTAAGAACCATTCACCGCTCTTGTCCCATAAACTGTGCTTGCCGTGTCATACCAGACCCCCTTCATAGACGATTCTGCTTTCAATAAAGTTGCCAGTTAAGCCCATAAAGGAGATTTCTGCTGACACTAGAGGATGCTGATACTGTCAAACTGACATGCCTAAATGCTGCATGTTTTTGGGCTTATTTTGTGGACAAAGTGACAGTTTACAAGAATTTTCCTGTTCTTCTGGGCTTTGGAACACACTCCCATGTATCATGTATGTCACAGTCATTTAGCAGTAAATGATATGTAGACTGTAGGACTAAAAAAAAAAAAATTCAACCCTTTATCTCTCCTACCACACAAGCTGTTTGCCATTATACTGTGACTACACTTGTACTGCACGGCTGCTATACTCCCCTCAAACGCTAAGCGCCTATTTCCCATCATTATGCTGTTTAATGCGATCAGGATGATAATCAGATTGCAAATGAAATACCTCCATGACACAGTTGTGTGGGTGCACTGGTGTGGGGAGGTTAGATAGGCGGCGGGTGGGGCATTTGGAAGGACAGAGTGGCTCCAACCAGATCTAGGCATAATCTGTAAACCCTCCTCCTTCTCCTCCTTTGGATGCTGAAGGGCAGGACAGGGACTATGAGAGACTCTTGTGAGCGGTTTGTTGTGAAGGACCTTGTGCTGATGTTTAGGCATGACAATAGAAACGAGGACCATTTTTTTCAACTGACAATGTCATATACCACAGATTAATTGTCTTGTCTTAATAGTATTACACTCCTAATAAGTAAGTAAGACCTGTTCAAGGCTCGATTAATTTTATTTTATCTTAAATATTCGTCATCTGTCTTTTCACCTTATTCAATTACCTTATTTCTGTAAAACAGCTGTTGTCGACCACAGTTTAAAAAGAGCCATAATCAGGTTTTAAGCTGCTAAACTACTTACGAGTTGTGAATATGTTCGTTAATACATCTTAGTGTGGAAGATGAGTAGGGATGAGGCCCAAAACTGCTGGTTGCGGTAGTCTGTCAGAGTGCATTACACACCTCAGAGCTAAGAGCCAGTTTACGGGAGAGCCACTTGCTGAGTCTGAGTGGAGGTATGCATTTCAGAGAGGACAGGTCTGTCTGGATGGAGGATTTCTGTGGTAAGTAGCGTGTGAAACTGTGTAAAATTATCACATACTGGTTTAGATTGCGTTGTGGAATTAAGTTTGTTTTTGGGGGCTGCTTTTAAATGAGTTTATCCTCTCTTTCCTCTTTGTGTGTGTGTGTGTGTGTGTGTGTGTGTGTGTGTGTGTGTGTGTGTGTGTGTGTGTTACAGTCGTGACAGTGACCTCTCTACAATCATCTCCAATCTGCACCACACCAGACAGCACGGCATGCCCGAGAGCCAGTCAGCTTCTGACCACAACACCAGTACTGGACACACAGGTAGGACCCACAGTGATGCTGTGTGTGTGTGTTTAAAGGATTGTCAGTATGTGTGTGTGTGTGTGTGTGTGTAGGATGCAAAGTGTAGGATGTCTTTCCCCTTCCTTTTTTCGTTCTGTCTCTTGCTCTCTTTCTTTGCGTCCAAACTGAGAATACATCTGCCTTTTCATCTCCTGTAACATATGTAAACGTTCCATTACCCATTTAATTTACCCTAATTTGTGTGATTGGAGGAATTTAACATAAGCTTATTACTCATTCCTGATGGTCGCTCTCAAGTTGATTACTTAATGTTCTTCCCACATTCTCTGTCGCTCTCCAGGATTTTTGTTAAACCCCCTGTTTTAAATTACCTCTGAATAAATAGCTTTGTTTGCCATTAATCCATTTTCATGTGAGCAGAGGAACCATGGTGTGCGTATGCTAAGCTAAGAGCTTTTCTCACAGCTTACAGACAGAACATAGACAACATTTAATCACAGCTATTTGTCAAGTAGCTTGTACAAGGATATTGTGCAGCTGTCAAAGACATATGGTTGTGAAACAGCCACTGTGGATGTCATCATTCGGCAATCAGCTGTACTGCACTGGATGTTCCTGCCACACTGGCATAGTTGTACCTATTTACCTATTCACACATGTGTTTGTGTAGTTTATTGCCTCCCAACAAGGTAAGATTTACTGTAACACTGGCAAAGCTTCACAGCCACCCAAGCAACCTTTTCACTTTATCATATTATTGCACATTAAAAACAACTAAAATAATATTTTTTTTTCTAATGTCTAGGCTAACTTTTGCCTATTGGGGAAATGTATGTCTGAAATGCTGACTATGAAAACGAATCAGCTGTATTGACAACTTGATTATCAAATCCACACTTTTAAACAAATACATTTACATTTACATATTTATTGAAAAGGCTTTTTATCAGTGAAGACCGTACCTTTGCTCCACTGTTGCCCAGGGTTCGACCCTGTCCCTTCTTATCCCATTAGCCAGAGGCACAGCAAGTGGCATAATCAGCCCAGACCCAACACCTCCATACCCTCTCTCTGTGTGCTCATCTCCTGTCTGCCAGATTAATTGTCCATACGGCGCCCGTGATAGAAGGCAGTGTGGGTGGAAGGTGTATGGTATTAGACTGCTCAACAGGCACCCCAGCCAGTTTCTTAGACCCTAGTTTGGGACGGATTTCCGCCAAAATACCAGCCTAATCAGCTGCTAAACTTAATGGAGAAATCAGAGCCCTGAGTAGTTGTCTTAATGGAGAAAGACAAGCGGGAATGGCGGTAGGCGGGGGGTGGTGATGGTGGAGGGACTGAACACAGTGTGGCCTACACCATAGGGGGTCCCGGACCCTAAAATCTGTCCGTTTGAGCATTAAAGGGAGATTTAACAGGCTGCCTAAGCGGCTCGCTCTGTGTCTGTAAACAAGTCCAATCCGATCAGCCACCGGCTCTAATTCTGTCTGCCAGTGAAATTAGACGCACACACATTCACAAACACACAATTACACACAAGTAGCGCATAGTTATACAGATGCTTGCCCACACAAAATCAACACACGTTCAAATTTGCGTCCAAATACATAGGTGGGTGTAATGTCTATGAAGTTTTAGGGCAGTGGATTTTTTGACTTGAAGATGGATGAGATGGTAAATGCAGCTTGGTGTCTATTATATTGTGTTCTGTTCTGCCCATCTACCCTCCTATTTGACTTATCCTCCAAAAGTGTTTAATGTCTACCAATGAACTGTAGAAAGAAAGAATCTGAGAGACATGGAGTAAGGAAAGGGAGGAATTAAAGAACAGAGAGAGGAATGAGAAGAAAAGTCTGCAGCCGAGATGCAGTGATGGAAGAAACATTTGGAAAGAGAGAGACAGAGGAAAGAGAGATGAATGAGTGCGGTGGTGGTATCAGGGGAGGGCAGGCGGCAGCTATGGCGGCGGACGGCTCCGTATGTTTGTGTGTGTGTGGGTCAGGAGGAAAGGGAAGCAGGCTTGCCGGGTCGTCTCAGCGCCGGAGTGGGCCGTTAATTAAATCTGAGGGATAGACAGGAGGGCTGCCTCCCTCCTTCTCCTCTCCATCCCTCCCTTCCTCCATCATTCGCTCTCTCACTCTCCAGCCGCTGGCTATACGGAGGCTCTGTGAGAGGTGGAGGGGAGGGAGGAGGGATGGAGGGGGAGAGGGAGGGGGAGAGCAGGGGCGCCGACGCTGAGAGTCTGGCTGCCTGTGGAGACTGTAAACCGTGGCTCTGCGGTCAGACCGGAGACTCAAACAGGCAGATAAGGTGTTTTTGGACTGCCACACTCTCTCTCCTCTGCTCCCTGCACTCAGACTCCCAGAGGCAGTTACAGCCTGTCGGTGTGTGTGTGGTTGAGGGTTGTAGCAGTGGTTTGGGGCTTGAGCACATTTGTGTGTGTGTGTGTGTGTTTGTATGTATGTGTTTGTGCATGTGCACCTTTTCGTGTGTCGTTTTAAATGCCTGGTTTTAGATGTTTGCTTGCGTGTGAATCTGCAGCCTAGCGTGTTTGTGCAAGACCATTTTTTTCAAAGCGACTGTGAGTGAGGATTGCTTTTAAAGTATTACCAGCCAGTTATTACATGATTAGCATAGAAAGGCAATTCTAAACAAAGGTAAACACTCCAGGATTTCTGATGAGATTAGCTCTGTCATACATAAGCATAAAGGGAAATGTGGGTTGTAAATATTTTAAAACATCACACTGGTTAACACCGATGTAATTAAATGCCATAACAAAATGGCCTCTCAGGATTATAATGCATAAAGACATATATGCGTAAAACGCTCCTGTCAAGAAATCACAGGTGACAAACAATAAATAGTTGTGTAAATATAGAAAATAAATGGTTTCCCCCCCTGCCTCTCAGGGTAAATAAACAGAAGTTTCAATTCAGAAAGTTTTGGGTGATTTTCACATCTGTACCGTTTTTGGTGTTAGTCTTGGTGTTTTTGTTTTGTTTGATTTTGGTTCAGTTTTGTTTTTTTCTTTATTTCATTTCACAAAGGTCAGTTAAAAAAAAAGTGTCAGCTGATAATATAATAATCGAGAAGTGTCAGCTGTACTTTTTCCTTCCTCTTTCATCCTCAAATTTTCATTTGATTTGATATGTTCTTTTTTCTGGTGAAACTAATTCATCCCTGGTGTTTAGAATACTTCATCACTAAGCTACACTTAAGCTGAATCAGATTTCCCTCTCATCACAGTAACATAACATAGAGCTGTTACATTTCTAGTTCTGATGTAATTTAGCGAAGTGATGAAAATGTTGTGAAAATGTGTTACAGTATATGTAGACTGGGTATACAGAAAATTTCAGTTTGAATTCTTTGATGATGATTTTAAAACTTTAATAGCTTTTAATAACCTGTGACATGAGCATTGTTTCGATAAGAATATTAATATGCACATTCTGGCATGAACAGTTGCTTAGCAACAGCCAATGTAAGCGGAAGAAGACAGATGAAGGTTGGGATGACAGACATGGAAAGATCTGACAAAGAAAACATTACATTCAAGAACAGCAGATGACACCAGGTCCTTAAAAAAGAAGGTATATTTTTTTTTATTATTTTCTTATTATTAATTTTATAAGAAAAAATATGTCACTGTGAGGTACTCAGTTATGCTCAGGCCAGAGACACCTGTTTGATAATGCACTGAGAGGTTTATTTTGTGTCCATCGAGGTTCCCGTTTTGATAGACCTGTAAAAGATTTTAGACACAAACTCAGAAGAAAATTGTGTTGTGTTACCTTTTTTATCAGAGAATGATTTAATCCCATTACAATGAAGACAAAGTAATTAGTTATTGACAACTTCAAGTAACTATCATAACAGTGGCTGTCACAGCCCAGGTCTTATTCTAAACAAACCACTCTTACTGCTGATGGAAAACATCATTTCCTCTGCATCACCACCTGTGCACCAGACGATTTTTATGCCTGTGCACTGGCGACAGCTGTAGCCGGAGGCATTATGTTTTTGGATTGTCCATCAGTCTGTCTGTCCCATTTTTGTGAATGCTATATCTCAAGACCGTCTGGAGGGAACAAATGTTCACTTGGATTCAAGGATGAAGTGATTAGAATTTGGTGGTCAAAGGTTAAAGGCCAAGGTCAAAAGTCAAGGGCCTCACAAATCCTTTTTTTGGCCTCAAGAATTCATTTGTTAATTATGACTAAATTTCACACAAATGTCTAATAGGACAAAATGATGAAGTGATGACATTTTATATCCAAAAGGTCAAAGGTCAGCTTCACTGTGACATCGTAATGTTCTGCAAAAACATGGGCCGTTATTCAACGCCATACAGAAGAGCAGATTGTGACAGTATTTCACATTTGGTGAATTGGTGACACTAATCTTGGGTGCCCACCTTGAAACTGTGGTGACTTTACAGATCTTCTTTGTTGCCAGCTTGAAGACGTGTGTGAAGCAGCCACATTTTAGAATTTGTAGCTTCTTTGCAGCAGCATCCGTATTTGAAGCATTGGTTACTCTCATAGCTACAACTTTGTATTATGTCAGAATCAGGTTTATTGGCCAATCATGTGAACACAGACAAAGAATTTGACTCTGCTTTTTGTTTCTCTCAATGAACTTTCACAGTAATACAGCAGACATACAACAGAGCAAGAACAACAAAAGCAGTGCAAGCAAAAGGCATCCAAATAATTAATCGGCAAAATGGAAAAAGCATGTTTTTCACTGGAATTATACATGTCAATATAGTGTTAACTTATGTTTCACCAAAATGTACAATTAATACCTTTAATTAAATTCCTTCAAAGTTTTTGGTATATATATATATATATATATATATATATATATATATATATATATATATATATATATATTTTTTTTTTTTATGAGTCTGGACAGACACAGATGTAAACAGCAACTTGACTGTGGCGGAAGCAAACAACCGCGAGGCGGTAATTCTAGTTACAGGAAGGACTGACTGTACCCGACAGAAGGCATTTAGAACAACAAAAACAAAAGCTTGCATGAGCAGCCTGTAGGTTCAGTTTTTATTGTGTTACATAACTATACTGCATTGCAAAAGGGACATTTATATGACAATGTCAGAGAATTTCACTTTACTTCACTTTACACGTTCTCTTGTTCTTTAGTGTTGTTCTCTTAATTCCTCTCTTCCTTTTGAGAAGACAAGACAAACGGGAGCAGTGTTACTGTGTGTGTACATTTGCACATGTTGGCGCATCCTCCCCTCAGTGGGAGTAGAAGCGCCTCTTTCCCCATCTCCATCGCCCACCCCCATCCTCTCCTCCCTCTCCCAGCTGCATCGGCCCGTAAGCCAATCAATGGCAGGGCTTTCAGGGCCGGCGGAGGCCCCGGCGCACGGAGGGGTGATCAATAAGTTATTAGCACCATTCTGTCAGCTGTAATGTGGAGATTGATCGGGGGGCTGCGGCTGGCGGCTCACCCCACGTCCCCGCCTGTCACCCCTCCCCCTTCTTCGCATAGCCCCCCCTCCTCCCCAGCCTGATAAAGATGACAGATTAACGGAGTAAGAGAGGAATTAAGGAGTCTGGCTGTCTGAGCTGTCACCATGCTCCATGGGATGGAGAGAGGAGAGGAGGAGGACTAAAGTTTGAGGGAGGAGAGGAAATCAGAGAGTTACAGAGAAAGAGGAATGCTCCCCTGCCTCATGGTTCGCCCTGGTGGTGTCACATGAAAGAGAAGTGGTTTAGGTCCTGCTGTTTCCTCTTTTTCTATCTGTCCCTCCATTGTCATCCCTCTTTTCTCTCGGTGGGAGGAACAGCAGATAAGCAGGAGGTTAACTAGCAAGGAGGAACTAAGGCAGAGGCTAGAATGTGATGTGCTTCTTACTAAAAAGTTAGCCTAGACTGTCTGTAAACCAGGAATTGCAAAAACAGAAGGCTATATCATAGCACTGACTGCTATTTGTGCTTAATTATTGCACTCTTTTGACAGTTAAAATCACAGGCTTGAAGATAAAATAAAACTCCTGACTCCATAACCACTAATTCCTCAGCAATATTAACAAGCAGTTGATATGGAAGGGCTCAGGGTAGCAAGCTTGACTCTGGAGCGGTGTTAGTGGGAGTAAAAGGGTTAGCATAGACGCTAGCAGAGCTCAGGGTTTGGCATTAAAAGGGAGCGCCGGTGCTCTAAGAAGCCCCATTTAATTGGCTTTAAAAGCTTTCCGCCCTCAAATCTCTGGCCCTCGGGCACTTGCTCAGGAGACAGAGTGTCTTGAGTGAGGTCGGCTCAAGAGACGACTCAAGTGTGTGCGTGTTTGATCACAAGAGGCTCTGGGTGTGGGTGTAAGCATGTGTGCACTGCATGTGAGTGTGTGTGTGCTTGGCAGAAGAAGGGGTTTAACTAATGGGGGTTGTCTCTCTCTCCCTCTTTGTTAATATTCTACTAATAGGATAGATGGAGAGCTTTGGTGTTTTGTTGTTTGTTGGTTTGTTTTCTTTGACCAATGAAAGAACATGTTTTACAAATGAGAAGAAAAACAGAATGAGAGATCATACAGGAGATAACAGAAAAAGTAGAAATTATGAAAGGCATTCAGCGTGTCCGTGTATGTGTGTGCACTTGTCCATTAGCACCCCCCCCAGCTCCCACTGTCTCTTTAGGGAGGTATAGGGAGTGGATTTCCTCAGGACCTGAGAGGCAACATCAAACACTGGATCATTAGTGAACCTCCTCCCTCTCCCCCTCTCTCCCTTTCTCATTTGCTCACTCACCCTCTCATCAACACCAGGGCTCCTTCGGCAGCCCAACAAAATCCTCAAGAGTCCTGTCTGAATCCCTGTCTGTCTCTTTCCCCTCCCTGTCTATCTGTGTCTTGTTATAAGAGAAGAAAGGACATAAGTTTGGGTGAGGGGTTAAAGGGTTAAAGGTCAGACTTCACTCCAGCTTCAGTCCTCAGTCCTTCGGTTGATGACTGCCCTCCTGTCGCTACGGTAACCACAATATCAGGAGTAGACGCATGACAGAAATCACCAAATGTTGTTTGCTTGGGTATTGCTACGAAATTATGTTCTTTTTTTTTACCCCCTGTTCATTGTTTCTCCATACTATTTACACATGCTGTGCAAATGATGAAAAATTGCTTTGTTGAAAAAGAGAGACATAGGGAGAGAGGAACCATTCTCCTTGAGGGAGGAAAATAACCCACCCCCCCCAATCCCTAAAAATACGCACAGGGAAGTGAGAGAGAGAAAGAGAGAAAAAAGAGAAAGAGGGGAAGCAGTTGCTGCTGTGGCTTGGCTGTCTGTGTGGAGGAAGAAAAAGAGTGAGAGAAAAAGCAGAGGTGCATGAGATAGAAATAGAGAAAGAAAGAAAAACAGAGAGAGAGAGCAATGACAAACGGCTTTTTCCTTCCTGCCGGCACTGCGTGCGGTGTGCTCTGGATCCCCTCCCTCTCTGATTAGGCCTGTATTGATTTGAGGTGTGTTTGAGGGGGGTGGACGGGAGGCGACGGGGCGGGAAGGAAGAGCAGGATGAGGGGGGAGGAGGAGGAGGAGGCAATAAGGGGTGCTGTAATTGTACACTAGATGCTCCTCTTTGGTGGCAGGGGAGGAGGTGCTGGAGAACAAGGAGGAAAAGGCAGAGGAGGAGGTGGAAGGCAGGGATTGTGTTAATGGGAGGCGAGAGTGAACTCCTGATGGGAGGAAGGTTCATGCCCACAGGAGAGGAGAGAGAAGGAAGCAGAAAAGAAGCTCAGAAGTGCGTTTGTGAGGTGAGGACCGCAACAAGGTTGGGAGTGGGTCACTGGTGTGAGGGTACAAAATCTAAAAATTAACACATGATATAGACAGAACGTAGGCTGAGAGGAATTTCTCAAGCAGCCGACAGGCTCTAATGCACTTTCAGTCAGAAGGTTTTGTGCCAACATCTGGAAAAGGAGAAAAGAAAAGAGAGAGAGGAAGAACAGTGATAACACTTGAGGACAGATTGTTGGAAAGAGACATTGGAGGAGACGCAGAGAGACAGAGCACCCCCTCCCTCCCTCCCTCAACTAGACAAACACACACACACACACACGTGAATGAGCTGGGCAGATCTGTCATCCACGGCGGTGCAGGCCCCCAACAGGCTCATCTCCAGACGCCCGCGGCTTGCTTCACTCGCTCCGTTTCTCTGTTTCTCTCCACCTATCACTTTTTTTCCCTCTTTGGCTCCTTTTCCCTCTCTCTCTCTTCTAACTCTGCATTTCTAAAGCAGCCGCCATGTATACAGGTAGACACAGAGCAGAGCGGCAATATCAAACCTTTACTTTGGTCTTTTTCACTGACGGCTCTTTCTCTCTTTGTGTGTTTACAGATGCCCTTCTAGGCAAGAGAAGAAGCTTCTCTCCCAACAGCAGCAGTGAGTGTCCCTCTGACAGCAAGAAGTCGCGTAGCGTATCCCCCAAAGGTAAGACTGTGCAGTGTATTTGTGCGGTGTGACGTTACAGATGTGCTTGGACATGCATTCTGTGAGTGCGAATGGCTGAAAATATTCGGAGAGAAGACAGCGTGACTGCATGAGTGTTAAAGTGAAAGTGAAAGTGCAGAGGGAGAAATGAGGGAGTATTGATTTACCTGCTGGTGATCAGGGTGTTAGGGTTAGTGTTATGGCAGGAGTATAAACACATATAGACACACACACACATACAGCAACACACAGTCACTTTCCTCAAGCATGTGAAAACACACTTCCATGTCATCTCTCTGTTAACCCATTCCTCTCTCTTACACTGTTGTAGTTGTATATGCGTACACACACTAAGGGGAAACCAGTAAATAGTCAGCACCCAAATTACCAAAACATAATATTTGCTCACTAACCACAAATGGTCTGGAATCATGAGGGTGGTTGTAGTTTTATATGCTGAGTTTTGTCCTTGAGGTTCTGCTGCGGCCCCAATAAGATGGATGTTTTGAGCACCACAGAAGAAGTATTGGTGTAGCTCAAAATATTATGAAATTACAACTTTTCTTTCCATGTACACTGTCTGGATAACTAAGGTCATTCTACAGACCTCTGTTTGAACAGCTTACATTGGGACTTTTTTTTTTTTTTTTTTTTACCTCAGATGTAGTCCCAATGAAAACAGTGATTTGGGTGAACTCACCCTTTAACAGAAAAGCAGAGTATGGATGGCTGTCATGTCTACTTTCCTCTACTGCAAATACTGTTATTTAACATATAAATAATAGAATATATTAGATAATATGCTGTTTAGGTATGAAATGGTCGGTCTTGCTGTTGATTCGCTGCATTCACATTTCAGCATTACCTTTTAATTAGCTCTCCATGATCGACATTGACAAGCCTGGGATTTTTTTGCTGTCTGCATTAGAAACTGCCAAAAGTAGTGCAAAACAACCCTACCTCTAACCTTTCACCCCATGCCACTGTTAGCATGGATACTACTGCACTTTCTGACTTGACAAGGCACACCTTGGCAAGATGATGCCCCTCTGAAGTGCTGGAATCCGGTCGGCATCCTCTATTATTCATATTTCCCTAGTGTGGTGTGAAACCGGGCGCCCTGGTGTGGAGCCGGCATGGCCACCGGGCCTGTCCCTCTGGGCTCCTGAGAAAGACATCCTGACTGATGCATTATACAGCAGGCAAAACCAAGGGCAGCTCACTGCACATCTAGACTCATCTCTATAGACACACGACACACACACACTCTCCAAAGCCACGTGTAAGCCGGACATCAGCAGCACACACATTCATGACTCAAATATCTCTGATCATTTAAAATATTAGTAAAATTATAGTTTTATCATGGTGCATGTAAAAAATAAAAAATAAAATAGGTGAGTGTATTTGTAAAAGTGCATTTAGAGGTCAGATTGAGTTATGTAGAGCTCAGCATGAACCCTGTGTTGACCTTTGCCCTCTGGGTGACCTTTGACTGACAGCCTGCAGCCTCTTCCTCTTTCACCGTGGAGAGAAGCACTCATTCCTGGCCATTATAGCCTTACTTAGACACAACCCAGCTTCTGAATGATGCATGGATTTTTGTGGATGTGTTTTTGTGTCAAGAGTGTATGTGTGTGTGTGTGAGTGTGTGTTTATCTGTGTGCATGTCTGTTTGTGTACTCAGACTTGGCTTCCTTTTAACTCAAATGGGGCTTGTGTGTTTTTATTCTCACTTTGTGTTGTTGTGCCTCTCAGAGTCTTTGTGTTTAGATGCTTGGGTTTTAAAGGAAACAGCCTCTCTGTATGCTTTATATATATTCTTCCTTTGCTGCACATTTGCATAAGGGAGACAGAGACTTGTGTGTGTGTGTGTGTGTGTGTGTGTAAGTGTGTGTCAAACCTGCTGTCCAGAGAAGTGTATTTAAGCCATTTCAAAACACTGCTGATCCTGCGTCTTAACCCTGAGCTCTGTCCACACCCAAATCCTGACTCTGCACCTGTATGTGTGTTCCTGTGGGTGTTACCTATGCGTGTTACATCTTCTTGCCTCCAAGTTTGGCGACAGAAACCATCCCTTAATGACTAATGCAGGTGGAGAAATAGATTGAGAGAGAGAGACTGAGAGGGTAGCGTATGGATGGAGCAGAAGAGATTGGATGCCGCTGTGTAAATGATGTCTGTTTTTCTTTCAGTTGCAAAGTCGGCACCCCCTGCTGTGTTTAGAGAGCGAAAAAACTTTAGACAGGCACAGACTAGTTGCGTGCACACGCAAACACACACACACATACACTCAAGGACCTTGGGTGGATTAGCTGGAGCTTGGCGGTGGAGACAGAGATGCTTGCGTGTTCGCTTCCTCCCCCACCACCTCCACCCCACCTCCGCTCCTCAGCGCCACTCCTGCTCGCCTGCCCGGGGCCAGGCTCAGGTTTCAATAAGATGGAGGGTGGTAAAAATAACCCCTGCTTTTCCTCTGCTTCTCCCTCCTCCTCCCCTCCTCCTCCTCCTCCTCTTTCTCCCTCCTCTAACTCCCTAACCACCTCCCCACATCCCCCACCACCCTCACCTTAGATCATGTTACTATTGACAGAGAGAGAGAGAGAGGAGGGAGGTCAGAGAGAGATTAAGTGTGGAGACTGACAGCTAGATAGATATCATACACCACATCATCTTCACAACACCTTAAACACTCCACAGCAGCACTACACACACACAAATATATACATTCTTTTGGGGGTATTGTGTTGTCTGCATTAGATACAGTCAAAATACAGTATTGCAAAACAATCCTACTTATAACTTTTCACCCGATCCCACTGTCAGCGTGGATACTGCTGCACTTTCTGTCAGAGAAATAGTGAGTTCATGCTAGGGTCAAGCTCAGAGCATTAACAATGCATGCCTGCATGTGTATACCGTCATCCAAAGAGGCTTCCAGTCCATCAGTGCCGACTTCTTAATGAGTGATATGCGTTCAAGCATGTCTTCTGGCTGATATTTGAGGAAGGCTATACATCAGCAAGTCCAGTGATCATCCAAAATGTGCATGTTGGAAGGTGTATATTAATTTCTAATTCTTTGTTCTGAACCTTGACTCTGTTAGATTTCAGTCTTTTCTTTGGGGTAAACTGATGGTATACTTTGCCAGTTTGCTAAACACAAGCGCTCTGTGTTCAGTCTAGTGACGTCCTGTGTTTTTGTGTTTTGAGCTACAAATTTTCTGATTCTGTGACCTCTGGCTGCTATTTGGAGACACAAGTGGTTTGAAGCGGCGTAGTAAATTGGAGTATATGCTTGAGGCAAATTCCTCACAATCATGACTGACTTAGGGATGAATGTGGACTCGGATGAATACACAAAGTAATTATTTAATCATATGCTGAAAAGATAGTTTGGTGTACAGCATGAAGTTAATAGCTTAATAGAGTTTCAGAGCCTGGAATTTCAAGTTCACATTTATCTACTGATGCGTTGGATGCGTATTGACGGTCACTGACTGGGCATAATATAAGTGTCTCCCTCTTCACTTCAGAAAACTCCCAGAGTCCAGTAGTGGAGGCAGGCGGCAGCCACGGCCACATGAGCCCTGAGGAGCAATACAGGCGCATGATGTCAGCGCTCAACGAGCAAGGATCCTATGAGGAGCAGCAGCAACGCCTCTACCAGCTGGCAAGCAGCATGGGTCTGCCCAGCCACGGTCAGTCCACAGGCTCTGTATTTGTGTGTGTGTGTGTCATTGTCCTCACCATCCTCACTGTCATTATATTGTTTTTCAAATATCTGCAGTGCACTCAGATTCATCTTGTTACACCATACATACCTCAGTGCACAGTTGGTTTTTTTTAAAATTCCGAATACTATTTCTTCCTCTACCACTAAGCATTGACTCATGAAAGATCTAGAGGTACTTTTCCTTTAGTTGTTTTTTTTTTCTTTGTTTTGAAGTAACTTGAGAGTTAGTTTGAAGTAACTTGAGATTTACTTCAAACTAAAAGAGTTTCCTTTGGAAGCACTTCACCAGCTTCTATAAAAAAACATCTTTTCCATCACCTGTCACCAAGTCACCGAGATGCCGTGCTACTTTGTAACCTCAGAGTGTAGCACTGTGCTCAGGGTGCCATGTTAAGGTGTGCCACACTGCTGCCATTGTAAAACCCCAGCCATGGCTGACATTTCTATTTGTGGTGCTTGCCCACCCAGTGTCAAAGTGTCACTCAGGGTGATTTCTGACCACCATGGCTCTCCGTTGTTAACAACACCCACAAGCCTTCGCATGCATCAACGCCACGATTGATCCAGAAGCTCTCATTGGCTGCCTGCCAGGGCTCTAAATCTCCCAGTGCTCTGGAAACCACCAGTGTGTCCCAGTTTTTCTCAATTTCTACACACACATAAAATTTACTGGTTTTAGCTTGAGAGAATTGTAGTTTGATAGGGAAAAAAGAAAATGAGAAAACTTGCCTTGTTTGGGTTTTATAAGTTGGCTTTACATTCATTTCACTCTGCCTGCCATTAAATGTTAACCTTTTTCTCATATTTTTGTAAAGAATGTAACATAAAGTCCTACCACTCTTTATGAGCTCTTTTCACAGTAGCATAAATCCAATCGATGCCCTGGCTGAATTGTAGTTTGAGCTACTTTTATTTTTATTTGATTAGTAATGATTTTTAATTGCTGGCTGCAAATCTAGGGGGCGAAGCCTATAAACGCTTTAATTGCCTTTTCCCCGTGTCTTAGAGGAGTTAGAGGCAAGATGCAGTGCATTGTGGGGATTTTATGGCCCAGGGTGCAGTCTGATCGCTGGCTTCCTTTCCCAGAAGCTTTCTGGTATGAGGCAGACGCTCTGGCGCAATACAGACATACTCGCTCCCTTTCTTCACTTCCACATTCCAAATCGTTTGATAGTTTCCACACTGTCCTTTATTCTGCACTTGTGCATTCTTCTTCCAAGCTGCACTTAAAAGCTTTCTATGTGAGGAAGAAAAAGAGGCAGAGGTAAAGAGACACCAGGAATAGGAGTAAAAAAAAAAAAATCTGAGGAGAGAAATGGTCAAAGGAAATGAGGGAGGAACAGAGACGAGGGAAGACTGAATAAATAACTTCTTCCAGAGCAAGGAATCAAGAAAAAAAAAGAAGGCATAGATACAAGTTTACGGTATATTAATGATGCTCAGGTCACACACTTAAATACAACTACCATTTAAAACACAACTTCATGGTAAGATTTCCTTCTAGCGAGATGTGCGTTTGCACCCACTGTTGTGTTTGTGCGTGTCAGATCCTCTAAGCGGATGATGAGCCATGGGCATCACAGGCTTTGTGAACGCTCCCTGACAGCCGAGCCTTTGGTGCTTCTAATATTCCTTTTCTGCCACACGTAACTTCCTCCATCTACCCACTGACAAGTACATGTAGAAAACTTATTATAACATTGCCTCTAAATCCTCTGATTCTCCAATTAACAGTTGGAGCTTGTTCAGAAACTGACACTCTAGCAACAAACAGTCTAGGAGGTGGGACAGAGGAACAGCTGTTTTGTCTCTTGAGAGGCTGATGAGAATCACTTCAGCGAGAGCCCCTTGACATTGACCTGGTCTCCAGTGGGGCCCCTGTGACCCCCTTCTCCCATCCCACTGGGCCCCCATCACCACCATCATTTCTCCTATACATCTCCCTCTCAAGCACTGCTTTTGTACCCCCTCCCCTTCTCCTCCTCCTCCTTTCCTTACCCCCACCTCCAACTCTCCCTTTAGCCTTGGTCCCCGCAGAGCATCCTTTCATGTGTTTGAAGTGTAGGGCACAGAAAATGAAAGTGTGTGTGCGTGAAAGAGGCGGGGGTGAGGAGGAACTCTGTGTGGATATGTGTGTGTGTGTGTGAAAGTGTAGGTGCAAGGTGTTGTTTGAGAGGCTCTCTCTGGACCTGATGGGCAAAAGAAGAGTTGGGAAGGGGAGGAGGGGCTGAAATTGGAGGTGGAGGTGGAAGGGTTGCGGGGTTGTAGGAATGGCCAGGAGGGCTTTCCCTCCCTCTTCATATGATGAAAGGAGAGAGAAAAGAAAAAGAAAAGTGGGGGCAGAGATCCAGATGAAAGTGAAGGGTGGGGTGGGGTGGAAGGGGCGTTCTTCTGTTTTGTCTCCTGCAGTTTAGTCTGATTTGAAACATGAAGCTGTACACAACATCTCTCTATTATCATCCCAAAAGAGCTGGAAAACTCCACCATGTGATTGGTCAAATTATAGACAGTCAGACGTATTCAGTGTGACAAACACGCCACAAATTTACTGCTGGCTAAGCCTATCATACTGGGCGAATACCTCTTCCTGAAAAGATACTTAATTTTCTGGTGTATGGTACGCTTTAGCAGATGGATGTCGGCTTTTGTGTACCTGCCAGTCCACCAAATCCATCACGAGGCCGGCCAAGTTGTATCAGCGCAGCGCTCCTCTGCATTCTCACGCCGAGGAAAACCCAGCTTAACCGAGGGGATTTAGGCCCAACTCCAGGAATGATGGCAGGGAGAAAAATGGGATGGCACAAAGAAGGGATAAGCGGGATGGGTCCGAGTGGTAAACTGGGACCTCCCAAAAATAACTCTTGCAAAGGAAGAGATGTGTGTCTGTGTGTATGCTTGTGCGTCGTCAATTAGGACTCTAATTTGCAGTCAGAGGGACTCTCCCCTTGTGTTCCAGCACCTGCAACACGAAGAGTTTTAGAGGGGGAAATTCAGAATCTGAGTACCTACTCTGCGCACACACACACACACTCACACAGACACACACACACACACACACACACACACACACACACACACACACACACACACACACACACACACACACACACACACACACACAGGGAAGAGCCCCAGGTGACCCTGCTCCTCTCAGTTCACATGATGAAAGAGAATTAGAGAGAGGGGGGAGAGAGAGAGCAAAATATGGAACCTGTGTTGAAGTGAAGCTTTAAAAAACATGCACTGGATAAAAAGAGAATGGAATAAGAAGAGAAATGGATGAAATAACAGAAATTATCAAAACAAATTTAGAATTTCTATAGTGTTACACAGCTTGTATTGTCTGGGTTTAAAGAAGCACTCCACCTATTTAACATATCAAAGTCAGGGATGTAGCTACCATAGACTCACAGCTTTGGTTTTTAAGCCTCATATGTTTTTTGACTAAATATCTTTGACTAATTTTAGGCAAAAATCTAAACAAAATAAACATTATTTACTATTCTCCACCAGAGTTACCTACCAAGCGGTGGAAAGAAGACATTAAACAGCATTTCCCTTTTTAAAATGGAAATTTAAAATTTGATTTATGCTTTGCACTTATGAGTTCAGCCTGTGGAAACAGTTGTTTAAACTCCTCTGTGGCTCTGGAAAAATCCAGAGACAGCCAGTTTAAAAGGCGCTATATCTTAGGCCCAGCTCAGACCTAGCATTAGCATGCATCTTGAATGATCCAATCACAAGACGTTTGATGAACTCTATATGCTTTTTTGAAATTTTCAGACGTTATAGTCAAAGCCAGCTTATGCTTACACCTTCAGTTTGGCTCAGGTTACATTTGCAGTCACACTCACTAAAAGATATGCAGAATAGACCACCTCCAAGTGTGGTCTGAGTGAATGAATCTCAAATGTGTCTGCAGTACATCTTGGGTATATTCACACCTGTACTTGGAGCTGTCCACTTGTGATCAGATCACCCAAGAAGCAAGTTAATACCATGTCTGGACGAGGCCTAAGGACTAAACTACTCAAGTGACATCAATTTTTAACCCAAAGTAACTCTGTTATAAACTGGGTTCATGGAGTTTGAAAGACGTGGCGTTTACCAGGCAGGGAGGGTCTAGACAAAGACCCTACTGAGATGCATTATGGGAAGTGTAATATCCAATGTTTTTGGAGCTCAACTCCTAATTAAGGTCTAAAGCTGAAAGTTAAGTCCTCTTCCTTGTGTCATGTTTTGGCTGCAGTATAGTCAGGATATCTCAGGCTCTGCTGCATTGATTGACCATTCTTTTTATAATGTGTCTTTTGGAAGTCTCCAAACTTTATGGTAGTGCAACATTAAATCACTGGAGTGCCCCTTTAACTGAGCTAGTCATACAAACTAATTGGTGAGGTGGGATTGTGACCACAGTAAAGTCTTAGAGGTCAACTCTTCCACCCTATCACCCCTACACCATGTATGCAAGTGCACAACAGTGCGACTCTGTGTGTGTGTGTGTGTGTGTGTGTGTGTGTGTATATATATGTGTTTGTGTGTGCACTCTTGGGCTCCAGTTCCCTCTGATCCTTCCCTTATCTCTCACAACCCCCTTTACCCCCCCCCCCCCCCCCCCCCACACCACCACACACACACACACACACACACACACATACACACACACACACAAACACTCACACACACACCCTTGTCTGCCGCCAGCCGAGTCCCCTGCGGCCTGGCGCAGCAAACAGATCGATACACCGGAGCTAGGCCGCATTAATATCTGTCGCTTCACCCCCCCCTCCTCCCTCCCCGGCGCCCGCTCAACTGCTTCAGCACACACAACACACACGGAAACACACAGTCAGGCACGCACACGCAAGCACCTAAATCACACAGACACACATCACACCCGTACCGGCGGCGGAAATGGCCCCTAGCTCCCAAGGGATCTGTCTAATTAAAAAAGTGGGGGGAGGGGGAGGGGGGTGCGGAGAAGAGCAGAGAGAGAGGATAGATAGATTGAGGCAGAGAGAGAGAGGGAGGAGAGAAAGAGGGAGGGGAGAGAGAGCAGGATGGATTTTTCTCTCATTAGAAGCCATGTCTCCTGGTGTGGCCTGGCCTGGCTGATAATGATGAGGCCTCTTCTCCTACGAGGGCGAGAGAGAACCAGGGTGGCTGGGAGAGAGGGGAAGAGCGAAGAAAGAGCTGGAATGAGGCGAGTGGTAGAGGGCAGGAGGTGGAGAGAAGAGGGCAGGCAGAGATTGAGGGAGAAGGTGCAATGATGGTGGTGAAGGTGGGGAGGGGTAAAAATGCTCTGCACCTGATGTGTGAAGTTGCTTTTTGCTCGCTCGATGGTACAAAAACACAACGTTATTAATCATTTGCCAGTGTTTGTTTTGAAAACATTATCACACACGCACCATAATTTTTGATGGCATCTTTCTAACCTTTTTGTTTTTCCGCATCCACCTCTTTATTCCTTACATTTGCTTGAAACTGGGCAGCTCAGTTCCAAAGTGTGATGTGCTAATTTCATACACCTCTGCCAAAATGTCTGTTTGTTCGGTTTGTGTGTGTTTACATGCTCATGTGTCTGTACACACACACATATATATATATATATATATATATATATATATATATATATATATATATATCGGTGTAACATGGGGATTAGAAAAAGCATCACAGTCATTTTCAGAATTAATGTGGAATGAGCCGAGCCGAGTGGGCTTTTAAAATGACTTATTGGTGTTTTTATGTGCTATCTGCATACTTAACCCCACATCCATCACTACAAGGCAAGAAATAACTTTTTAAAGTATGCTTCACTTCTTCTATTTTGCCCAAAACCCTGTCATGTTTACACTTGCAGCTAATGTGCAGCACACTTAACGGAAGCCATCAACTATAAGCTGGTGAAATGTATAGTACATTGGATTATCTGTCTAAAAGTTTCCACACAAAGCTGAGTTACTTTCAATATCATAGTGTAGACATAAGGAGCTGGATGCTAAATTTGTTTTTTTTATCCTCCCTTATCTCCCCTCTCTCTTGCCTTTCCTTTGCTTTTTTCCCTCTGACTCCTTCTCGTCTTTCCTCTTTGCCTCAATTCTTAATCCTTCCTCGTCTTTGTCTTGTCAACTCTATCTTCCCATCTCCCTCCCTTTGTTATTTTGCTCCTTATTCAGACCTGCTGCGTGCTCGTCAGGAGGCACTGGCTGCAGCGGTGAGGAATCCAGTGGCCTTAGAAGCTCACCTGCCCTCGGCGGGCAGCTCCTCTTCATCAAGCCAGAGACGCAAGCAGGGTCTGCCTCAGCACCGGGACGCACATTTCACCGACAGGTAAGAAACAGATGCAAACACAAACTTGCTTGATACCCAAATCTCTATGACAACCTTGCTATAGCCAGCCTTTGAAACTGCAACCACTCTCTGCTTGGAATACCATTGTTATTAATCATTAATAAAGCCCAACACCCACATCTACACACACACACACACACACACTGCATGAGAGGCCGCAGTTGATGTGACCACATGTAAATGTTGAAATCACAATGAAAAAATGTTCAGAAAATGCTCGTAAGTTGGAGAAAGAGTTTAAGGAATTAATTCATTCCCAGTTCTCATCACAACACCACTGCACCACACTGTATCACTGCACTTTTTTTTCTCCACTCTTCCGCCCATTCCTAGCCTAAAATCTGATCTTTTTTTCAGTGTGCTGCAGTGCACATTTGTGTGTGTGTGTCAATGTATGTGCATCTCCACATACATGTCTAAACTAAGGATCCAATAACCTCTTGGCTACCACTGTGGAGCTGCACGCCTGCATCCCCAGCTCTTCCTCCCTCTTCTCCCCCCAGCGCTGGCCCCTGCGCCTCCCAAACAAAGCCGGGGGCAGCGGGAGTGGGCGGGTAATTGCTTGTCGATTATTTATGTGGCGCGGGGAGAGGCGGGGGATCGATAATGGGCCGGCGGTGCGGCAGCAGGGGGGGAGGGTGTGTGTGTGTATATGTGTGTGTGTGTCTGTGTGTGTGTGTGTGTGAGTGTGAGAGACAGGGAGGAGGTGGTGAGGGGTAAGGGTGGGGATATAAGCAGGAAGCAGAGCGGCCAGGCGCTGTGTGGTGCAGCTCTGGTAGGCTGTGGGGGTGTATATATTTTGTGTGTGCGTGTGTGTGTGTGTGTTGAGGCGAGAAGGGCGGGCTGATTGTTTGTTTGTGTTTGTTTTTTCCATTTTTCAAGCTGGCCGTCGGCTTGCATGCTCATCTATGTGGATTGAATTTGGGTTTGTTAGTGTGAATATGTCTGCTAATTTGTGTGTGCGTGTGTTGTATGTATGTGTGTGTGTGTGGCCAGTGGTGCAGTGTGAACGTAGTCAGTGAGCCGCGGCTGTTCTCCGACAGCACACAGAGTAATTAGCCACACAGGACCGGGGAGAGTTAACTAGCCCTCGCCCTCCC
Source organism: Toxotes jaculatrix (assembly GCF_017976425.1). NCBI lineage: Eukaryota > Metazoa > Chordata > Actinopteri > Toxotidae > Toxotes > Toxotes jaculatrix. Next base: position 15,526,446 of record NC_054395.1, on the reverse strand, counting down.
TCCATCTATCTATCTGTACCTCACTCCGTCCCCCTATACCTCCCCCATTCCTCCTCTTTAACCCTTTCTCTCTAAACATGTTTTTTGGAGTGAGTAAAAAAGAGGGGTTAATGGGGAAAATATGCTTAAGTGCCCTCTCCATCACTTGGACTAATGTCCAAATGAATGAATGAATGAATGAATGAATGCTATAGGAAGAAAAAGGCAAACAGACAAAGAGTGAGGCAAAATCTGTATAATGTTGCACCTGCATTTACTGTCATGCACATTGTCCATAGAGCCAAAAATATGTAGACACATACGTTTATGTACTTTTAGTCTGGAGTCATTTTTGGTTTACTTTAATGTTGTGGGCTCAGCTCCTTTACTTCCTATTAAGGGAAATCTTAAAGCTGCTGCATAAAACATTTTTTAGACTACAGTGTGCTTCCACTGGCAACAGTTGAGGACTGGCCGGGATAGTGCCCCAACCCCATCCAACACCTTTATGATGGGCTTATGATGCACCTTTAAGGCAGACTGTATGATGGGCTATATTGCCAAACTGCACTAATGCTCTTGTGGATGTGCCTTATAACAACATGGGTTTGTGCACAGACGTTCAACAATCTCATGCCCACATACTTTTGGCCATGTAATGTATGTGTGTGTCTACATGCCAGAGTGTACTCCGTATAAAGTACACGGAACCTGAGGGGAAAAAAAGAGAGGAGGAGAAATTTCGGAAAAGACATGAGAGTGGAATGAGTGCAAAGACAAGAGAAGCTTAAAATCCAGATAATTGGGGAGTTAAAAAAAAAAATGAAAAGCTGAGACTGAGGACTGAGTTAGAGACGGGAGCCCCCCCCCCCCCCCCTCTCTAACTCTCTCCATGGCTCACCTTTCCATCGACCCCTCATCATTGATTATCTGGGGCCCATTAGGGCCCATTGTTAAAAACAAATCATTAGGGCCGCTCGATGGGCTTAGAGCCTGGCGCTCCATTTGTCTGGCCTTAAATGGCACTAAGCTCACCAAGCATCTGCAAGGCAAATAGGGGAGGGATGGAAAGTAACGAGAAAGGGGGAGAGAAAGAGAGAGAGAGGGGGAAAGTAGAAAACATGGAAGCTTAAAACGGGAACGAAGAGAGGAGTGAAAGGACGAAATGACGGAGAGAGAGAGAGAGATGAACCAAAATAGGGAGTGAGGAGATCGAGAGAGTGTGAGATAAGGGGAGGACGGAGAGAGAGCAAGCGAGATAGAGGGCGGGAGAGAGAGCGAGAGAATGAGCGCGGAGGGAGCCTCATCCATTTTAATGAGCTTCCTGTGTAAATGTGTTCCTGCGGAGAAGGAGCCGAAGGCGGCCGCGCGGCGCTCCTAATCCCCCCACGCTTCCGTCATTAAGGGCAGCCCTGTCACACACACACACACACACACACACACACTCTCTCTCTCTCTCTCTCTCTCTCTTTCTCTCTCTCTCTCTCTCTCACTCTCTCCCCCGCCTCCTAAGCACACACACACGCGCGCGTATACACACACACACACACAGCCTGGGCTGCTGTGGGACGGGACCGCTGTCGCCACTCTGACAGGTCGTCACACACCAGTGAATTCCCCAGGAGCCCCTGGCCTCACTGCAGGCAGAGAGACAGAGAGGGAGAGAGCGGCGGAGAGGGGGGAGGCAGAGGGAGAGAGAATGAGAGGGAGCATCCAGTGATACAGTTTTGCGTGATTATGAGTCCACCTTGTATTTGTGACTCTGCCCATTTTCAGTCTCATGCAAAAACAAAACAAAACAAAAAAAAACTAGGTGAGTGTTTTTGCCTCGTCTTTTTTTTTATAGCATGTTAGTGGCTTGCCAACAAAATGTACAGATAGGGCAAAAAGAAAACCGCACACACACACACTCACACATACATACACAGACACACACAGCCCCAGAGCAAAACGACTAATGTCTGCCACTCCTCCCTCAAAATTGCCTCCTATAAAAGGAGGAAGAGAGGGAGAGATGGAGGAAGGGAGTTGAAGGGGAGTGTCAGACACACACTCTTTCTCTCTCTGTCTCTCTCACTCCCCGTGATTAGGCCTAATTATGGTGGCGCAGACGCCTGGCAGCCCCAGTCATGCAGCTTTAATTGACCGTTATTCATCTGCGGGCTAACGCCATGCAAGGGTAGGCGGTGTAAGGAGAGGGAAGAAAGAGAGGGAATATCAGAAAAGAAGGGGGGAGTTGGGGGTGATGGGCGTTTGGCATGCGGGAGCCATAGCAAGGGTGGATGGGAGTTTTGCGGGCGCCTCGGCGTAGCCTAGTGGAACTGCACGTCGCAAGGCTAATTGCTAGCCCAGAGGGATTAGGCCAGGTGATTACACACTGGGCGGTGTAATTACATAAGCAGCGGCTAGCAGGGCCCCGGCTCGCGGCTCTGGGGTCACGCGCCGCAGCCCTCACCCAAGATTAATTGGAGCTGCCACTGGAGTGCGAGGCACCGCCGGAGAGAGCGGTTATACGATTAGCATTAACATTTCAGCGGCGGAGGCGATCGATGAATGGTTTTCAACCCCCCATCCCCCCCTCACACACACACACACTCCTCTCAGAATTGCCGCCCCCCTCTCGAATCTCATCTCCCCACTCTTCTGTTGCCCTCCCTCCTTGCAATTCCTCTCTCTCTCTCTCTCTCTCTCTCTCTCTCTCTCTCTCTCTCTCTCTCTCTCTCCTTTTCCCTCACCGTTTAGTGAGGCGGGAGACATGCAGACGCTAGCTAATTTGAACACGGTTGCAAAACAATATTTGCGGTTGCATGCGTCCCAGTGTTGGTTTTGATTTTGTTGTTTTCCTCAGCTTGTTTCCCATGTATGCTTTTGTGTGGCGGCAGTCACACACAGCTGAGCTCTGATTGGTGTGATAGCAGCAGCCCAGGAGGAGAAAAAATGTAGAGACAGGCAGAGGGAAGAGGAGAGGTGAGGGCAGGAAGCTGGAGGGAGAGAAAAATCTCAGAAAAAGGCCTTGGAAACATCTGTGGTTTGAGATACCGAGTGGCCGGAGAGCATCATCACCCACTCCAGACCCTTGTACCCATAAAGATGTCTATGAGAAAGAAAGAAAGAGTGATAGAATGAGAGAATGGATTACAGTGGGGAAAAAATAAGTGGGAGCAAAACTGAGAAAAACACAAAGAGGCAAGACAAGGCTGGTATAAAGAGACAGGATGAGATGGAGTGATGAAGAGGGGAGGTGAAGAAATAAAAGTGGAGGAAAAGAAAGAGGTGAACAAGACAGATTTTTAGAGGTCACAGAAAAGTGGAGAGACAGGAGTGAAGAGGGAAAAAAGATGGGTAAGACAGAACAAGAGAGAGAGGGAGAAAGGTGAGAGGCGCCTTTCCCCCTCAAGGAGGACAAAAGAAGAAGCCAATAATGGAGAGGCCTTTTCAGAAGCAGAGGTTGCAGGACGCTCCATCTTTTCACCGGCTTCAATGCAGCCTAGAGAACAGGAGGGAGAGAGGGAGGGAAACAGGGAGAAGGGCGTAAAAAAAGGGAGAGAAGAGAGAGGAGGGATGAGTGTTAATTAGAAGGTCCTTCAGCCCGTGGCCCCGGTCAAGACACAGGGGCCGCCCCAGCTGTCGGAGCATGACACACTGGCATTGTGCATTCAGCCCTCATTATGTGTGTGGTTCTAGAGTTGTGTGTATGTGTGTTTCTGTGTATATTGTGTGTGTGTGTGTGTGTGTGTGTGTGTATGTGTGAGGCAGCAGGGGAAGGAAAGGCTGCAGTCCAGGGTACAGCAATGGCCAGCGGCGCTTGTTGCGGCGTGACAAGACTGATGAGGCACTGGGGCGACGCGGGGGCCTCTGGAGCTTCACCGATAAAAATACACCGCATACATTGGTGTGGCAGTGTGCACACATTCACAAAGACGGAGTTGAGACGAACAGTCAAAGGAAGAAAACACAAAATGATTGGAAATAGTCGTTTAACCATTGTGCATTCCTCATACCTCCATGCTTAATGCTCTTGTCATTTTGTCTTAACTCAGCATAATGTCTTTATATTTTTATGTCCACAGAGAACTGTCCCACCCTCCGCCCCTACTGTCCCCTCCAACCGCCCCTCACATCGCCTTAGGACCTCACCTGCGGCCTCCTTTCCTGGGCATGCCCTCTGCTCTTTGCCAGGCCCCTGGTGAGTAATCAGTTATGCTAAGGCTAAATGGATAGTACCAGTACCAATGAGTAAAAAGAAAAAAAAATCTAATTTTCACATTTGCACTGACATCTGTGGAAATGATCCACAACTTTGTATCAAATCAGAAGATTCAATTCCAAAACTGTGTAACATATAACACAGGATATTACATTAAAGAAAGAAGTCATGTACGATTGTGTTCTTGCAGAGTAGCTTAATCACTTTTTCACATTTGCTCATAGGTTTGTGATATTTCCCCACTATTTTTAACATTTGGGAGCTTTTTAAATGTTTGCTTACAGGTGTGTGTGTATTTTCTCTCTGTTTCTGTCATAGGGTATGGTTTCCTCCAACCAGCTCAAGCTGAGATCTTTGCTCGGCAACAGGAGATGTTTAGGAAGCAGAATCTGGCCAGGTGTGTGTGAGTGTTGTGACGTTACAGGATGTACTCATAGAGTGATTATGACAGCAGTGTTTAATGATAAATAAGGACAGCACAAAGTAAAGTTTTGTGATGTGGGTTTATTGTCATGTAAAAGCAAACTTGTGAACACAGTTATATGTTTTTAAAATGCACCCATGTAAACAGCGCTGTACATGTGAAATACTGTAACATTTTAAACATCTGGTCTGGATGTTCATATCCTTGTGTGTTTCACTGCCTCAGACTTGAGATGTCAGCCGAGCTGCTGAGACAGAAGGAGTTGGAAAGTCTTCACCAGCGACAGCAGCAGCAGCAGCAGCGTCTTCTGGGCTCCGACCCTCTGGTAGCTCTACCTCCTGGCCTGCCCCCTGACCATCCAGCCCTGCGGAGCCTCCACGACATCCCAGAGGGCCACCCTCTCCGTGAGGAGCTGGCTCGCCGTTCAAATGCAATGCTGGTGCTTCGCCATGGGGCTGCCACACCCCTCCTAACCCTCAACCACCAGCAGCAACAACCAGGGGTGTCCTCCACACCCAAAGACACCCAGGCACAGAGCTCCACTGCTGGGCCAGATGTCGAATCCAGGAAGGCTCCTCGCAGGGGCCCCCAGATACAACTCCGTGCTGGGGATCACACAGGAGGAAGAGAGGACAGAGGAAGGGAGGTAGACAGGGAGGTGCAGGATGAGGAGATGAAGGACTCAGACAGTGAAACAGAGATGTGCACGGAGCGGCAGGAGGGCATTGGTGCCAAGTCCACTAGTACTAATAAATCCAGGGACAGGGAGAGAGATGGGGGCAAAGAGACCAGCAGCAAGGGAGTGTGTGACAGTGCCAAGGAGACTGGAGAGAGCTCAGGCAGGCTGAGCGCCCCTTGTAGCTCAGCAGGTACAGAGTCACCCAGTCGCCACCTCTTCACCCCTGGACTGGGCAAGGCTGATGTCAAGTATCACCTGCCACCTGGGTTCATGCCACCACTGCCTGCTCTTCATGCCCAGTCGTTCCCCTTTGGATTCCCCTACGCCAACCCTTATTTTCACACGGGTAAGAGACTCTCTCTCTCACTCATACACACACACACACGCAGACATGCAGACAAGGCTGAAGGCCGACATGTGAAACCCATTAGCGTCACTCTCTGTGTGCGTGTCTCTAGTGAGGAGACCTCTCCCTGTTAGGGGCCCTTTCTTCTGACCCTACCCTGACCCGTATGCACACCACAAGCAGAACAGCCACGTGGGCAGATGGGGGAGTGGGGGGTGTTTGTTCCCATACATATCACACACACACACACACAATACATAATAACTGCAAACAGAATACTTACTATACTTTCTGTAAACAAGAAAAGTACCATAAACTGTATTTTATCATTATACAAATCTAGTCAGCAGGGGTGAACCTGTTAGTTGATTTATCCATCAATAACAATATGAAGTTATTCTAATACAAATCTGATTATCAGTTAGTAGTATATAGGGATGCACCAATCCACATTTTTTCACTTCCGATCCGATCCCGATACCTGAATTTGGATATCTGCCGATACCGATACTATTCCGATACCAGAGCTCTGTTTGCTTTAATACTATTATCATTATTGTTGATTTTATATGATGCTGTAATAAATCTTCTCTACAGGCAAGTATGATAAGTACAAATGTATGCATGTCAGAAAAACAGGAAACCATGTTAACAGTCAATATTTATTAAATTAAAGAGATACCTGTAAAGGGTAACCTTCGTTTACACTACCCCTCTCCAAATAAAATAGAAATAAAAGGGCTACTTGTCCGATGAGCACAAATTAAGTATACTGGCTCTGTAGCAGACATCCACGAGGGGCGGCAGCTCACTCACGGTTCATTGTCTTCCTGCTGTACCTAGGAGGGACATAAGTCTGTGAGTAATATATTGTTGGTGTGTGAATTACCTGTATGACTTACCAGTTATGGTGTCCCGCTTTATCGTTGGTTTATTGTTTGTGTATAGAAGTTAATAGCGCGACTGATGCTAATGCGCTAGCCCGTCAATGGGATTCTCCATATTATGTTAGCATTGAGCTAATCACTACTTATTACCACTTGTAGGTCACGACGGAGCTTCCGCCCCCCGATACAGTGGTGTTGCAAACATTGCACGTTGCAAACGTTGCTGTCTTGCTTTGTGGTGTTTCTAGTGCAAAATATTTCCACACAGCGGACATGTTGTGCTGAAAAGTTGGTTTGCCACGGTGCTGCTCAATGCTCGCCTGCTAGCTGGCTGCTAGTGATGTGTCGGTCACGAATGAAACGGCTCTTAGAGCCGGCTCTTTGAAGTGAACGACGGGAGCCGACTCCTGATTGGGAGCGGGTTTTTTTTTCATTTTTTCTTTATTTCTTCAAGCCGCACGTGATTGGTCAGTATGTGTTTGCGGCCTGTGTTTGGGCTGAGTAAAGGGGGGAGGAGCGGTAGTTACACTTGCAGCAGCAATAGCACATGAACAGGAGAGCAGGAGGGGCAGAGAGATAGAGAGCCAGGGGCTACAAGAAAAGACAAAATCAACAAATTAGAAAGGTATACTTAAGAAAATAAGTGACACTAGGAAAAGAAGCAAAATCTGTAACCATTTCAATTATATTGATAATACAAAGGCAGAGTGTAGAGTCTGAAAGAAAATATAGGCCAAAAAAAGTCGTACTTCAGTGTGGCCTCAAAATAGGCCAAAAAATGTCATAGTATAGTAAGGCGTCAAAATCGGCCAAAAAAAGTCATACTTAAGTATGGCCTCAAAATGTCATAAAAATGGTCATAGTATAGTAAGGCGTCAAAATCAGCCAAAAAAAGTCATTTTTCAGAACGACCTCAAAATGTCATAAAAATGGTCATAGTGTAGTAAGGCGTCAAAATCGGCCAAAAAAAGTCATACTTTAGAACGGCCTCAAAATGTCATAAAAATGGTCATAGTATAGTAAGGCGTGAAAATCGGCCAAAAAAAGTCAAAATTTTTTTTGGCCTCAAAATGTCATAAAAATGGTCATAGTATAGTAAGGAGTGAAAATCGGCCCAAAAAAGTCAAAATTTTTTTTGAACATAAAATGTCATAAAAATGGTCATAGTATAGTAAGGCGTCAAAATCGGACAAAAAAGTCAAAAAAATTTTTGGCCTCAAAATGTCATAAAAATGGTCATAGTATAGTAAGGCGTGAAAATCGGCCAAAAAAAGTCAAATTTTTTTTTTGGCCTCAAAATGTCATAAAAATGGTCATAGTATAGTAAGTCATCAAAATCGGCCAAAAAAAGTCAAAAAATTTTTTGACCTCAAAATGTCATAAAAATGGTCATAGTATAGTAAGGCGTGAAAATCGGCCAAAAAAAGTCAAATTTTTTTTTGGCCTCAAAATGTCATAAAAATGGTCATAGTATAGTAAGTCGTCAAAATTGGCCAAAAAAAGTCAAAAAATTTTTGGACCTCAAAATGTCATAAAAATGGTCATAGTATAGTAAGGCGTCAAAATCAGCCAAAAAAAGTCATTTTTCAGAACGACCTCAAAATGTCATAAAAATGGTCATAGTGTAGTAAGGCGTCAAAATCGGCCAAAAAAAGTCATACTTTAGAACGGCCTCAAAATGTCATAAAAATGGTCATAGTATAGTAAGGCGTGAAAATCGGCCAAAAAAAGTCAAAATTTTTTTTGGCCTCAAAATGTCATAAAAATGGTCATAGTATAGTAAGGAGTGAAAATCGGCCCAAAAAAGTCAAAATTTTTTTTGAACATAAAATGTCATAAAAATGGTCATAGTATAGTAAGGCGTCAAAATCGGACAAAAAAGTCAAAAAAATTTTTGGCCTCAAAATGTCATAAAAATGGTCATAGTATAGTAAGGCGTGAAAATCGGCCAAAAAAAGTCAAATTTTTTTTTTGGCCTCAAAATGTCATAAAAATGGTCATAGTATAGTAAGTCATCAAAATCGGCCAAAAAAAGTCAAAAAATTTTTTGACCTCAAAATGTCATGAAAATGGTCATAGTATAGTAAGGCGTGAAAATCGGCCAAAAAAAGTCAAATTTTTTTTTGGCCTCAAAATGTCATAAAAATGGTCATAGTATAGTAAGTCGTCAAAATTGGCCAAAAAAAGTCAAAAAATTTTTGGACCTCAAAATGTCATAAAAATGGTCATAGTATAGTATGGCATTTTTTTCGGGCAAAAAAAGTCAAAATTTTTTTTGACCTCAAAATGTCATAAAAAACGTCATAGTATAGTAAGGCGTCAAAATCGGTCAAAAAAAGTCAAAAAAATTTTTGACCTCAAAATGTCATAAAAAACGTCATAGTATAGTAAGGCGTCAAAATCGGATAAAAATAGTCAAAAAATTTTTTGACCTCAAAATGTCATAAAAAAACGTCATAGTATAGTAAGGCGTCAAAATCGGATAAAAATAGTCAAAAAATTTTTTGACCTCAAAATGTCATAAAAAAACGTCATAGTATAGTAAGGCGTCAAAATCGGACAAAAAAAGTCAAAAATTTTTTTGACCTCAAAATGTCATAAAAAACGTCATAGTATAGTATGGCGTTTTTTTAGGGCAAAAAAAGTCAAAAATTTTTTTGAGCTCAAAATGTCATAAAAAACGTCATAGTATAGTAAGGCGTCAAAATCGGCCAAAAAAAGTCAAAATTTTTTTTGACCTCAAAATGTCATAAAAAACGTCATAGTATAGTAAAGCGTCAAAATCGGCCAAAAAAAGTCAAATTTTTTTTTGACCTCAAAATGTCATAAAAAACGTCATAGTATAGTATGGCATTTTTTTCGGGCAAAAAAAGTCAAAATTTTTTTTGACCTCAAAATGTCATAAAAAACGTCATAGTATAGTAAGGCGTCAAAATCGGACAAAAAAAGTAAAAAATTTTTTTGACCTCAAAATGTCATAAAAAACGTCATAGTATAGTAAGCCGTCAAAATGGGCCAAAAAAAGTCAAAAATTTTTTTGACCTCAAAATGTCATAAAAAACGTCATAGTATAGTAAGGCGTTTTTTTGGGGCAAAAAAAGTCAAAATTTTTTTTGACCTCAAAATGTCATAAAAAACGTCATAGTATAGTAAGGCGTCAAAATCGGACAAAAAAAGTCAAAAAATTTTTTGACCTCAAAATGTCATAAAAAACGTCATAGTATAGTATGGCGTTTTTTTTTGGGCAAAAAAAGTCAAAATTTTTTTTGACCTCAAAATGTCATAAAAATCGTCATAGTATAGTAAGCCATCAAAATCGGCCAAAAAAAGTCAAAAATTTTTTTGACCTCAAAATGTCATAAAAAACGTCATAGTATAGTATGGCATTTTTTTAGGGCAAAAAAAGTCAAAAATTTTTTTGAGCTTAAAATGTCATAAAAAACGTCATAGTATATTAAAGCGTCAAAATCGGACAAAAAAAGTCACAATTTTTTTTGACCTCAAAATGTCATAAAAAACGTCATAGTATAGTAAGGCGTCAAAATCGGACAAAAAAAGGCAAATTTTTTTTTGACCTCAAAATGTCATAAAAAACGTCATAGTATAGTAAAGTGTCAAAATCGGCCAAAAAAAGTCAAAATTTTTTTTTACCTCAAAATGTCATAAAAAATGTCATAGTATAGTAAGGCGTCAAAATCGGACAAAAAAAGTCAAAAAATTTTTTGACCTCAAAATGCCATAAAAAACGTCATAGTATAGTAAGCCGTCAAAATCGGACAAAAAAAGTCAAAATTTTTTTTGACCTCAAAATGTCATAAAAAACGTCATAGTATAGTAAGGCGTCAAAATCGGACAAAAAAAGTCAAAATTTTTTTTGACCTCAAAATGTCATAAAAAACGTCATAGTATAGTAAAGCGTCAAAATGTCATAAAAAACGTCATAGTATATTAAAGCGTCAAAATCGGACAAGAAAAGTCAACATTTTTTTTGACCTCAAAATGTCATAAAAAACGTCATAGTATAGTAAGGTGTCAAAATCGGACAAAAAAAGTCACAATTTTTTTTGACCTCAAAATGTCATAAAAAACGTCATAGTATAGTAAGGCATTTTTTTAGGGCAAAAAAAGTCAAATTTTTTTTTGAGCTCAAAATGTCATAAAAAACGTCATAGTATAGTAAAGTGTCAAAATCGGCCAAAAAAAGTCAAAAATTTTTTTTACCTCAAAATGTCATAAAAAACGTCATAGTATATTAAGGCGTCAAAATCGGACAAAAAAAGGCAAAAATTTTTTTGACCTCAAAATGTCATAAAAAACGTCATAGTATAGTAAGCCGTCAAAATCGGACAAAAAAAGGCAAAAATTTTTTTGACCTCAAAATGTCATAAAAAACGTCATAGTATAGTAAGCCGTCAAAATCGGACAAAAAAAGTCAAAATTTTTTTTGACCTCAAAATGTCATAAAAAACGTCATAGTATAGTAAGCCGTCAAAATCGGACAAAAAAAGTCAAAATTTTTTTTGACCTCAAAATGTCATAAAAAACGTCATAGTATAGTATGGCGTTTTTTTTTGGGCAAAAAAAGTCAAAATTTTTTTTGACCTCAAAATGTCATAAAAAACGTCATAGTATAGTATGGCATTTTTTTAGGGCAAAAAAAGTCAAAATTTTTTTTGAGCTCAAAATGTCATAAAAAACGTCATAGTATATTAAAGCGTCAAAATCGGCCAAAAAAAGTCAAAATTTTTTTTGACCTCAAAATGTCATAAAAAACGTCATAGTATAGTATGGCGTTTTTTTGGGCAAAAAAAGTCAAAAATTTTTTTGACCTCAAAATGTCATAAAAAACGTCATAGTATAGTATGGCATTTTTTTAGGGCAAAAAAAGTCAAATTTTTTTTTGACCTCAAAATGTCATAAAAAACGTCAGTATAGTATGGCATTTTTTTAGGGCAAAAAAAGTCACCTTTTTTTTTTACCTCAAAATTTCATAAAAAACGTCATAGTATAGTAAGGCGTCAAAATCGGTCAAAAAAGGTCAAAAAAATTTTTGACCTCAAAATGTCATAAAAAACGTCATAGTATAGTATGGCGTTTTTTTTTGGGCAAAGAAAGTCAAAATTTTTTTTGACCTCAAAATGTCATAAAAAAACGTCATAGTATAGTAAGGTGTCAAAATCGGACAAAAAAAGTCACAATTTTTTTTGACCTCAAAATGTCATAAAAAACGTCATAGTATAGTAAGGGGTCAAAATCGGACAAAAAAAGTCAAAATTTTTTTTGACCTCAAAATGTCATAAAAAACGTAATAGTATAGTAAGGGGTCAAAATCGGACAAAAAAAGTCAAAATTTTATTTGACCTCAAAATGTCATAAAAAACGTCATAGTATAGTATGGCATTTTTTTCGGACGAAAAAAGTCAAAATTTTTTTGACCTCAAAATGTCATAAAAAACGTCATAGTATAGTATGGCGTTTTTTTTTGGGCAAAAAAAGTCAAAAATTTTTTTGACCTCAAAATGTCATAAAAAACGTCATAGTATAGTAAGCCGTCAAAATCGGCCAAAAAAAGTCAAAATTTTTTTTGACCTCAAAATGTCATAAAAAACGTCATAGTATAGTAAGGGGTCAAAATCGGTCAAAAAAAGTCAAAAAAATTTTTGACCTCAAAATGTCATAAAAAACGTAATAGTATAGTATGGCATTTTTTTCGGGCAAAAAAAGTCAAAATTTTTTTTGACCTCAAAATGTCATAAAAAACGTCATAGTATAGTAAGGTGTCAAAATCGGACAAAAAAAGTCAAAATTTTTTTTGACCTCAAAATGTCATAAAAAACGTCATAGTATAGTAAGGCGTCAAAATCGGTCAAAAAAAGTCAAAAAAATTTTTGACCTCAAAATGTCATAAAAAACGTAATAGTATAGTATGGCATTTTTTTCGGGCAAAAAAAGTCAAAATTTTTTTTGACCTCAAAATGTCATAAAAAACGTCATAGTATAGTAAGCCGTCAAAATCGGACAAAAAAAGTCAAAATTTTTTTTGACCTCAAAATGTCATAAAAAACGTCATAGTATAGTAAGCCGTCAAAATCGGACAAAAAAAGTCAAAATTTTTTTTGACCTCAAAATTTCATAAAAAACGTCATAGTATAGCAAGCCGTCAAAATCGGACAAAAAAAGTCAAAAATTTTTTGACCTCAAAATGTCATAAAAAACGTCATAGTATAGTATGGCGTTTTTTTTGGGCAAAAAAAGTCAAAATTTTTTTTGACCTCAAAATGTCATAAAAAACGTCATAGTATAGTAAGCCGTCAAAATCGGACAAAAAAAGTCAAAATTTTTTTTGACCTCAAAATGTCATAAAAAACGTCATAGTATAGTAAGCCGTCAAAATCGGACAAAAAAAGTCAAAATTTTTTTTGACCTCAAAATGTCATAAAAAACGTCATAGTATAGTATGGCGTTTTTTTTGGGCAAAAAAAGTCAAAAATTTTTTTGACCTCAAAATGTCATAAAAAACGTCATAGTATAGTAAGCCGTCAAAATCGGCCAAAAAAAGTCAAAATTTTTTTTGACCTCAAAATGTCATAAAAAACGTCATAGTATAGTAAGGGGTCAAAATCGGTCAAAAAAAGTCAAAAAAATTTTTGACCTCAAAATGTCATAAAAAACGTAATAGTATAGTATGGCATTTTTTTCGGGCAAAAAAAGTCAAAATTTTTTTTGACCTCAAAATGTCATAAAAAACGTCATAGTATAGTAAGGTGTCAAAATCGGACAAAAAAAGTCACAATTTTTTTTGACCTCAAAATGTCATAAAAAACGTCATAGTATAGTAAGGCGTCAAAATCGGACAAAACAAGTCAAAATTTTTTTTGACCTCAAAATGTCATAAAAAACGTCATAGTATAGTATGGCGTCAAACGTCATAGTATAGTATGGCGTTTTTTTAGGGCAAAAAAAGTCAAAATTTTTTTGACCTCAAAATGTCATAAAAAACGTCATAGTATAGTATGGCGTGTTTTTAGGGCAAAAAAAGTCAAAATTTTTTTTGAGCTCAAAATGTCATAAAAAACGTCATAGTATAGTAAGGCGTCAAAATCGGCCAAAAAAAGTCAAACATTTTTTTGACCTCAAAATGTCATAAAAAACGTCATAGTATAGTAAGGTGTCAAAATCGGACAAAAAAAGTCACAATTTTTTTTGACCTCAAAATGTCATAAAAAACGTCATAGTATAGTAAGCCGTCAAAATCGGACAAAAAAAGTCAAAATTTTTTTTTACCTCAAAATGTCATAAAAAACGTCATAGTATAGTAAGGCGTCAAAATCGGACAAAAAAAGTCAAAATTTTTTTTGACCTCAAAATGTCATAAAAAACGTCATAGTATAGTATGGCGTTTTTTTAGGGCAAAAAAAGTCAAAATTTTTTTGACCTCAAAATGTCATAAAAAACGTCATAGTATAGTATGGCGTGTTTTTAGGGCAAAAAAAGTCAAAAAATTTTTTGAGCTCAAAATGTCATAAAAAACGTCATAGTATAGTAAAGCGTCAAAATCGGCCAAAAAAAGTCAAAATTTTTTTTGACCTCAAAATGTCATAAAAAACGTCATAGTATAGTAAGGCGTCAAAATCGGCCAAAAAAAGTCAAACATTTTTTTGACCTCAAAATGTCATAAAAAACGTCATAGTATAGTAAGGTGTCAAAATCGGACAAAAAAAGTCACAATTTTTTTTGACCTCAAAATGTCATAAAAAACGTCATAGTATAGTAAGCCGTCAAAATCGGACAAAAAAAGTCAACATTTTTTTTGACCTCAAAATGTCATAAAAAACGTCATAGTATAGTATGGCGTTTTTTTTTGGGCAAAAAAAGTCAAAAATTTTTTTGACCTCAAAATGTCATAAAAAAACGTCATAGTATAGTAAGCCGTCAAAATCGGCCAAAAAAAGTCAAAATTTTTTTTGACCTCAAAATGTCATAAAAAACGTCATAGTATAGTAAGGCGTCAAAATCGGACAAAAAAAGTCAAAAATTTTTTTGACCTCAAAATGTCATAAAAAACGTCATAGTATAGTAAGGTGTCAAAATCGGACAAAAAAAGTCACAATTTTTTTTTACCTCAAAATGTCATAAAAAACGTCATAGTATAGTATGGCATTTTTTTAGGGCAAAAAAAGTCAAATTTTTTTTTGACCTCAAAATGTCATAAAAAATGTCATAGTATAGTATGGCATTTTTTTAGGGCAAAAAAAGTCAACTTTTTTTTTGACCTCAAAATTTCATAAAAAACGTCATAGTATAGTAAGGCGTCAAAATCGGACAAAAAAAGTAAAAAATTTTTTTGACCTCAAAATGTCATAAAAAACGTCATAGCATAGTAAGCCGTCAAAATCGGCCAAAAAAAGTCAAAATTTTTTTTGACCTCAAAATGTCATAAAAAACATCATAGCATAGTAAGGCGTCAAAATCGGACAAAAAAAGTCAACATTTTTTTTGACCTCAAAATGTCATAAAAAACGTCATAGTATAGTAAGGCATCAAAATCGGACAAAAAAAGTCAAAAAAATTTTTGACCTCAAAATGTCATAAAAAACGTCATAGTATAGTATGGCGTTTTTTTCGGACAAAAAAAGTCAAAAATTTTTTTGAGCTCAAAATGTCATTAAAAAACGTCATAGTATAGTAAAGTGTCAAAATCGGCCAAAAAAAGTCAAAAAATTTTTTGACCTCAAAATGTCACAAAAAACGTCATAGTATAGTAAGGCGTCAAAATCGGCCAAAAAAAGTCAAAAAATTGTTTGACCTCAAAATGTCATAAAAAACGTCATAGTATAGTAAAGCGTCAAAATCGGCCAAAAAAAAGTCAAAATTTTTTTTGACCTCAAAATGTTATCAAAAACGTCATAGTATAGTAAGGCTTCAAAATAGGCCAAAAAAAGTCATACTTTAGTATGGCCTCAAAATATACAAAAAAACGTTATAGTATAAGATTAATATTAATATTCAGATTAAGAAATACTTTATTAATCCCCATGGGGAAATTCATTTGTAGCAGCAGTCACAAGGAGCAATACATTATATAAAGGAAAAATAAACGCAGTACATACAGGAAGGGATCTTTTATCCACATACATACACACATAGCAGCAGACAATTGCACATACATACATACATAAATATATATATTATTTATATATACAGTTAATGTAACTGAGATTTATAGCGCACCTGAGATGATGCATTAGTCCAGGTCTGTGAGCACAGCACTGACAGATACAGATGAGTTATAGTATCTGATGGCGGACGGCAGGAATGACTTCCTGTACCGTTCCTTAGAGCAGCGTGGTAGCAGGAGTCTGTTTCTGAAGCTGCTTCCCAGATTCCTCACAGTTTTATGGAGCGGGTGGGAGGGACTGTCCATGATTGTCCTCAGCTTTGACAGCATTCTGTCCCTCGCCACCTCCTCCAGGTTGACAAGTTTAAAGCCAACAACAGACCCTGCCTTTTTGATGAGTTTGTCCAGTCTGTTGGCATCCTTTGCTTTAATGCCAGCACCCCAGCACACCACAGCAAAGAAGATGGTGCTCGCCATAACAGACTGGTAGAACATGTGGAGCATCCTGCTGCAAATACTGAAGGACCTGAGTCTCTTCAGGAAGTAAAGTCTGCGCATGGCCTTCCTGTAGACAGCATCAGTGTTTGTGGACCACTCCAGTTTGTTGTCCAGATGAACACCCAGGAACTTATAAGTAGTCACTATTTCTACTTCTTTCCCACTAATATAGACAGGTGAGGGCGGGGACTGACTCCTACTAAAGTCCACCACCATCTCCTTTGTCTTGGCCACGTTCAGCTGCAGGTGATTCTCCCCCCACCACCTGACAAAACTCTCCACAAGGCCCCTGTACTCATCCTCGCCTCCTCTCTCCACACACCCCACTATGGCTGTGCCATCCGAGTACTTCTGGAGGTGACATAACTCAGAAGAGTACTGGAAGTCAGCCATTTAGGTGGTGAATAGAAACGGAGACAGCACAGTTCCTTGAGGAGCCCCGGTGTTGCTCGTCAGGAGGTCAGACTCACAGCCCTGCAGCCTCACAAACTGTGGTTGACCTGTCAGGTAGTCCTCAATCCATGAGATGAGGGGAGCCTCCACCTGCATCTTCTCTAATTTAGCACTCAAAAGTCTCAGCTGGATGGTGTTGAATGCAGAAGAGAAATCGAAGAACATGACCCGTACTGTGGCGTTCAGTCTGTCCAGGGAAGAGTAAGCCGTCTGCAGTGTGTCATGTCATTTAATTTAATCAACAAAACAATCTGAAGAGCCGCTTGGGAGCTGAAAGAGCCGGCTCTTTTTAGTGAGCCGAGCCAAAAGAGCGGGTTCTCTAAAAAGAGCCAGAATTCCCTTCACTACTGGCTGCAAACTGTGGAATGGACTTCCTGAACAGAGGCGTACGTGCCTCATTACTCTGTGTCACATTGAGACACTCCTCCGTTCAGGAAATCCATTCCACATTTTGCAGCCAGTTAGCAGAGCAGCCGGCAGGGAATCACCTGTGGAGTCATTTCAGCGGACAACATTAAAGCACAGAAATGGTTCATGGATTGGAAATCTCTGCAGGTTGGATCGGAAATTTCCGATCCGTGAATTGTGTTGGTATCGGAACCCGATACAGATACTGGATCGGATCGGCCCCATCCCTAGTAGTGTAAGTGATGTATGAAACAAAAATTCTAAATTTTCCCTGGGTTCACCATCTGATTTTTTTTTTTTATATCCTTGTAAATTTAAAACCTTTGGGTCACTCTGGCTTCTGAAAAATCATGATGGGTATTTTTTGACATTTTATAGATTAAACAATTAATCACAAAAATACTCAATAGATTAACTGACAGTAACAATCCTTACATCAGTGCTGGATTACTGACAAGTTCACCTGAACGTCTCATTATTAGCGTTAAGGCAAACCTTTCCTTTTCAGACTCATTATCATGACAAAGCTGAACGTGACCAAACAAATAAATGAATAAATAAATAAATAAATAAATAAATAAATAAATAAAATACTGTCAACATTTTTCTAAAAAGCAGTTCAGAATATTTTCAAGCCCGTGAAGTGTCTCTAAGCTTACAGTTTTCGAGTTCTGCATCACTAAAAATAAACAAAAAAAACAAAAAACAAAACAGAAGCAAAATCCTGTCTCTTAATAGCAGCTTTGTACCCAGTGTTTACATTGACACATCATTTTCACCCACTGCTGCTCTTTCAGGCTCTGTGGGAGGTCTTTTCATGGATGGGGAGGACTCGGCCACAGCAAACCCTATGGAGGACATCAGCAAGTGGAGTGTGGAGGACGTGTGTGGCTTCATAAGCAGCCTGGCCGGATGTGCCGAATACTCACAGGTGAGGACACAGGAAAAGGGAGGAGAGAGAGAGAGAGAGAGAGAGAGGAGGGGAGTGATGCCAGGGGCAGGCTGACAACTAACTATAGAGGAAGAAGAGTGACCAAGCTAGGATTCACACTGCAACACTATTGTAGCATTTTCAAAGGCTTCTCATTATGTTCAGAGTAGAAGTGCTAAACCAGTGCAGCACAAACTTTTTTTTTCAAGTTTATTGTGAATGTGTGTGGATGCATGAATGGCCATGTTCACAAGTGCAGCAATGTTTGTGGGCTTTGTGTGAATGAAGGTGATAGTAGTGCATGTAGAGGTGTGCACCCTGTAGCTTGTGTGAATGAAATGTGTACTTGTGTGTATAGCCATTTATTGTTCCAAAATGAAACATCCAGCATTTAAGAAAAGTGAATCGATCGTTTCTTTATTTAACGACAATACTAAAATGTAGAGATTATAGAGATACAATACTCACATGATGACATGTATGTTTAAAGAGTTATTAGTTCCTGTAATCATTCTGGCCTTGGCGTGAAGAGATACTCTCCTAGTGTGACTCCAGTTTAGGAAAAATCCAGAGTCCGTGTTTCATGCAACAATTTCTAAAGTTCAGCAGTCAAATCAAGTGGATACCCCCCCCCCAGAAAAAAAATCTTCTTAGTACAAAATACCTTCTTATTAACTTCAGATGAGTTTTAGGAATATCTTTTTCATGGAGTAATAAAGTGGAAGTTATTATCTTCAACACTGGAGTCACGCCAGGAACAGATTTCTTTGGAGCCACTGTGGACAGGAGAAATGATTAGTGGCCAGTAACTCTTTCAATATACATATGGGCATGTGACTTTGTATTGAGAGAAGAGTGAAAAAAACTAGAAATGATCCTTAAAGACACAATAGATCTGTTTTATCAACATTTTCTCTACAACTGGATTCTCTATATAGTAAAAATGTTGAACAATAATCTTAAGCCTTTTTTCTCTCAAAATGGGCATGTAACATTTTGGAATAGAGCCACTGTTTTGTAGGTTGTGTGAGTGAATGTGTAGGTTTGTGTGTCTAGTGTGTTTCTGTGTGTGTGTGTGTGTGTTGGGGCTGTGGCTGAAGCGGCTGTGTCTTCGCCAGGTGTTTCGGGAGCAGGCCATTGATGGAGAGACATTACCACTGCTCACTGAGGAGCACCTGCTCAGCACCATGGGACTAAAGCTGGGGCCCGCGCTCAAGATCCGCTCACAGGTACACACACCACAGACCTGCGTGTGTGTTTGTGTGCGATCAGGTGGACTTGGAAGTGCGCTGTGTGTGTCTGAATGTGTGTTTCTGTCCGTAGGCCCAAGACAGACCGCTAGTGTAGCATAGCTGATTCCCTTAAACTAGCCTGCCCCCACAGACTGCAGCCTCTCTTCTTCTGCTCTCTCTCTCTCTTTAACATACAGTATACAGCATTAGTCCATTACATAGTACTCTACAGGATGTACTGACAGTCATACGGTCTCCTCTCGTCTCTTCAGGTGGCGCGCCGTGTTGGCAGGCTTTTCTACATGACTGGATTCCCCCTGGCGTTCCCGTTTCCGCCTTCTGCTGCTCTGCGCCCCCCAGAACGGGATCGGGACCCCCTCACCACACCATCTGACACCCCCCTGCCCCTCTCTCTGTCCCTGCCCCACAGACCCACCTCCACCAGCAGCAGTTCCTCTCCCTACAGTGGTCCCACCCCAGGGTGCTCTTCCCCCAAGCAGGAAAATGGTAACGGCTCCACTGTTGCGGGAAGATACGAGGCCAAAACTCCTTCATAGGAGCTGACAGGAAAGGGGTGAGGAGGGCAGACCTGCCTCAAACTAACCTAAGAGCTGAGGGAGGTGGGGGTAACCTAAACCAGAGATATTGACTTCCAGGCTCTATTTACCAGCCACCCTCCCCCCCGGACCTTTACGCTGAAATGTATGTTTATGGGAAAACATTGGACTGGAATAAAAGACAACTGGACGATATGAACCACATCCGGCAAACCAATCAGAGTTCCTCTGCAGTGGCTGTAGTCGAGCAGAATCCAAAGAAACTGGGTTGGAAGGGAGACACGTGAAGCAACAGAGGAACAGAGAAAGAGAAAAAGGAGGAAAAGGAGACAGCTGGTCACAGACAGCCTGCCAAAAAAAGGAGCGAAGCCCTGCCACAAATGCGACATTCTTGCAAGTCAGACAGTCAGACGCTAGCGGAAACTCTTCCTTCCTTCCTGGGCTGGAGGAAGCTCTGCTCACTCACTTTCTTTTTCTCTTGTCTCTATCTCTGACTGCTCTCACCACAAGCCCTGCAGAACCCAGGAATTAAAAAGAGACGCCTCTCCCCTCTTTTCTCTCCCTCCCTTCCTTCTGCTCGCTTGTTTCCCGAAGCCAAACAGCAGCGTGGGGCTGTCGTTTTAGAGGCTGGAGTTGAGGCGTATGCTGAGCAGCACCAGATCTGACCAGCTCCCTCTTTATCACTGCAACTATGCATTCCACTGTCCCAATACCAAAGATGACCGGATGTGTGGAATTGGAACCGTGTTTCACAATGTATCTGCTTCTTTTTGCATTAATAGTCTCAGAGAAAGACTGGTCTAACAGGGGAATGCTAGGCTAGTGCCTCACATGACGGACTCTATTTGGGGTGACACAGGTAGAGCTGTCCTTTCCTAACATACAAAAGCTTAAAAATGTTGGCGAAATGGAGAAGCGTCTATGGTGTGATACAGCTTATGTCATTTTATGCTTGTGTTGACTACTGTGGGAGGTAGGAAAAACATGCAAAATTGTACAGAATCATGCTTAAGATGAAAATATACTGAAGGTTACATACGTGGTACTTTTACTTTTTGTTAACTGTAGTTGCACGAATAAGGTTTTCTTTACTGAAAAATGTGACTTGCTGAACTTTGGTGGTACTTTTGTTCATACTTTTGTTCTGCCATTTTTTTTAAGTGTAATATTAAAAGACTCTCCAATCTTGAATGCTACTTCAGCATATAAATGAGGAAAAAAATATTTATAGGACTTCTGATGTAGTAGATAAAGCAGATTATGATATGTATTATAATTAGCCCTTCAGATGGATTCCAAAGATACTTTTACTTGGTTTTCTCTTGGTTGCAGGGAAAAGAAAGGCACAAAGCTCTTAATGCACATGTTTTGAATTTGTTATGGATTTTTTTTTTTAAACTACGCAAGCAATGAATTAAAATGGTCTCTAGATTTCCCTTCAAAAGTTTTGTCTTCATCCTATTTTTCTATTCACCACACAGGTGAAATAAATCCTAAAGAAATTCCTCTGTTTTCTCATTTCTGTCATATTTGTGTGCCTTTGTCAGACAAAGTATATATGCCTTTTCCTCCTCAGGTGTTTGTGGTTCCTGTAAAAATGTGCAGGAGGGTGTGTGTGTGTGTGTGTGTGTGTGTGAGAGAGAGAGAGAAGGGGAGGTGACCCATGGGGGGCACAGTTCAGGTCAACACCAGCTGTCAGAGTGTGAGGTTCAGCCGCAGGCCAAGGCCTCCCTGCCTGTGGGGATAAACCTGACCCTGCTCATACACCCACACACACACACACAGGACCAGAACCAGGAATAGCCCCCAATCACACTTACCTTCCTCCTTCAAAGAGTTTACACTGGAGTGGTGAGCTCTACAAGCTCTGCTGGGACTTCCCCTTGCTTTAGGCTGGGCCTCTGCGCCATAAGATTCTGTATTCACTGAAAACGACTACAGAGGAAATGTGGCGACACAAATCAAATCTTCATTTGTGGAGTTTAAGTCCATATCAAACAACTGCTATGCCCCGTGTTGTACACCAGTGAATGTGTGCAATTATCGTTCACCTAACAAAGGGAAGTATCACCTTCAGTTTAGTGGTGAATGCACAAAAAAGCTGCAGTAAAGCCAAGAAAGAGAAGCAGATAACTTAGCTGTGTCTGAGCATGTGAATTCGCAGACAGAAAAGACAGTTGTCGGGTGGGGGTGAGGGTGTGTGGGGGGGGGGGGGGGGGGGGGGGGGGGTGTATTAGGAGTTGGCACAGAAACAGACCAGCCTGTGTTGCTGCTCTACCACCTGGGCAGAGAGTCTTGGCACAGCATCAGACGCCACCCTGCCAGCCTGGCACAGCACTGCTGCCTCGGGGCTCAACACCCGCCTCTCTGTACCCCTCCTCTTGGCCGGCCCAGCCTGGCTCGGCCCGGCTCAGCGAGGCTCATAGTTCTCTCCAAATAGCCTGTCCTCACAAAGCCTGAGGGTGCCTACAGGTGTGCACATGTACAGAGGACACAAATGACTTATTTCAGGTGCACTTGTGCATCAACATGCATGGACACGCTTCTATTAATTAGCATCTAAGGGAAAAAAAAGGAGGAGAGAATCTGGATGTTTTTTGTCTTTTTACAATTTAATTGCTTAATAAAATTTTATCATGGACACGTTTGTACTGTACAAGTAATACAAAATTCAAAAGCAAAGAAAATAGCAAAAAGTCCAAAAATGGTATAGATGGTTGGAATATATAATGTTTCTCAGGTGAGCTGAAGTGTGTCCCTCCATGAACCTCAGTCATCATCAGACAGCTCCAGGTCTTCCACGAGATCTTCGTCTCCCTCTGCCAGCTTTATCAGAGCAGAGGAGGACAGCGGCTGAGGAGCCTTGGATGCCTTTTCATCGCCCTCATCATCATCATCATCATCATCATCTGGAATACAGACAGGAAACACTTCTTATTCATGGAGCCCAGCAGCTATTAGAGGTTGCATTTTGGTAATTCCTGACATAGATTTACTACATTACTTGAATTAACAGTGTTACTGTAGCTGTATGAAGCTACACGTTACAGGTTGTTGTTGCTAGTCCAGTCAGGTAGGGACACCTAGGGAGTTAACGGCAGGCTAGCAGCTGTTTTATGCATGCAAAAGTTTGGGCAAATTAAATATTTTGTTGATTTTTTCGAGGGAAGGAGAAGTAAATAAAACCCCTGCAGCAAACAGTCATTAAAAAGTGGGCCTTTCTTCAAATGTTAATTCCCTGTTCCCTCCTATTTTACAAACATAAAAAGAAAAAAGAAAAAACTAAGAAACTAACTATGGGATGTGCAAAAGTTTGGGCACCCAAGTAAGTTCCCTTCATAGCAATTATTTCATCTTCCAAATTATAAATGAGTGAAAAATGTCATTTCATGTTTTGGTCAGTAAAGAACAACACTGTTATATCAGACATCCCTTAAATGTGCTTTACAGAATAACAGATGGATTAGGAATTAGATAAATAAGTGGTAGGAATTTCTGTGCAAAGGTTATTCATTTTAAGGGTACGACTTTTTAATGCAAAAATTCGGCCTGCAACTTGATTATTTTCATTATTGGTTAATCTGCCAACACTTTTGATTAATCAATCAGTCTATGCAATAGCAGAAAATTGTGAATAATGACCCTCACAGCTTCCCAGAGTCCAAAGTGAAAGCTTCAAATTACTATTCAAGTTCAAATCATTTACTTCCCAATAATAATAATAATAATGAGCAAATTCTCACAATGGACAGACTGAAATCAGGCGGTATTTGTTTGAAATTTTTCTAAAATGATTAATCAGTTATCAATATAGATGAATTTTCTGTCAGTTGACTATCAGTCAATTAATCATCAATTCACTGTAGCGCTACAAAAACTGTCTGAAGTTTTACCCCTAATACCTGCCAGCCTCTGTATTAATGAGTATGCATATAGATGCACTGGAGTGATACGATCTCTTTGGTATACAAAATGAATGAATACTCAACAAAGCACACAACAAATTACAACTTGAAATGTCTGAAAACTAAGAATTTGTCAGTGCTATCAGTATTCTTGCTTTTCGACACTGATGCTGCACCAACCTGAGTCTCCTCCCTCCATCCCCTCATCATCGCTCATGTCAGATAGGTCTTCAAGGTCGTCATCATCCTCATCATCATCTGACCCACGGCTGTCCTTTTTACCTGAGGGAGACAGTGAAAAACGTTACAGTGCATTGAATTTTGCCTAGTGTTACTTCCTTCAGACATTTTTTAAGTTTTGCGTCGTTGCATCGCTGACGTCTGAGGACTTTGGAGACACCTGTATGTGGGCCAGGTATCAGAGGCAGCTGGAAGTGTCTATTTCCTCCTGAGATGGAGCTGAGAGTCGATTACAGACGCCGCTGCGGCTGCTGCACAAACACCCATGACAGTTTACTACTGGCAATTTCAGACATCTTATGCTCACGGCCTAAATATAGCAAATGGAGATAGCAGGCAGGTTCCACAGCTACAATGATGATGGCAGAGTTGGTGTGTGTGTGTGTGCTGGTGTATGTTTGTGTGTGCTGGCGAGAAGTTTGTCTGAAATTGTTGTGCTATCCTTAGAGTACAGTGCGAGTGTGTGTGTTGTCTAGCCAAAGGGACAACTGGGGTCCACAGGCTTTGAAGTTGAGGTGTGATGAGAGGCTGGGGGCATGGAGGAGAGAGAAGCAAAACAGAGCTGCTTATTGTCTGTTAACACACACACACACACACACACACAGACAAACAACATCTATTAAAACATCAGCTATTTCTCTTCCTATCTGAATATAAAGGTGATAAACATGTTCTCTCTCTCTCTCTCTCTCTCTCTCTCTCTCTCTCTCTCTCTCTCTCTCTCTCTCTCTCTCTCTCTCTCTCTCTCTCTCTCTCTCTCTCTCTCTCTCACTCTCTCTCTCTCTCTCTCTCACTGTCTGTTGCTCTCATGGTGCTAAGCAGACTTAACCAGTACCTTAGAGGTTGCCCCCAGATGACCTGGAAGACTTACTACCCCCACACACTGACACCGTGACCACAGAAAAAAAAAAAACCACACACACATACACACCAATCTAAATCATCAGCCCCCCTGCTCTCACACTCCTCCTCTTTCCGGGAGTGTGAGAGACCACAAAGAGCTTTGGTGAGCTGCCCAAAAGCGTTTGGCTCTTCAAGACTGGACGACAAGGTGGTGGGTGTACATTTGTGTGCTATCATCGAGATGTGTGTGTGTGTGCATGTCGTGAGGACGTGCGGGGGCAGCTGGTTGAGGCCCACAGAGCCAGAAAGAGAGAGCGAGAGATGCAGAATGAAAGAGGTAGAGAGGGCGAAAGAGAGAGAGAGAAAGAGAGAGAGAGAGAGAGGAGTGGGAGCGGCCACCTCTGGCTGTTCCACTGGGCTGGTTTGAATTAGGAACCCCCGCTGGGATCCAAGCCTGTACTTCCTGTCAGGGGCTTTCAGTTTGTGTGTGTGCGTGTGTGCGCGAGGGGAGGGAGGGGTGGAGGAAAGATGAACAAGAGGGAGTGGGGGGGGTTGGGGGGGGGGCGCAGAGAGTGAGAGGCGGAGGCCCGCCGCTTGCCGGCAGCTGCCCATCCGTTTGTGGGGACTCTCCCTACAATGAAGTCCAGATGCAACAAAAAAAAAAAAAAAATCCCCCTGCCGCCTACTCCTTTCCTCTGTAACCTTGGGGAGGGCTTTTTAAGCTTGGAGTGTGTCCGAGTGTAAAGCTGTAAAGGCGAGGTTGCAGCTGCCTCTGACCTATGGACGACCCCAGGAGGACGAGACACACAGGGTTTTAAAGGATAAACGAGCTGACGTCTCCTCTTAGCCGAGAAAGAACCAAATTATCTGATTAGCAAAGAGATTTTCTCATGAGTCTGATCTGGGATTTCATTTTCTGTTCCTCAAAAATGGTCTCTGTAGATGTTTGAATAACTCAGGGCCTCACTGCACCTGCTTTACAGGTCATCTGTTTCATGTACCCAAATCTTTAAGATTGGGGACTGTCCCAAAAACAAATACAACAGTAGAGGAATCAGACTGAACTGTTATCGCCTCTTAACTTTGCCTTTAGTAGAAGACCAGGCTGTAACGAAACACAGCCCCCTAGAGGCCAAGACGGGCAGTACATCATAACCTACTGTTCCACAAGTAAAAAGCACCTCTTGGTCCTTTGCAGGACAGTGTCGTGTGAGTGAAACGTGCAGATTGCCGTTTCCACATGTAAACTCTGGACAATGTACAGAGAATCAGTTCAGGACATTGTCTGGAGTTTCGCACAGTTTTCACACATGAAAACTGTGCCCATGTCAGACGCGTTCACATGTACTGGAAATATTTTGTTTGGTTTGGGCGAGGGTTGGCGCCTGGGTAGGTGTGCTGGAGGAAGGATAGACACATCTTCAACAAGCTCCACCCACTCGCTGTGGATTCTCCGAACAATTACTTGCTGTACGTACATATCAGCTCAGTTGGACATTACACGGACTTTGTCCTGGGGCGCTGGCAGGGTCTGTTTAATGTCTCATTCAGCTGATTCTGACATTTGCATTCACACATACAGCTCCTCCGTGTAATGTCTAAAAAAGCTCAGGGTTGCAGTGCATGTGTGAAAGCAGCTGAAGACAATTGGCTAACCTTTAATTTTGAACCCTCCATCATCATCTGATTCGCTGTCAGACTGAAACAGATCCTTGAACTCCTTCTTGTCCTCTTCTTTCTTCTCCTGAATCTTCTTACGCTTGATTTCAGGGAGGTCCAGATCTTCCATCTTTGATCAAACACAAAAAAAAAAAGCTGGGTTATAACACAAGCCTGTGTTGATGATGCTGCTGATAATTGTTATGCCAGTAAAAATTTTCACTAAATAGCACAACTGTTTCATGGATTATGTAAATGAGCAATTCTTGTGGGTAACGCTGACATTCATAAAGAAAAAGCTAGAAGTGATTCACGACGACCTCAGTAGGATGAGGTGAATGCTGGTGGGTCGTTTTTGGTTGGATAGTTACCCTTTCTTTGCCAGAGATCTCCAGCTGAATCTCCTTCTCCCTCAGCTTCTTCCACTGGCTGTAGTACCTGGTGAGGGGAGTCCCCTCCTCCTGGATCTGCTTCTCCCAGGCCGCCTGACAGAGAACATTAAAATCTTTGTTGAAGAATGTATGCACAGGTGTGGGTGGGTGGATCCAGTGTTAAATAAGAAACAGAACGGTGTCTAAGCCTATTGATAAATATAAATTTATCATTTTTTCAATATCTGCTGAGAGAGGCCTTTTAACAGATTCTTCCAGGCTCTAAAATGACCTTAGTACAAGTAGCTTTCCACCGCAACTTCATGTCAATTGACCAAACGAAAGAGATGGACAGACAAGACGGTGATGAGAGCCAGAAGATGTGGAAAACAGACAAATTGAAGATGCCTGAAAAGGGAGACCAGCGGATCTTCTCCAGTCTTCCCCTAAAGGTATTTGTGGATGATATTGATTAGGCCCAATCACATTATCTGACCAACAAATCCAATAGAGCGAACAGACCAGGGCCTGCTGCGCCTGTTCGCTTAACACATTTACCACAGTTTGCTGTGTGGCTATTAAGATGGGTGACATGTATGCTAAAAAAAACCAAGGGGTGGGGGGGGGGCAGCTAAGACAGACAGGATAAGAAAATGAAAATAGAAAAGCTTCTACTGAATTCAGCCTAGACGCAGACAAACAACACAAAAAATTGCCACTGGAGAGAGAACGACAAGAGACACCAGTGCGACCTGGATAGAGGCAGGGCATCATTAATTAGGCTAGCTCTCAGTTTGGGTGACATGTCAGTGGGGGGCTGGTGGCCAGAGGGGGGCCGTGGCCTTTTCCACAGCAGCAGCAGCAGGGCTGTCCCCTCTCCTTCGCCTGCGGTGACACCTCTACCGCTGCCACGATGCTAGAGAATGGATGCCATGGCGACAGCCTCCACTGAGCAAAGAGTCGTGGCGACAGGGGCTGGCGCTGCCGCAGTGCCGTGCTGTCTGTCTGTTGTACTTTGTTAATACATGCACACGCTTCTGTGTGTGTGCGAACACACACATTTTCTCATCAGCTAAATTACACAAGGACCATCCTCTTTAACTTCATTCTTAAAAGCTCTTTAATATTAATCAGCAGGACACGTCAAGACTCTCAGTGGCAGGAAAGCCACGTAAAAACGTGTTTGTGTGGACAGGTATAACTAAAGAGTGCACGCACACACATGCATGCACGCACACTAATGGCTACTCATTAAGGCAGAGGCGCCTCTGGCTCAAAAGCCCATAAAAGCTTCCAATAACCACAGGGCCGTTCTTAACCAGGCTTAGAGTTTACACAGGAAAGTGTCCTCCGTTATCAGTCGCTGCCTGCAGGGGTCGTCGGCCAGCAGCCTCTACCTCAGTTGGACCAAAGTCCAAAAGAAACGTTTATACTCTTACTGTTTGCCAACCAGGGAAAAGTCTGTCTTTGGCCTGCAACTGGAACAATTAATCTATCTTGATGCTTATTGAAAACAGTCACCACCTACACATTAGTGCAGAGTGAGGCAGACATTACTAATGTAAATGAAAAAAAAAACAAACCAAAAAAAACCCATCATGCTATTGTTGTTGTGGAAACAACTGTTATATTTAGAGGAAAACACTGATTCAAACTTGTACTAACTATTAGCAAATTCCACATCAAGTGGATAGAGCTGGCTGCTTGTTGAGTATCATCAATTATTGTGAACACCCAACGAAACACACCACAGCAGCTGGCACCATCTCACCAAAAGCTGGCAAAGTGACAACTAACTACTCCTCATTAGGTCTGATTTATGTATTAGCAGGAGGGATTAATGGACAGACTTCCCAGATAAATGAATTTCCAATCTAAGTTTTGTTATTGTCCATCAGTGCTGCATATATTTAAATTTACTGAGTTTTGAAGTCTCACCTGTGCATAAAATGAGTGAATCTGTACTTTTGTTAATTCCAAATTAACATCTGGGTTTTGTCGTGCATCTTTCTTTCCTTTCAAATTTTTCTGACCTGTAAGACTAAACAATGGGTGGCAAAGAAAACATAGCAAAGTGAGAAAATGAGTGATGCTCACCAGACGAAAAATCAAAACAAAACATGAAACTAACCGCTGCAACATTTCACAATGGTCTGATTTTTGATGTGTGTGTGTGTGTGTGTGTGTGTGTGTGTGTGTGTGTATATATATATATATATATATATAGAGCCTATATATATAGAGCCTCCATCTGAACGGAACGCAGCCTCTTCAGCCTCTTCAGTAACGCGTGCTTAAACATGCCAGGGAGTCTGGAGAACTTTAAATTCATCAGTATACATGTGGCTAAAGGGCAAACAACTAATAAAGCTACTGACAGTAAATAATTATTACTACAAATAAAATGACATCTCAGTGTAATGAAACTGTCACAGTCAATAAGTAGAAAAAGTAGTAAAACCAACAGTCATTCAAGGAAATGGTAAAACACATTGGTAACTAGTACTTTTCAGGGCTATAATTTATTTTAATTATTAATTATAACAACTTTTTTTGTTATAATAATTATTGTTATAATTTTTTTGTTGTTTTGTCATGACGTCTAAAAAAAATCTAATTTTTCAGAAGCCATTTTAAAATTGACAAAAACTCAATATTAGGAGTTAAACTGACAAGAAATACAAATGAGTGGAAGAGGTAAAATAACTCTGGAAAGGCAGGCTGTAAATTCAGGACAAGACAGGCTTCTCCTCCATCTCTCTTTTGCACTCACGCACTCACGCACTCACGCACTCACACACTCTCACACACACACACACACACACACACACACACACACACACACTCACCACAGCAGTGGCATCGGCGACTCCGAAGGCGGCCTTCTGTCGCCGTCCTGTGATGTGGCTGCTGTTCTCCTGTACCTTCTCCAGCAGTTGGCGCACCGGCTTGCAGTAATTGGCCACTTTGCATTCCTTCAGGAACGCTTTCAGCTGCAGAGACATGGAGGGGGAGTATGAGAAAGAAGGAACCAGTGTAAAGGATCATCCAGTCCGCCCATGCGGTGTATTCAGGCACAGCTGAGGAGGGTTTGTGGCTGTTCCCCCTGAGGGGAGCAGATTCCGCCTGGCAAGACGTGAACCAGATCCTGAATCATCTATTCAGAGAAGATTTAAACTCTAGGAATGATGTTTAGTGTCACTCTCTTATTAGTACACTGAAGTGTAATTCTATAACACTTGAGAGTGTCCTGCAAAATGTTAAGGATATGAGGAATTTCATTTCACAGACGTGGATAACTCAAATCCATTTCAGTTTAAAGGTTGTGTTACCTGAATGACGGTGGGCAGGGCGAGCTCTGGGAAGCCAATGGTGCACGCCTGAGTGTGGAAGTATTCCAGTATCAGGTCATACAGTTGGTCAATCAGTCCATCCTAAAGATTCGCAAACAATATTCACACATCACTATAGATGTAAAAATTTAAATTCAACATTGTCTTCTTAGCTGTGCAGCTACATCCAGTGAAAAAATGACTTGTTACAAAGGAACGGTGATGACAGCTTAGCCTGGCTTGTTCCAGACCTCTGAATCTCTGCCCACATCTCTGACTTGTTTTGCGCTTCAGATAGATCTGTGTTGTTATGTTCACTGATGGTTATTTCTGCCGGCTAGAGAAGCAATTGCAGTTTGTAGGCAGGATTAAGAACATGCTATCATCTTCCTACATAGCTACCTTGCAACACTCATGGAAAAATAGCAACAAAAAAATGGTGACGAGTGTGGATGACACTGACACAGATGTGCACGTTAATCTAATTCCATGAACAGAATTAGCAGCTCTTAAAAAAATCAACATATTTGTTTGATGAATGTGAAAAAAAAAACAACTGCAGTGTCCATATTAGCAGAAAAGGGCATTGGTGGAACGGATATGTAACTAGCTGTCTGATTGCACGGGGCGAGAGCAAAACAAAATAACTCTCCTTTCCAAACGGAAATCGGCTCGCGAGGACTGAGTAAATGAAGAGAAACTAAACGTCTGATTATCAGGCTAAGCTTAGCCTGGCTGTCATGCAGTCTGTCACCTCAGGATTCACAGATTACTCTGAAAGTCACACACCAGGAAATAACATGCCAAGTCAACATGCTAGACAAAGAAAAACAGCCCTGACTAAAATATTTAGTCAGCAGCTTAAAGCCAGCCTGTAAAAAACCTTTGCTTGTTAGCAGCCACAAGTGATACTAACGGGTAATGGCTCTTGCATACTGCAATTTTAAGCATAACTCAGCCTTTTTTCAGCCTTCTCCGTGTTGTATTAACTATCAACAAACTCTATATAAACTCTATATATCTGCATGTAAACTTCTACAGGAAGTTACCTTTTAATTAAGGATGGACCCTATACACATTCACAACCTGATGCAAGTGTAATTAAACCTTTAATACAGATCGATTCACACGTAATCTAAAAACCCAGTTGGCTCGAGTAGGCAAACACATCATCGGCAGTACAAGAGGCTTATTTGCCTCTCTGTATGAAAATAAATGAAAACTTTTTTAATTAGTGCTTCATAACAGGCAGATCAGTGTTTGTTTAGTTATGTCTGTTGTGAGTCTACGAGGCAGGGGTTCGTGGCAGCTGCCCAGGTGAAAGAAGTGAAAACAGCCCCAGTGAGCGGAGTGCGGGGGATAATCCCAGAAGGCCGTGCTGCAATCCTCTTGGCGGCAGCGCTGAGCGTGGTGACTCCGGGCCAGTTTTAGAGCCCTGACAAGGGGCTTTCAGCGCTGCCCTCAATCCCCTCATGCACGCACGCAGGCTAACGCGGTGTCAGGGAACGACATGAAAATTACATTAACTAAGGCCTGAACCACTCATCTGATCAGCTGCTGCTCCTTCTCAGAGCAACACAGACCTGAAGCACAGATACAAACTGCTGCCCACACCATTCAAATTCAAACACTTTCCCTATTTAAAAAAAAACAAAAAATTGTCCCACACTCTGTCCTTACTACTGGTGGACCCAAGACAGTAATACCTACCTTGTAGGCTTTCTCAATCAGGTTGACTTTGCTAAGCTTCAGGATGACAGCAAAGTTGATGGGCTTCTTGCTCATTCGCCCTGGCTTCTTGTTGAAGTCCACTTGTTGGAAGACCTACAAGAGAAAAACATAAACCGGCATTTGGACGCAACTGCTTAAGTTTGATTGATACAATAGTGCAAAGCACATCATTTTCAGAGAGTGGAATAATACATTGATCCAGAACCCAAAGGAAATTCAAAACATACACTAAACATGTGAGCTGAAAACCTATTAACTTTTTTTGTTTTTTGTTCTGCATTATTAATGTTATTGATTATTCTTACAGCTAGTATGTTTAAAGGGAGTAATTTCACACTCCTCATCGTACACCTGTTATCCATATTATCCAATCAAGACAAACCTCATACAGAAGGAATTCACTGAAAAAGGTCAAGCAGATGGCCTGCACAGATCTTTCTCCTTATTCCTGAGACATCGCTCTTTTGTAAGTTCAACAACACAAGGAACCCAAGAAAACCACAGTTAGAGAATATATATATATGTAATTAGCTACTTCAGCTACGACATTAGTCCTTTAATCCTGACAATCATTCTATGCAGTACATTTTACATAGAGAAGTGTTAGAGAGATGACACATTTCTATCTTAGTCTGTGAAAGTACATTCAATCCAACGTGTGGGCTTTTTGTCTACAAGCTTTAGCTTTCACATCTGCCCACAGTGCACAAGTGAATTTCTGTCTTGTATTTGTATATCAAGCTATTTCTGACTCCCTGTATCTGTGTGTTTCTGTGCGTTAGTGTGTGCGTATTGTGTGTGTATGAGTGTGTGCGTGTGTGGTCGTTAATGCGCTCAGTGTGCGAAGCAGAGCAACGCTCCTGGCCGGTGCTGTCTGTACAAACATAGGATGTGGTGGCGGTCTGCGGGGGAGCCAGGGGGAAGTGGGAAGGCATGGGCCAATCCTGATGCATGCACATGCACACGCACGCACACACATAGCTACTGAAGCAGGAAGCTCCAAATCATACACCCCCCTTGGAGATGTGAGAACACACACAGGCACAGGCACAGGAGGAAGGGGCTGCTTCTGCTGCTCTAATTAAAACAGTAGCAGCGTACCTCAGCCTGCCTTTAACAAGGGGAACAGTAAAGGAGAAAAAACACAGGAAATATCGTGCGTCACAAATAAACACGACTTGCTGCTGGGGGTTGGGGGCTCTGAGTGTGTGTGCAGGGAAAAAAAAAAAGAGGTAGGGAGTGGGCCATAGGCAGAGAGGATGTGGTCTGCACAGCGTGTTAGGACCAGAGTGTAAACCACAACTGTGCCTTTATGGGGTCGGTCAAACTGCTGCACGTACACATACATACACACACACACACACTTACAAACAAACACCCCGGCCACTCCCAGCGGGCCGAGTTAGTCGCTGTCGCTAACACGCCGCCCCACACACACTTACGCATTCACACAGAAACGACACATAGACACCATGCAGTCACGTGTTCAACACCTGACCCAGACAAAATGTTGTCAGTTGGTGACCCGCGATTAGTCTGATAACAAAGGTGTCTCGCACACACACAAACACACAGTTCTACCCTTCGATGTGCTTCCTCCTGAGCTCCTTCAGTTGTGGCCGTTGAGACCAAAATGCATTTCATAAGCCACTGATGTTTTTCCACAGCAAACCACTGACGGAACATTTCATCACATCTACCTTTTCAGTGTTTCCATTTCTGACAAAGACGCCCAACTGACTGCTGTTCATTCTGAATAATTTCAAACTATTTGAGGTCAAGCATGTATAGTGTAGTGTATGAAAGACTTCAGATCAGACTGCTGGAAACTTGGCCGACTACTCTTCTCAAGCTGTACTGATCCTGTCAGACCCACATGGCTCTTACTGGAGATGACTACGTGTGAAGTCTTACCTCCAAGAGGAAAGGCAGCACAGGTACAAATGTGTTGGTGCTGCTCGACAGCAGGGTGAGGGCTCTGCAACAGTGCATCCTCAGAGGGTAATATCTTGACGTGGGCACCAATCTGCTCAGAAAGAGAAAACAGTGGTCAATGTCTCCACCTGCTGTTGGTAGAATGTACAGGACATGGTAGGTGCACACAAATAACTGATACTGTGTTATATAAAATGAACGCCAGGCAGCAGCCTGAAGTTTAACTGCTGTAATTATAGGCCGTAAAAAACAGCCCGTATCAACAAATGACTAACATTAGATCTTTTGAGGATGACACCACCACCGGTGTTTGTGAATCCAAAAATTCAGGTGACTGTACAAGATTGCCCAATATTAACCATTTAAAAATATACTGAGAGCATACAAACACACATTTTTAGCCTTTTAGTTGTCATAGTGTGGTAGTAACAAAGATACTAGAAGCTGGACATTTCACAGTTGGACAATAAAATAAAAAAATCATTCCCAGCAGATAAATTAATTCTTTTTACAGCTTTATGTACAATTCATAATGCATCTTTGTGATAAATTATGTATTCCTCAGTACTGATTTATCTGTTCAATTTTATCATTTATTCGCTCCCACCCTCCAATTTTCAGCACCGCTGCACTTTTCTGTGCATAATCTTGCCTTATTTATCACTTTTTGCCAGCAGTCATTCTGTCACTCAAACAGTACTGTCACAGCAGGAGACCCTTCGTTCTCAGTTCTGCTCTGTTCACTTGCTGCAGTGAGGTTATGCTGATGTGTAAAAGTTACAGCAGGGTGTTCAAACCCAAAGGCCCTGCATTAAAAAACACAGATTGGGATTGGGTACTGATGAGGTAATAAAGTAGAGTCGAGGAAGGCTCATTTAACTAACAGATCCATGAGTTTAAGGTTTATCAGACGCAAAAACATTACACAGACTTTTTTGGAAAATGTTGCCAGAATTAAATTAATTTAGAAAAAAAAACAACTTATGACTGAAAAAGATTCATTTTATAATTTGGCAGATGCTAAGATTTTGTTTAGAGCTGAGACGACACGACTGACAAAAAAAATAAATAAATAAAAAAATTGAAATTATTTTAACAATCAATTGATTGCTTTGGTAATTTTTCAAGCAAAGATGCTCAAAGTATGATTGTTCCAGTTTTTCAAATGTGAGGATTTTTCTTTCCTGTAGGTTCTACTAAACCAAACATGTTCAGGTTTTGAACTGCTGCTGTTTTTTTTTTTTTTGTTTTGTTTTGTTTTACAAAGGAGGCAATATGAAGATTTTTTTTTTTTTACTATTTTCTTACATTTTCTAAGTCACACAATTAAACTGATTAATTGAGAAAAAAATCATCAATAATGGAAATAATTATTAGCCGCAGCTCTACTGGAATTTAATGGAAACTGAAATGTCTTTATAACAAAGACTCTGAAAATTTAGACCTGTTATACATAATACAGAACCCTTCACCAGACAGGCTTAACATTTAACACCCTGTGACAGATTATTCATTTACAGTAGTACTAGCATTAACTCTGAGGATCGGGACTTTCTTACATTCTTATGGCATGTTGTCTAACACATGCACATAAAATTTAACAGGTTTAAATAATAAAAATGCACATGAACTCACTTGATGGTGCCAATTATGACCTGGCAGAGTGGATAGATGAGAGGTTGGAGAACATCACTGGGATGCAGGGTGCTGAGGACGCGACACCAGAGATACAGACAGTGGATATACTGCCAGTTGTACACAGACTGATACGTTTCCTACAAAACACACACAAGCAGAGTGAGTACCAAATTACAGATGGTTAAAATTGGCACTTACAAGAAAGCGAAAACTGAAGTCGGAATGTTTAATCAATTATGTGATTTTCTTTTTTGCAGTGTGCTGTGCTTATGAGAACAATAACAAGCAAAACAGTCAAAAACGACAGGCTGGTGTGCCGAAGATACATACCGCACTGTTTTTACCTTTTGTGGCTAAGTCAATACAGTAGATGTTTAGATCAATTTTAATCAAAGAAGAATAATATGAGAAAAATCCTTAAAACCACATAGCATATAACAGCAAAACAGTCTTCCTACATTTGTATACGTTCCATCTAGGAGAGCATTTCTAATATATCTTTGCATGCAGCTTTATAAGGATCCAACCTTTTTCTTCATGGTCATGGCGTTTCTGAGGTGGATGGCCAGCTGTCTGATGTAGATGAAGGCTTGCTGGTAAGTGGCCTGTGTGTCCAGGGAGTACATCTCTGTTAGAGTTCGCTGCATGAAGTTGATCATGGGCAGTGCATTGGGAGATGTGAACTTGCAGTTTTGTACGTAGGAGATGTACATTTGCTGCAAAGAGAAAGAAAAACACACAGCAAGCAGAAGCGATCAAAATACAGAAGGGAACACACCTTGGCACTGGTTATATAGGCTTGATGTGGCTTTAAGTGTTTGTAATGAACACCAAATGAAAATGAATACAAATAGAAGTTTAAGTCTGCCTTTGTGTCAATGATCTTCAGTCAATTCCCTGTTCTAGTCTATTTTGCACCTGGGTTTGCTGTGTACCCTACAATTGCTGTGCTACTCTGCATTTAGCTCACCTTGAGAATAGGGTTAAGATATGTTTCCTGCTTGTGCCTGCAGATTTTGTTGAGGGCCAGGAAGGCGAGAACCCGACTTGTTTCCTCCCCTGTGCTCCACTGCTTCATCAGTTGCTGGATAAAAAGATGTGAGGGAAATGTAAAGATACATTAAAAGACCATATCCCAAAGAGTCACATTCCAGGCCTTTTTGAGGTGACTTATGTCCTACCTTAACCAGGTGCCGACACTGTTTGGGTAAACAAAGGTAATAAGGTACAAGCTGGTTGGCGTGCCGCAGGACAGCGCTGATGACTGAAGACTCTGTTAGACAGGATAACAGCTACAGGTGGAGAGGGAGAGAACAGAGACAAAAAAAGGAGAATAACACAGGGATGTTTACAGGACTTAAATTAAGAAGAGGAAAAAGCTTTTATTACAAATGTACAGTACAGTTCTTTGTTATAAATGAACTGTATTGCATCAAAAACAACTAATAAAACATCTCAACAGAGACACCTACAGTGAGCAGCAAAACAAACCTGAACTACTCCACTGAGATACATCTTGATGTCGATCTGATTCTTCTGCCACCGTGGACTAGACGATGGGAGCACTAGCCTGAGAACAAAACAGAGGAAAAACAGAATGAGACGTGATCAAGCTTTCCACCGCAACATTAACTGTCAAAAAGAGGTGAGATCAGCAGGTGTAACATCCCCTTCATACTTCTTCTGGTCTTTATCTGGCTTTAGGTTGAGCATCTTCTGCATGGCCGCATAAATATCTCTGATACAGAACAGGACCAAGGCATTGAACACTGCAGACCAAACAGAAAAAGGGATTATTTATTCATATTTACATTCTATCTTACTAAATATGTCACATACTACATAACAAGGCTTGTGATTCAGTAACATGACATAAACAATCCACTGTGCTTGAAATCTGTTATCAGAACATATGTGTAATATCAACTTTGCTGATAACTAGATATGTGTATAAACGTCAATGTTATCGAACACCACCATAAATGAAAAGAATTATAATTAAGATTATGGTAACTTTGTACCCTAGCTGCTTTCTGAAATGCTACTGGCCACATTACAAGAACACATCGAAAAACACTGACAAACTGTGCTTAAATATAATTCAATTTAAATTTTTGACCGCAGCACTCCGCAAGAGTAATGTAATGCTGTCATCAAAATGGTACAGCCTGAATACGAATGTCAGCGCTTACAGGAAAACGTGGAGTCCTACCTGAACTGTCAGCCACTTTGTATCGACACTGACCCCCTCCTTCACCCTTAGTTGTGGCTACAGCAGCCTTAAAGGCCTGGGTGACTTCCCTGAAGAGACGAGGTGTAGGTTCCTTCTTTATAGCAGCTTTCCAGTCTTCAATCATTTTGTCTGTGACTTTGATGGTTTCCACTGATTTCTTGGATTTCTTCGAGCCTTTCTGACCCTCTTCATCATCTCCATCGTCCTCACCAGAGCTGGCCTCCTACATGTGAAACATTTAAGTATGAAGATCTTGTCCAACAGAGCTCAAAATAAACATTCACACACACACACAGGTAGCTGGCCTACCTCCAGTGTGGATGGCAATCTGTGGTACTTTTGCTCATCCTCATCATCAGAGCTGTCTGTGTCCTCAAAGTTTAGGAGCGTTTGATCGTTCTCTTGGAGAAACTTGTAGAACTCTGGATCTTTATTCTTTAACCTGGACAGCTGCTCCTTGTGCTCAGAGGCTTTACCTTTCTCTTTCTTCTTTTCATCTCTACAGAGAAAAATAACCACAACAAACACGAGATGCTGGTCTGTCCTTGAGAGAATATGGTGTTGTTAGGACAATCACAACAGTGACACAATACATGTGACTTACGTCTTGGGAGCCACGGAGCTAAGATCTTTCTTCTTGTTCTTTTTCTTGAGTCCATTCTGTTTGGGGGTCTCTTCTTCTGATTCATTTTCACCCGCCGAGTCAAAACCTGACAGTAGGAACTCATCCACACTGAGGTCTTCTAGTTTTCTATGAGAAAGACAAAAGTTCAACAACTGTAATAAGCTAGCCTACATGTGGGGGAAACTTAATGTGGTGCATGGTTTATACTGTTTCCAGTGTTAACATTAACGCTTTAGCCATCAATTAACCGGCTAAATATGTCCAGGTTTTATTCGAGCATGGTCCATTTTCAGCGAAGATACAACAAACTGAACACTGATTCGAGCTAACTGCTTACAAGAACCCCCTATACTATGCTAGCGTTTACAGCATGGTTAGTTACGACACTGTGGTACTGCACCATGTTAGCTAACTAAAACGAGGCTATCTAACCAAACAAATTCGCCCGCTGGATTGACAATGGTTACACTTACAAAATAACACGAATTTGCTGTTAAACTCGTAATATAGAGCATTTAGTAAAGAAAATGTCCACACACCTTTTCTGTTTCCCTGCCATGCTGGATCCAAAACGTGACACCACCAAACACCAATACCCACAATGCCCCGGTGCAAAACGAAGAAATTGGTTTTATGGTTCATAGGTCGTGGTCGCTGTAAACCACTTGCGTTTACAAACTTAATAAAAGACTCCTAATTCTTTTTATGCTGCACTGCATGCATCTTTTGGCCTTTGATAATCAGTGAAAGCACCGAATTAATTAACAAGTAATCAAATCACACTTAAAAAAAAAAAAAAGTCGGCGAGCACACCAACCTCAAATTTTCACTGTTAAAGCTGTGTGTACAAGAACAAACAGTGTTTTGATGCTACACGTGAGGTTTAAATTAAATGATCAGCTACGGCGGAGACCCGCAGAGGAGAACTTTTCCCTTTTGTGTTTATGTTGGTTACGTTGCACAACTACAAAGCTGGGCAAGCTTACAAACAGGAAGAAATCACTGCTGTCACATCGACACCGACGACGGCTGGTGGTGAGCACTGCTTTTAATCCGTCGGGCAGAGCTTTAGCTAACGTTAGCTAATCTGGTTAGCTCATAAAAAGACAAAAAAACAATAAATTGTGACTTAAACAGCCACGGTTTTTATTTTATTTAAATAGAAAAATGCTAAATACATAGTTTCCACTTAAAGAGAGCCTTCAAAATTGAAAAATAATATTAGAATCGATATGTTATTGAACACTGAGTTTATGAGTTGGTTTATGTATGTTTGATTTTGTGTCCGGGCTAACCGAAGAGGGAGATGGTTCAGGTTCTGACCAATCATGACGCTTCTAAGCAAAAACCCCGCCTTTCGAGGTAGTAGAGGTGTATTCATCGAACGCACTTCCGGATTCTGACCAGACACAAAGGGGCGTTTAAGGTCGCTTCTGTCCCGTCAAGTAACAAACATACATCCTTTGTAAACAGCTGGCGTTTGTGTTAAAGAAATAACTTCCTGCGTATTTTACGTGTGCCTCTGCCTTCCCACGCTATCGTTTTTCAACAGCATTGAGCGGCGGTGCTACTTTCACCTCCGGCAGTTGGAGCTCCACCTTAACAAACCGATGTCAGCTTTCATGCAGTTTTTTTGCATTGACGTCAACCGCATACAGCACAAAACAGAGGCTTTCTTCATATTTCGTATGCTTGAGTCAGAATATGGACAGATAGGCAGAGACTGGTACCAATTTTAAACCAATCTGACTGCGACACCTGCTGATTTATCAGCTATCACTTCGAGGAAGACACTGTGTTCAAGGATAACCGCAACACAACCACCGGTAAAGAAATGACACATTCATTCTCTCTGTCGCTGCTACTGCAGCTGATAGCTGCTGTTATTCAAAATAGATGGAGTGGGGGTTGGGGTTTCTTCAGATCACATAAGGAGGCTGATATACGAATAGAAAACATCCTTCTGTCCGAAAGAGATAACAGTGCAACATGTATTATGTATTCAGCAAGACTGTGCATGTTTGTCAAGGAGCCACTCCAGCTTTGTGTGGATGTCAGCCAAGGTTTTGAGAGACGAGGCTGGGATGAACAGGACAGTTGCTTTACACTCCTAGTTTTAACTGTGGCAATTGTGTTGTCACGTCTTCCCCAACATCCTGTGTATCCGTGTCTCAATTTGCACCATTGTCCCGTGTTATTTCCTTGGGTATGAGAGCAGATTGTTCCCTCATAGAGGAACACGGGTGGTGTGTTTTTTGTTGTCTATTGTGTTTTGGAAAATGGGACCCAGAGCTAGTCGCCAGGCAGCTGTGGTGACATTTGAGATGGTTGTCAGTGAGACAGTGGAGAGTATGTAGTTGAAAGATCTGAACAGATGACAACATTATTGTGATGCACTGATCCTCAGTGAATTGTGTATTTGACCAGAGAGACGTGAAACATAACTTTATCAGAATCAATAATATGTTGCTGTGTTTCAACCTTGAACATTTCTTGGACTTTAGACTGATCAATATTTAAAATGGATTTGAAATGAAAATAAAGCACCACTAAAGGGAAAGATTTATCCACATCCCACTGTGAGATACACTCACTCAAATGTCAGGCTATGTGGTATGAAAGAGTAATTACATTTATTTACACAGGTAAGGATATTTAGAAAAACACATTATCTTGTGGAAGCTCTCCATCCCAGGAGTTTGGAGTACCTTGCTTTCGCTTCAAACCAGTCAGCTTCTTCTCATATGCCTATTTTTCTACCCTTGTAAGGTGTGACTGCATCAAATTCAGTGTATTTGAGTAGAAACATTTTCTTCCTGAATTCTGTATCAGGCCAGTGATGTTTTTAATTTAGTTATAGGTGGGTTTGCCGTAGGGCATCCTAAATATTCGTCAGACAACAACTTAAAAGATGCCGCGTGATGATGGTTATGCAATGTTCTGAAGTGTGTTCTCCATCCTAGAACAGGGTAGCTGAGAGTACAAAGGAAAAGGCTAACTCAGGCTACATCCTTCTCTCCTCCCACCCTGCCTACCCGAGGCTGCAGCTGGAGTGAGGTGGAGGTGGAGGGGGTGGAGGGGGGTGGAGGGTCGCAGCTAATTCTGGTGCAATTAAACTTGCTAGTCACGAGTTCTTTACAATTAAATAAACCAAGGCAGTCCAGTGGAGAAGACGCCTGCATTGATTTGATTCCACTTTAAGTAATAATGCCAATCTTTTGACACTTTCTATTTCTCTATTGTCATAATGAGATTTAATCAGTCTTGACACTGGATGTCAGATAATCAGGTCAGCCAACCTACTACACTTCATGTCATGGTAGTGATATTTCTGTCATGGTGGTAGGATTCCTGTCTTAGCTGTCAAGATGGGTGCTACAGCAATAACAGTGGGTACACTGATTTCTCGGGACACCTGTCATAACACCGGTATTCCTGCAGATAAACTAAGCTCTTGCAGGTGAAAGACTTTTCTGATGACAGAAGACGTTTTATATAGGTTAATGATGTTGGTATTAGCTGGCATTAAATCGGTTTTCTGGGGGTTTCAGTTGCCCAGAGTGCGGCCCACGCAAGAGCCAGCGACCGCCACATCAGGCACCATGATGGAGGGGGGCATGCAGCTGCTCAATCGCGATGGCCACAGCATCTCGCACAACTCAAAGCGCCACTACCACGACTCCTTCGTGTCCATGAACAGGATGCGACAGCGCGGCCTGCTGTGTGACATTGTGCTCCATGTCTCCAACAAAGAAATCAAGGCGCACAAAGTGGTGCTGGCATCTTGCAGCCCCTACTTCCACGCTATGTTTACCAGTAAGTTCAGTCCATAATGTCCAACTTGTCTG
Organism: Toxotes jaculatrix; assembly: GCF_017976425.1. NCBI lineage: Eukaryota > Metazoa > Chordata > Actinopteri > Toxotidae > Toxotes > Toxotes jaculatrix. The sequence goes on along the minus strand of NC_054395.1, from coordinate 15,484,367 downwards.
ATTTACTCCTGTAAACGTCGCCTGTTTCCACTTCATCTCTGAAATCCATGAAGCCCAGCATGCTGCATGCCTCAGACATTTTAAGCTCCTGACATCAAACTGCGCATCATTTTGCTCTGTTGCTCATAGTTTGATGACACAACAACCCAGATCTGTGCAGTGAATGCCACCTCATCCTTTCAGCATCACTGCTTCCTTCCCCCTCATCCTGTCTGGGGCACAGGTGGTCAGATGAGGTGTGTGTTTGTCTCAGATTTCCTCCCAATACTAGACAAAGAACAATGTCTCCAGACACTTAGTTGTCTGGTTGTCTGGCTTTGAGACTCAGCTGTTAGGCTTCTTCCCGCCTGGCCCAGTCACTAATTGGCCCTTTTAAACGGAATCTGCTGATCTTTCATGATCATCTAAACAGAAAAATCGCAGCTCCCCTGCAGACACTGTGTTTTGCCATTTCTTCAGACTATGGGACATGAAACATTCGACTACTGATGTGAAACCTCCTGACACTGTGTTCTGCTGGAACACCCACGTTGCAAAAGAGTGTATAGATTCAGGAACCCCAAAAACCTCTACAGTTAAAACAACGGATTAAATGGACAGAAAAAATTGGGCTGCGCTGATATTTGGCAGCTCTGCTGTATACACTAGGAGCCGCCATGAATCAGTGTGATCAAACAGTTATATCAGCCATACTTTTACTGGTTTTAACTTTAAGTATAAATTTAACAACTCTCATTCTGTTCTCATGCAGACGAGATGTCGGAAAGTCGGCAGACCCATGTGACCCTTCATGACATTGACCCTCAGGCTTTGGAGCAGCTAGTCCAGTATGCCTACACAGCCGAGATTGTGGTCGGGGAAGGAAATGTGCAGGTAACGTAGAAGATTAGACAAAAAGTGTTAAATTAGACTTTTGATTTGATCCCTTATTCATTATAAAGCGCAACAAGACAAAACAGACTCACAGTGTACCTCCACCTGTAATTGCTAGACGTTGCTCCCGGCAGCGAGCCTGCTGCAGCTCAACGGGGTGCGGGACGCCTGCTGTAAGTTCCTCCTCAGCCAGCTTGACCCCTCCAACTGCCTGGGCATCCGAGGCTTCGCTGACACACACTCCTGCAGTGACCTGCTCAAGTCGGCACACAAGTATGTCCTGCAGCACTTTGTGGAGGTGTCCAAGACAGAAGAGTTCATGCTGCTGCCGCTGAAACAGGTAGGGGTGAAGCTTTTTCTGTCTCTCGCTGTGTCTTCTGCAAACTTGGACTTAAAAAGAAAGCAGTTTTAACTGTGGAATATTCATGATGGGAAATAAACTGTTGGTAAATCTGTCTTCTGGAAAATTGCTTCCTCTATTTGTCTGTCATACTGATGAGTTGCTCACCGTGACATTTAGCAGTGTTGTTGTATTCTGTCAACACAAGAAAACTACTGCCTAGTAGACAAAACATTTCCTGATATGGCCTAGTCTCATTTTACTTTGGGACAGCTGGTGGCAGTTTACTATTACTATAATTCATCATGAATTCACGACAGACAGTAATTGACTTTTGGGGTTAACAACTTGCTGCTTACTACACTTCAGTGGTTCAGCTCGATTAATCCACCTAGTTGCTTATAAATATGCCAAATGAAACATAACGATGAACATAAAGTAACACTAAGAACCATTTCATTTTGTTCCTGCATATTCTTAATAATATTTATACAGTTGCCTTTATCCAAAGCAGTTTTTCACCACCACACAGACTCCCTTAAGGGATGTGGCCATTAGAAAGCCTCTCTTCTTCCTCAGCCTGCTGCATCAATCACTGTCTCTTGTGGTTTTTTTCATCCCACTGTGCAGCCATGGACTGCTTTATCTGGCCCATCAACTTGGCCAAACTATCTCTTTTATTCATCAGCTGGGCTCAGCAGTGGCAACGCTGTGGTTCCTGTCCTGGAAGTGGTAATTAGGCAAAGCCAGTGACATTTTCACAGCTGCTGTACTGTTTACTGAGCTAACAGCATTGCTTACTTCTCAATAAGGGGTTTTTCTTTTGGTTCCACTAATTTACTGTTATTTATTCCGCTAAGGTTTTGATGAAAATTTAGCTTAGACTTAGGCAAGCTAATTCAGTATTAGCTATCAAGTGGAGCAGCTGGATTCCCAGACTAGTGGGATAAACCGCTGAAATGGCCTTGAGCAAGACACATAACAACAGCTACTCACCGGAGCTTCTCAGCTGCCTGCACATCAGGCTCCAGCCGGCTCTTAGTGCGAGTATATACTGTGTAGGGCATTCCTAAAAAAAGAAAGCATTGTTTTCAGAGAAACTGCCCCGGTTAAATAAAGGTTAAAGAAACAATGAAGGTCTGTGATCGAAATATAAACAAAAGAATAGCCCCACCACCCAAAACCAACACCCCGGTTTGGGACCTGCTGTCTAATGTTAAGGGAGTCGTTGCAGGAGTTAAACAGGCATATGATTTCAAACACGAGCATCATAACATCACTGCACTATTTTTTTCAACTATACCTTTAAATCTTAAATTATGAGAGTATTCCTGAATGGTCATAAAATATGAGGTACTCTTTCAACGTTTTTCATTTTTAATCTTTTGTCATTTACATGTTTTGCTTTTATTAAAAGTCGCTTCAAAATGTCATATTGAATCTAAAAGCCCAGCATGCTAAGGAGGAAACTGGATCTCCTCTTATAGAAATATGAAATGACATCTGTTTCAAACAAATGCCTGTTGAGCCATGTCAGGTGACAATAAAATTAAAGTGGCGATGAAAAGAAGTAACAAACGGCTGCCAGCATCGCTTTCCCATTATCTTCTCATCTCTCAAAGGAACGATCCTCACCACACTGAAGAGACTGTGCTCCATGAGGGTAAAACACAAAGCCTCAGTCTCTCTGTCTGCGGCTTTCAAAGCCTTGAGACTGGATCTGCAATGTGAATATGTGGGCACAGTCCATTAAAACAGTATAAGTTAAGCGACATAAAGGCAGATTAAAAACGGACCATTTTCTTTTCTTCATCTCTGTTCTTCTGTCTCACTCTTTCCTTTGGCATGCCGCCCATTCTGTCTGCAGCTGTTCTGTGTCTGTCATAAATCTGCACCAGATCTGGATTTATGTACTCGCTGCTCTAAAGGACTCTGAGCTCACGGAGCTGTGAAATGTGCCCCACATTTCTTTCGTTGTTCTGTGAAGGAAGTGGCAAGCAATGCCTGGATTTTGACTAGCCTGCTTTGGTAATGCTTCACCGATGTAGCGTTGCTCGTGTGTCGTCGTGAAGACAACGGAGGATGGATGCGTCCTAATTACTGTGTACATAAAGACATCTCAAGCATCTCGACGTAACCGAAACCCTTTTTCATTCACACATCCCTCATTCCTGCCGCCATTATAAGGACAGTTAATAGACTCGTACACCAAGGCAATTTTCTTTACATCTCCTCCTTATACACACACACACACACACACACACACACACTTTCGTTTGGGTTAACATGATGCAGTATGTGTATGCAGAGGTAAGCGGGACTGCAGGGTGCGGCAGCAGCAGTGGCAATATTTCTCTGTATGACTGTGGATTAGTGGAGGCCTTTCCTGGGAGGCTGTTAACTGTTGCCCTGATCTGGCCAGTGAAGACAGCAGCAGCAGCAGCAAAAGCTGGCTGCTCTGGCCCCACCCAGCTGTGCCAGCTTTGGGTTGATCTGGGAACAGTGCCAGACAGACACTCAGACTGCAGCACTCGTTGTGCCACAGACACACACTCACATCGTGGTAACTTAAATATAGTCACAGTACCACCACATACATATAGAGGCCATAATATGACACAGAAGCATTTATGTGCCTAAGACAACAGCTCAGCAGACAAAATCAGGTACAACATGCAGGAACTAACACTGTCTGTGGCGAATGCAACTTACTTCCTGTGTGGTAACACATTATATCAGGAAGCTTTGCCCTGTCACTGTTAGATGAATTAAAGGCTCTGAGAAAGTTGTTCTTGTAAATCATTATAAAGACTGTCTCCATCTGCTTTGTCCTCTCCATCCAGGTCCTTGACCTGATCTCCAGTGACAATCTGAACGTGCCATCTGAAGAGGAAGTGTACCGGGCTGTGTTGAGCTGGGTCAAACATGATATAGATGGACGCAGGCAACATGTACCTTGGGTAAGACTTGCCCCATTTCACTGGACATTCTCAGCACAGAATTTTTTTTTTTTTTTTTGGGAATTTGACTATAATATACATAAAAGCCCCCCCATCACGTTAGCTCAATTTCCCCATTCTGATCCTAACTCACTGCTCACTATCCTCTGTCCCCTGTCAGCTGATGAAGTGTGTACGGCTGCCACTGCTGAGGCGAGACTTTCTGATGAGCAATGTGGATACGGAGCTGCTGGTGCGTCATCACTCGGAGTGCAAGGACCTGCTGATCGAGGCTCTGAAGTACCACCTGATGCCTGAGCAGAGGGGAGTCCTCAGCAACAGCCGAACACGCCCACGACGCTGTGAGGGTGCCAGCCCTGTGCTCTTCGCCGTTGGTCAGTGTGCCCTTGAAGGTACCCATCAGGGTACACTTAGGCCACACACCTCATGTCACTCATAAACTGTACAGGCATTAGTACTGTTTACAGATGGCAGATAAAAATAGTGATATAATTGTACAAGATGACATATTGTCAGGGAGTTTTGTTGTATTGTCACATAGTTGAAATGATTGTTTTTAATGTTTGCATTGTAGTAAAGTGAAACATTTGTTTGAACCAATGTGACTGAATGAAACATTGAATGTCACTTCCTGCTTTACAATCATATCTAGATGAGTAGTGACTTTCTTTCTTTTTACTCAGAGATCATATCATTCGTCTTTTTTTGTTCAAGTTGTATGAGAAAAGATCAGTCGGTCTAATTTAGTGAGTGGTGCTTTGTTGCAGTAGCCTTGCATAGCTTCACAATTCACTCACAATTAAAACATTTAAATTCGATTAAAGTTCATCATTTGGTCTTAAGCCTAAAAACCTTCATTTACAATTACAACATACCTGTTTATACAGTAGATCAAAATGTCAATATCCAAGTAAAGCCATTCCCTAACAACAAATAAGATGGGAACTTGATCCTGCTCTGAGCCAGGATTCCACGTGGGCCACAGCCAAAATCACCCCACAAACTGGAACAACTCCTCTGAAATGATGGCACACATTGGCCAAAATCGCTATGCTTACAATATTATATTTTCGTGTTTACCTTTCTTCTTGATGTTAAAGCATTTTTTTCACCACGTTGTGTGTCCCAGGTGGTGGCAGCCTGTTTGCCATCCATGGAGACTGTGAGGCGTACGACACCAGGACAGACCGCTGGCACATGGTGGCATCCATGTCCACTCGGCGGGCACGGGTGGGCGTGGCAGCCATTGGAAACAGACTCTATGCTGTCGGCGGGTGAGTGACAAAAACCATGATATTGACATTGGACCCAAAACTAGTCAACACGCCATCTCATCTCTTACTCAAACATTATCAAATCATCGAAAAGCCTTTTCTGATTCACTTACATCCACAACTCCTCAGGTATGATGGCACCTCAGACCTCGCAACCGTGGAGTCCTACGACCCCATCACTAACTCCTGGCAACCCGAGGTTTCCATGGGAACACGGCGGAGCTGTTTGGGTGTCGCTGTCCTGCATGGCCTGTTGTACGCTGCTGGAGGTTACGATGGAGCTTCCTGTCTCAACAGGTACACACAGACTGACATTTTGCTGATGACTGCTAAACACCTTCTTACTGTTACGCCTTGATTTAGTACAGCGTTACAGCCTGTTGTAGCTTTTTTTTCTTGTTGCTGACAGTTCATCTAGATAGGACAGCCTTACAGTGTCATTATATTTAATACAAGTAAGTGTTTTTCTCCTCTAACAGTGCAGAGCGTTATGACCCTTTGACCAGTACATGGACCTCAATTGCTGCCATGAGCACCCGTAGAAGATACGTCCGAGTAGCAACTCTGGGTAGGAACTAATACCACGAACATACTGTTCTGCTGCGTGTTTATGATTCACTGTCTACATTTTAATATCTGAACTCGAGGGAGTTGCCACTGCGGTATTCCACTGCTAATATTTACATTCTGAGTGTTTACTCCCTTTCCCCCCTCCAGATGGCAGCTTGTATGCAGTGGGAGGTTATGACAGCTCCTCACATCTCGCAACAGTGGAGAAATATGACCCCCAGGTAAATTGTATGCTGTTAAATATATCATCAAAGTAAGTTGCCCATTGCCAGGTTTATATCAGCTTAATGTGGAAGGAAAAAAACCCACAACGTAATGGATGAATCTATGAACATGCGACCGATGCGCCGTCTCTTGATTTGATGAACAGAGCAACACGTGGACAGCCATCGCCAACATGCTCAGTCGGCGCAGCAGCGCCGGGGTGGCTGTGCTGGACGGCATGCTGTACGTCGCAGGAGGCAATGACGGCACCAGCTGCCTGAACTCAGTGGAGCGGTTCAACCCCAAGACTAACACCTGGGAGGGAGTGGCCCCCATGAACATACGCAGGTTGGTCTGGAGCCAGAATTCATTTTAATACAAACAGAACAGGCAAGTTTCCGTTATAATGAAAAAAAATATTTATGTATTTCAAAGCTGTTAAAAACATAAGAAACCAAGTGAAATTAACTCTGCCTACTGTGAACAATGCAGCAAATACAAAATTTGTAACTGCTACAACTCTTTAAATATGGGAGAGTAAAACTGCACAAGAGAGATGAGCTCTGCAGAGATAAATGTATGGCCTGGAAGACTGGCCCCCACCACAGCGGGTGAGAAAGAGGCTGGCAACCAAATATATTCGTCCTTGTTATATTACAAAGGTAGAGATGCCATTTACTAAGTTTAACAGCTTAAGAAACTGAGCAGGCCCCATTTCAGTCCCATCAGTCCCATTTATGACAAAGTTACACAGTTACATTACTCATTTCAAGCCTTTGCTTTTCTTTTTGCCAGTAAAAAGACTTAGAAAAAATACTTTCCTTCTAAAAAGACTTAGAGGGCAAAGTATATTTTTAAGGAAAAAAAAGGTTTTTTTGGTTGTTTTTTTTTTTGGACAGAGGAAAAAAATGCCAGCAGAGATCACATACGACAAAGGACCTGGGATGGGTCCAGGGAATTTAATTAAATAAGACACACCTTAGCCAACTGAGCGATCAGGACAACCCGGTTATACTGTTCCCAGTGCACAGATTCAGCTCATAGTAATGATATACTGAGATGCTTTGGCCATGCACTCAACGGTTTTGTCTGCCCTGCCTGTCCAGCTTTTCATCCCTCTTTTGTCCTTCGTAACAAACATTTGGCACCTTGATGAGGAAAGGTGGATGTTTCCAAACCCTATTATCCTTAGGTAGAGGATAAAATCTCCTTTTGAAAGAGCACTGAAGTGCTTTCTGTATGGAGCTTGTCAAAGGGAAACCCCTGCTGGTATTATTTTTGCTCTGTGGAAAATCTTTGCTCTTCAAGGTTTGGGATTTGGGGCATTTGCATGTCTTCCTTACTGCTTAAACCATCCTATATCATAATCATCAAAGGACATATTTTCCACAAGTCATCTCTCTCTCTTTTATTTTTTTACAACATGAAACCTGTCCCGTGGGTGATTATCAAAGCAGGCCTGCATTCACACCCTCACAGCCTTGTACTGATACGAGATCAGCACCAGGGAGGGAGATTTAGAGATGTAGCAGTCTATGATTTGTAGACACATCAGCAGTTTCACTTATTCCCCTGGCCCCAGACGTACACAGACCTCAGGCACACACTCAAACACACGATGGCCCCTTTTAAACAGAGATCCCGCCGTAGTGCCCTTAAGAAGACCCCTCATTGTGCCGGATTTGCTTGTTAACTCTGAACCAAACAAAAGTCGGTACAATGCTGCCTCAGTGTGTGATTTTTAGATAGCATGCTATCTTAGTCTGTCCCGCCATGTTGACTCTCCCTTTTGCCCAGACATTGATCCGGCTCTATGACAACCTTCGCCACGGGCTTAATGCTGGACGACAACAATCCCCTCCCATTCCATGTTCATACCTTTCAGACAGATTGGCGAGGCAGAATAAAGGCGCAACATTCCCGCCTTGAACTGGCTTTAAAAAAAGAGGCTAATGTCTGTGAGTCAGGTTTCCCTGCTCCTACTGTGTGCTGACAGCAGCTGATTGTGTAGGCTCATGAATAACTCATGCGTTAATCAGCTGTGTGGCCTTGAGTGCTTTTCTTATCCAGTTGCTGAGAGGCTCCATTTACACAGTCCAAAACATCACACTGTGTTGACCACTCATCTGTCACTCCTCTAAAACCGCTGATGTGAAAATATTCTGGAAAGACTGTCCGGGTCAAAATAATCTTGCTACTGCATATCTTGATAATGACTTAGACCTTTGAAAATCAACATTAAAACATTTTTTTGACTAAAGCCTTGTTGATGTTGAAAAAATCTGTTGTCTCTCCCAACAAACCATTAACTTCTCCACTGCTCTTCTGCTATGATCAATAATTAAGCAAAGCACTATTGATAGTTCCTGGTGTCCTCAAACACTACGGGAGCACTACGGGAGCACAGGAAGTATTAGTTACTGAAATAGAAACAGAATACATTGATTATTTTTCATTCCAGATAATAGCCACAAAAAATGTGGTAATAATCTGGCACATAAAAAACATGTGACTGTACAATACATGTAGAATTTAGATATTTTTAATCAGATTTTTTTTACTCTCTTCCCAGGAGCACCCATGACCTGGTGTCTATGGACGGCTGGTTATACGCAGTGGGAGGCAATGATGGCAGTTCCAGTCTCAACTCCATCGAAAAGTACAACCCGAGGAGCAACAAATGGGTGGCGGCCTCTTGCATGTTCACGCGGCGCAGCAGTGTGGGCGTGGCTGTGCTTGAGCTGCTGAACTTCCCACCGCCCTCCTCGCCCACCCTCTCAGTTTCCTCCACTAGCCTTTGACACGGGGTCACCGCTTGGCTGAGCTCAGCCTCTGCTGCTACAGCCCAGACTGGCTCTGGGAAGAGACGCAACTGCTCTGTTTGAGACGGGGAAGAGGAAGACGGCAGAAGAGGACAGGTAAATGAATGGAAGTGGGAGAAGAGAAAGAGGAATGGTGGGAATGAGACTCCTGGTTTGGTTAATGTACAGTATCCTCAATAATTAGTGGCACTCTTGGTAAAGATTTGCCAGCCATGGTTTAAAAAAAATGTGCAACATAAATCATGAATTTTAATTTAAAATTTAGGTCATAATCTAAAACTATTAGTTTTGGTTTTACATAGTAAGTAACAATTCATTTTTAATGGATAGTTAAGGGAAACCAGATGACTTTTGATTTTGATTTGATTTTTTTTTATTTAATTTTTTAAAATATAATTTAATGGTCAACCCAACCTGGCTGCTTTTTACCAATTTTGCCAATAATTCTGGACTGCACTATCTGGATGCCTGAAACTCCACTGTACAGATACCAGCTCCCACTCTCTTCAAGAGAACAATGATGTTCCTGGGTAAAGATGTTTGAACACTGACCGGCCTTTCCTCAAGCCCCCACTCTTTTTTTCCCCACCACTCCAGTGTTTGACACACTTATCGTGAAATGTGGTGGACACTTAACTCTGTCATGTGTGAAGTAAATGTTTTTGGTCTTCTGCAAGGTTTTTATTTTGACGTCAGGATTTGATTTTTTTTTTTTTTTTTTTGCAATAATGTATAAAAGAGAAACTGAATGAAGTTACTTTTGGAATGTAGCGTTTGACTGGTTATACCATGCATGCTTTTGTACTTGCAATGACTCCCAACAGGAGGATAAAATGTTGTAGTGCTGCTATGCCACACTAGGTGGCAGTAACAAGCAATGTTATAAACCCTTTCCACACTGCAAGAGAGCATGGACATACATAGGAAAGCAAGGCTAGGCCCTCAGATCTGTAAATGATTTTGGATCTTTTTTTTTTTTTTACAAAAGCAGATAACTAAGTTGAACTATATGTATTTATAAAAATGTATAAATTCTAATATATTCTGTTTTAAAGATGCTTAGAGAAGGAAACAGATCAGACCTATGCCTATTTAAGAGTTTTCAAAATATATTTATTGAGGTGTGTGACATGCATATCATCAATGGAGAATGTCAATGTGTGAGAGAGAGGACTGATTGTTGATATCGTATTTCGATATGCAGCCTTTCATTTACATTTCTTAAGGTTTCTTCACTGCCACAAACACGATCTCACCTGACACTGTACCTTACGTCTGCTACATTTGTGCAAAAGGCTTCAGTTGCTTGCAAACCTACTGACCAGTCAGTGAAAGGCCTTCATATTTTGTTTAATCCCACTTCTCAATTGTTTTTAAAAAGACATGGAGGTGGATATAATCCTTAGACATGTGAAAGCTTAAAATGGCATTAAAGCCGCAAGTACTATTCTACCTTCAGTATACCAACACTTGACACTAATAAGTAATGTGGTTGACACTTGGTGCTGTCATATTTCCTTCTACACGAAAGTATAGTGTCTTGTTATATTACCTCATTATTGAAATGAATCCAACTCTGGTGCAACAAAGTTTAACTAGGAGCAGCTGTACAGTTAACCACAAATATACTGGCTTTAGAACCTGTGGTGGGTGATTTGGGAAAGTCACCACTGAACTTGCATCATTCAAAATAAACGGATCACTTTGAGTCTCGAGTCAGCTAACAGTCACTACCTGGGTTCAGTTCAGTTCATGTGTAGCGCAGTGAAACCATTCCAGACTTCTGAGAAGTTGCCTTTTTTTTTCTCCTTATTTTGAAGGATTTTGTTTATCTGGTTCTGTTTATCAAAAACTACCTTACTTTTCATTTCTGAGTTAGCGGACACAGTAGAATAGGGGCTGTGATGGTCTTATGGAGATGCTGTTAATCTGTAAAGCCGATGCCAGTCAGGGACCGACTTAAAGAGAAAGGCGCACATAACCACATAAGACTTTGGCCTCCATTCTGCTGATCGAACTGTAAATAGAAAGATGAAGTTCTAAAGTATCTTAAATCCATTTGTGCAATTTCAATGTGACTGTAACTTTTTTTTAGTTTGTGTTTAATGTGGTGATAACTGTTTATTTATGTCTGTTATTTATGAGAAACTTTAAAATATTGAATTTTGCACTATTGTGAAATGGAGCAATACAAGACATTGTAAAAGAAAAAAACGAAAAAACAGAAATAAAGTTGTTTTCAGATGTGATAACCGTTCTGACGACTATGAACACACACACCAACATGTACATACTGGTCGGTACAACATTTGAAAACATGTCCTTTAACTGAAAAGCATCAGCGTCTCACTGTACTCACTATATGTCACTAAATAACCCATGAAAACACATACATACAAACACCCTAAAGGTTGTGTTGCTAACAGTGTTTGTTGCTAGGCTCACTATGCACTGTTGCTTAGTACCTTCCCAACATACTCCTCTTTCACAGTGATCTAAGCAGACAGCTGAACACTCTCACTTTACCCTTCTTGACCTCAGTCACATGGCATTCACACCTGTGGCTGCCTCTGCACACACTCAAACCTATGAAGTCCCCACTCTCTCGAAAAGCACATACAAACACAGGCCATATACACTCAAAGCAAAATACCTACAGCTTTGAATGAGGAAAAATATACAGCTACAAGTGCACGCACTGCTTAACAGTATACTCTGAGGACAACAACATGGAGACACATCTGTGCACGTGTCTCTGAGTAACAAGAATATGATGTTTTTAGTTTTCGTGATTCAGCATGGAACACTTTTAGTGTTCCAGTGAAAATCTTTTGACTATCAAATCCTTCATGTTGGTTACCATTGACAAGCTGTTCTCACATGTTTTTTGGCAGCTAAATGTCCAACTTCATGCAGAGTTATGGCATTTCCAGGATGTCTGATAACACAACAAGGAAGCAGTGTGTTTAGCCATTTAACCATATGTTGGTGGAACACATTTCACGCCCGAAGAACTGAGTATTTGAAACTAAAATGATTTTGGCTGGAGTATCGCTTAAATGTGTGCACAAGTACGCGTGTTAGGAATTTAATCGCAGCCTGGACTTCGGTGTTTGTTGTGAGTCACCTCTGCTGCTATGAAGATGCTAATGAGTTTACAACCTGTCTGTACGAATGTGCCTACTGTGGAAGAGCTGCTGCAGCTGATCCAGGAAGGGGGACGGTCAGTTCCTTCCCTCCGTCTTCCCAGCATTCCTGCCACTAGAGCCTCTCCTCTGTCCCCTGGTGTCAGCCACTACACAGCCCCTTATCAGGCCATAGAGATGCTGTCACTGTCTCGGGAGGGACTGAAGTGTCAACAGGCCGACTGCACCTACTGCGAGAGGCCATACACTTTTTGACTGCTATTTTAGATAAGAGCAGGCCTGTGATGGAAAATCTGCCATCCAAATCGAAACTATTTATGACTGTACAGATCATGGCAATGTGTTCATAGTGGAAATAACATGGAAGTCTCAACCAAGTGCAAGAGAAGACGCACGTTCAATAGCAGCCACACAAGTGAGTCATATTAATCACAGCAGATTAACTTTCACATTCCTTGCAAATCCAAGATTTTCAAAGTAATATTTGGCAAGTTATGGAAGGATAAAGATGCCAGAGAGTAACACAGATAAATGATTAGACAGGAAAACTAAGGAGCAGAAAAATAAAAGAAAGAACAGTAAAATGAATTCATTTCAATTCAGTTAGTCTGCTGATAGATGGTAAAGGAAAAGCATAAATCTTTTACTACGTTTTGTCAGTTTCATAAGTCAGTAATTGCCCACTGGAGTCACAGGAAAGCTGTCAATTAAACAGTGTTACTATCAGTATTATAATGATTAAAACAATTAACATAAAAAAATGAAAAGTATATAAAGAGGTCAGCTCAATATCTGCAGAAGATGTTTGGTGTTTTTATATGGACCTATTCTACACTGATAATGCAGCTTTTTTTTTTTTTTAAGGGAGTGCTGTTCCAGATAAACCCTGTCCAACGTCTGTTGTTTTCTATGTAAGAACTATGTCTTTAGGGGGAAAAATGTAAATGATAAACAAAGAAGAAGATCAATTGTATTCTGATCAAGTGTATTTCAAGAGTATTTCTGGTCATTTCACTAGTTTGCTATAAGAACATAAACTTGTAGTCTGTGACAAAAACAGGCATCTACAGAATTTGTAAACTGAAATAGTTAATCTGACTTTGACTGATCTTGTCTTCAAAGGAGGGCCAGGGTCCAATTAAGAATTCTTTATGGTCGTCTTGTGTGAGAACTTTGGCACGTCAGATTCTCTGTTGGACACCTGATGTTGGGGGCCTCATATCCAGACTCCGTTTTAGTGGCCTGAGGTGCGACTTTAGCACCGCTGCTAACACCCACTGAGTCTGGATAAACACAAGTCAATGATTTCTCGAGAAGAGCCAAAGTTCAACCCACCACACAAGGAGGGAATGACATTATGAAAATGGAACATAGGTTTCTTCTTTGATATTCAGATATAATATGTTTAAGCTTTAAGGAAAACACAGATTAAGTATAATTCACATTGGTAGAGTTGCATGTGGTCTGATGTAAGCAGAAAGGGGATCAGTGAGATGTATGTTATTTAGGTGAGCACAGACTGAATCACTGAAATATACCAAAAAATAAAGTCATTATTTTTAACTATGTGGATTGCTGTTAGGAAACTGCTCATGCTCATTCAGGAACTGTGAGCCCAGCCATATGAAATGGTGTGGGAAACAAAGAATGGGGCCGTAGGAGTGAGGTCTACTGTAGTAATCTAAACTTACCCACAAAGTCAAACAACAACAGGCAAAGCGCCTACTATCAAAACCAAAGTCTACGGACACACTGGTGTCCTGTAAAGGTTGCTTGAAGCAAGCTAGTTTAGCAATGTACATGGCTAACAAGCGAACCAAGGTTGTCAAAGCACATCTAACAAGTGTTTAAAGGCCTTTAAAGATTTTACACACATTTTACACACAAAAACAGAACCAGAACTAAAACTGATGGATGGTTGAAAAATGGAGATACAAACTGGCTTTACCACTAGTGGGGCAAAAAGTCTAGGACTTCATGTATGTGGCTGCATCTTCAACCTGGGTAATCAAGTACACAATAAGCTTGGTGCCAAATTTCTTTATGTTGTGAGAATAATATAAGTGACAATGAAAGTGGACATTTACATATTCCAGTTTTTAAAAACTGTTTGGATTTTGTGATTTCTGCCTTTCACTGTTTAGAAATCTAGAAAATTATATCATGAGGTTTAAGCTAGTACCTAATATTTTATTGTATTTTTGGGACAAATTTACCCACTCTGGGTTTTGCAATTGCTACACTGTAGCTTCCTTGTGCAATGAATGGTGAAATTCCTGGGAAATAGTTTGAACCAAGATAATTATTCTTGGCCAAGACTGGATGATGCGCTTCACCTGAAACATCTCACTGAAACTGGATTTACCTCACAGTGAAAAATCCCTTTTTTTTTTTTTCTTTTTTTTTGGTGCTGGCTGCCTTCCTTATACTGAAGGAATACTGTCACAGAGAGATGAGTCACCATTCTGGCTGCATGTTTTATCATGTTTATTTTACTGCTTTTCCATGATGATCCACAACCAGACTAGAAAGGTACTTTCAAATGATGATATCATTGGCTGAATTACAGGGATCACAGTGTTATCAGTTGGGTTACTCAGCAAAATAATCAGATTGCTTTTTATAGATCCAAATCGAATACAATACAAACATAGTCCTCAAACATTTAAGGTCTCAAACAAGAGCCTAACATCCTTAAGATACCGCTTACTTCCTTCTCCTTCTGCCAGTCCCTGACATTGCCCTCTTCTTTACAACTATGTTGCCTTCAAGGCAGACGAGTCTCCCACAAGGGATAGAAGTAGCAGGGGTGGCCAGATATTTGCGAGCCAGGGCAAACGGCTGTATGTGGGCCCCTGCATGAGTTGACTATCACAATCTTGGTGCTGGGCTCTGCTTTATAGAGGCACAGAAGCTACAGAAGTTCTCTCTGTTGCCCCAATTCTGTTTGCTGCTGGTGTAATTCCTCCATATTGGCAGGGCTGTGTTTAAAATGCCCCACTATCTGCCGACACTTCAGCCACCATCCGCTGTTGGCAAGGCAAACAGTGATGGTTGTCTGTAACATGTGAGTCTCACTGCAGCTACCATGTTTTGAGTGCTGTCTGTTCTGACTGAGATGACCTTACACTGACCTCCCTACTAACCCTACTATGCCTTTTTTTTTTTTTTTTTTTTACATGTTATTTTTCGATTATCAATTAATCAAAATTAATCCCCAATAGTACAGGTGTTTCATCTGTGTTTACTTCATCCACTGATGTGATTTAAAGCAATTTCTCTGATGAGCTTAACAAGTTGTTTTATATTCAGTTGCACCACATGCAGTTCAATCAGTACTCCTCATTGATTAAATTACTGGACCTTGTAATGAGCTCTGAGATTAATCAAACAGGATTTTAAAGAACAGTAATAATCTGTCTCGGAGGCTTGAAGTGACAACAGTTGATTTTCAAGAGGTGAATGTCTGTTGCTGCCTCAGGTGCATCCGTTTTAACAATCTGGTTGAACAGGTTAGGATTACCTGACAGCGAGCAGCACACGTCTCATTTTATGACTAAGGGTACAGCAGCACACCACAGACAATGACCTAATTAATGAGCAAACACAGGACGATCATGAGTGTTTTACTCCTCTGTCTGATTGATAACACCACTTGTCACTGTCCATTTAAAGAGACCAACCACACCTCCACTGTGAGTCATGATTGCTGTAACCTAAAAACGTATTTTTTTTTTTTACTTAATTCCTAAAAGCTCTAAATGGGAAACAAACAAAAAGGCTAATTATTTTACTGAGTAGAATTAACCTCACAATTAACTTTACACAGGCAGGAAGAAAAGCTGAATTTACCAACTAGGCTCGTTCCCCAACTACTCTGTTACCATTTACGGGAAAACTCCTTATATGCAAACAAGACATGTTTGCATACACCTCTTGCCTTATGAAAATTAGAGCTTATGAATACGCAAGTGTTCTGTTTAAACTATCTCCCTTCCTTTAAACCTCCCTTCCCATCCCAGTGACAGAAAACTGCACAAAAAGTGATGAAAGGCTAAAGAAAAAATATTCCATAAAGCAAAGATAGACCAAGACCCAGAAAATCTCATATTCACAGTCTGATCAGTGTGATACATGACACATTAACTTCCTCAGTTTAAATATCAAAGTGATGTTTTGCCTATTTTAAACATCTGCACTGTATTTTCCTTTCAAATTACCAGAGCAAAAAATGACTTACAAACATATGTATGCAATAGAAAAACTTCCTCGATACTTCAGTTTAAAGTGTGTGAGCCAATAATAAATACTACTGAAGGTCTGCAGGCATTTTTCATGTCTGGGCATGCCAGTGGAAGCTCCCATCTTCCCCCTTGATTGACACACACCATCCAGTGTGTTTAGTGACCACTCAGTGCAGTGGTGACCCAACAATGAGCCCCATTTGGCTCCTGGAAGGTGTGAAATGGCACACTTCTCCCTGAACCCCCCTGTCTTTGTTGTTGGGATTGATTTAACAGACAGAGGCAACTCACAGAAGGTGTGAGTCCTACTGGTTATTCACAACACACACACACAGACACAGCCTTTGACACAGCCCCAAACTCCACCCCTTTTACGCAGATACACTCAGACTATACAGCCCTCACCCTGCCCACTTTTCCCTCAGTACAAGTCTGACTTCAGCAGGGATCGCACTGCACTATTGGATTACCCTCATCCATCACAGAAGGAATAATTTGTCTACAGAGCGGCGCAAAGCCCCACAGACCACAGCAGCATGGGGAGCAGCATGTCATGTGTCCCCCAGCACAACTTCAGGTTCTCCAGCAAAAGTTTCATACGCAGAAACAGGTAAGAACAATCAAACTTATCCAGGTATTCTTACTGTACTTGTGTCAGTGTGTTCACTCTACACAGAGCACATGTCCTGCCCTTGACTGCCATTTGTTATTTCAGACTATGTGTTTCAGCTGGAAGGAATTCTTGGTATTTCTCAGGGTTTGAGTAGTGGGGTTAAACAGAGGTTGTGAATTTTGTGAGGCCAGGGTCAGGATCATATGGTAATGCAGGATAGTCCAAGAGTCGTGCCTGAGTGGTGCCCGTCTGGCCAACGGTGTCAATGATCCAGTTACCATTTGCCTCCTCTTTGCATCTCTCTGAAGATGATCTGCCAGCTGTCAGTGATTCTGGTTTCCCTCCAAAATCAGGACCTGACCCCCATTCATTATCACAATCGCATGTGGGCAATTATAGCTATTAAATCATAAGATCTGGTTTATGACACCTGATATATAAATTAAGCGCTTATAGTGATCAGACCTAAAGGCACTGAACATGAATGCAGGAAATGACTGTGACATTATGGGATATACTGGGTTTTAATTCTGGTTTTATTTAATCCTTTAGGATTATTTGCCTGGGCATGTCACACTTGGTACAGCCTGCTCTGCTGGCCCACCACATCTGATTCTAATTAGCCTCTGCTCCAGTCTTCTGCCCTGTGCTGTGTGATGATTCAGGGTCTGGTCTTGTCAACTGTGCCATGTAGCTTTTGATTTAAAAAAAAAAAAAAAAAAAGCTACAGCAAGCCCCCCCCCCCCCCCCCCCCCCCAAAAAAAAAGAAAAGAAAAAAAAAGACAGATTTTTGAAATCCAGTGGCTCAGGCTTGAACAACAATATACCTTCCAAGTTAGATCGATGGTTCAGCATGAACAATACATTCAGTGTTCTTGTTTCCTGTGCACCCTCCTAACTCTTTGTGCTGGTGAATAAGGCCAGGCTCAGGTATTCCCCTCAGAGAAGAGGAGTGAGTGGCATTGAATACCACAGCAGTGACTTAGAGAATGTTGGGTGTGCAAATCTACTACCTGTCTATTATCTACATTCCTCTTTCACTTTGCAACTGCAGACTGCATCAGTATGATAGTTGTACATACATTTCTAATATTTCTAGTAAAATAAACAGGGATGTAGTGGAATAGTTTCATTCACTTGACACTAATCAATGATTGATGCTGGACACGGACTTCCTGATTAGACAGACCTTGATTCCCACCATGAAAACAAAAGCCTGCGTTGTTGCACTGAGGACACTGGCACACATACATGCAGATGAGCAGATAAACTACAAGCTGAGATTGTAAAAGCAGTCCCCAGGTCTTATCATTGCAGTGAGGGAGCTTCCTCATAAAGATGTGACACTAATGGTAACAGATGAGGGTCATGCAAAACAAAGAAGGACATTGAATACTGATTTTCCTATGCATATCCTCGCTATCAGAAACACAAGCCCTGATTGTTCCTATCATTTAAATGGCTGGCACTGATGGACTCAAGACAAAGAAAAGGATCTCTTGTTAATTTATATGACACGAGACAAAACCCATAATTTAAAGTCATTAATCTGCTGTTGAACTACTCTATCAGAAGTTCAGGAGTCAGTGCGACCTGATTACTATGGAAACGTGGGAAAAACAAGAGAAATAAGTCACTGAACATAAATTTGAAATGCAAAACAGTAGAGCAAACACTAATGTATTTAGGTCAACTGTCCATCTGACAACAGAGGATGACAGTGAACTCCCATAAACAGGAAATGTTCCTTGTTTACACTGCAGTTGGGAAGTTAACTGAACAGCAAACATGGAATAGATGGTAAACACTTGCGAGTGAGTAGTAACACATGGTTATCCTTTCTCTCATGCAGCAGCCGCCTGTTTCGCAAAAAAAATCCCCAGGAGGGACAGGAGAAGTCCAACAGCATCATCAATATCCTGTGCACTGTCACCCCCAGGAAGGTAAGAACCTCCATCAGCTCATAAGAGAGGGCAATAACTTGAAACTCAATCATCTGCATACCAAACAAAACTGCTCTGCTATAAATGTCAACTTGTGTGTGATTTGATTTTTATTGCCATCTCTGACAAGACGTCTAACTGGTTCATGTATGTCTTCACTAACATTATGACTGGTTACAGGAAATGTCTCCTAAAGATCTGCAGACAATAGAGAACATAAAATGGGATCCTCCGTTTCCTTATGACCCGGCCAGTGGCTGGAAGAAAAGCAGCATCAATGTGAAGAATTACGGACGGATGATTCACAGCTCCAAAGTTCGTTTTCGCTTCCTCCACTGCCAGGTGAGTGGTGCAAAATAACTTTTTAATGACTCTATGTCGAAACATCAGGAAAGCCACTATAAAAGAAAACAAAACCAATGCTGCACAATCCTCGTTGTGGTTCACGAGGTCTCAAACAATGACCAAGCCTACAATGACACATCATGCCAGTCATCTGTGTGAGCCCCATGAGTGTCAAAAACCGAAAGAAAAAAACAAACAGGTGGAGAGAAACAGGATGTTGCTCTGCGGCCACCAGACACATTGAAACTCGCTGCTGGCATTGACGTGGTGGCTGGCTGTGAATAATCCAATCAGTTTTCCACAAAGCGGACCGCAGCTTGTGTTTGGACATGCTCACTTCTGCTGCGGTTGTGAAACATCTCTGAGAGAAAACCTCAGGGTAGAGAGAGTTCCTCTGATCCCAGGGACTGATAGAGGACATGCCGGCTCCTCACTGTGGGAACAGCAATTTATCAAAGCTGTGACACATTAGTTCTGTCAAACTGTGGACAGAAAAGACAGACTGAAGGACTGATGTCACAACGCCAAAAGAACATACTGTATAGAACATAAAACATTACTGTAAAGGAAACATGTATTGCCTAAGTGTTGACAAAGAAAACTATATATGAATCATTGCAGAAAGAGAGGATTGCAAAAAGAAGTGACTTTAAAATCACATTTTGTGGTTACTGCGGAAATTCCTTTCAGAGAATCCTTGTCCGGCCTAATAAATCTGAACATTTCCTGTAGGTGGTCTATGAATCATCACGTAACACAAGAACAAGATGTTTCAATATGAAATAAAGAATCAGACATCAACCTTAAAGAACAATTAATCTTGAGATTGTGGTGACAAGGCCTAATAGGCTGTGAAATGTGACTCTTTACTCATCTGAAACCAACATCAGAGAAAACATCAAAGTACAGCATGCGCCTCCAGACATGTGCCTATGTGCAAGGCTTCATTTCATCAACACTAAACCAGCTGATTTTATCTGTTAGTTTTCTAATTTGAGTGACAATCTGTGAAATCAGCTGCTGTTTCTGTTCTAAAACCTGCAAACAGCGTATGTGAATTTTGATAGCACTTTTAGCATTTTATCATTTCACTTATTATCTCTGCAGGACGTACATGATTGCTACCTGGATCTCTTCCAGACACACCTTCATTTTGTCTCCAACAACACAACTGGACTGACATACCAGGTAAGTTTTTTTTTTTAACTCAACATTAAACACAGGTACATCTTTTCCTTCAAATCCATGGGTCCTTAGTATTAGCTATTCTCAGGATTTATTTTTATAGTTCTGATATCCCTGGGGGGCAGAGTTTTATCATACCTTTTGACACGCGTACCCTGTCAACCAGCTGTGTGTTGGTAAACAGAAAGTATGATTTTGTTACTTCACCACTCATAAATTGGGAGCAGCCATTAATCATCATCTTACCTCAGAGGCAGCAAGGCACTTGTATACTGTATTAGTTTGAATATAGATGATGCCAAATGCAAGGCAGACGTCGATACATCATCGGGTCAAAGGCTTACCTCAGTGTGATGGTGATTAATTTTTTTTTGGGGGGGGGGTTATAATTCAGAGCTGAACAGTTGGCTCAAATAGAGCATAACAGCAAGAGGAGTGTTGCGGAGAAAGCTTTTAGTATGCAAATGAAAGAATGTCTTTGTCTAAAGAAGCATGATTGAACTTTTTGTGGTGTTGTGTTCAGGGAACTCTGCCTTTGAAAGAACTCACCATCTGTAACCTGCAACAGAACTGCAACCACAGTCAACCCCAGGAATTCGCCTTTCAAATAAACGGTAAGTTCGACTTCAGTAGAAAGGACGCAAGTGGTTGTTGGCACCGAGCCTTGGAATGTCATAATCGTCTGTTTTGTGTTTTATTGGACGAGCTGTATTTAGCTAATCAATCACTCAGACTGGAACCGGCTAATCCAGCAGGATGTTTATAAGTCAGCGACTGACTTCAAGCCTCAAAAAAGAAAGAAAGTGGATGAACTAGAGCTGGACCGAGAGTCTTAGTCTCTGGCTCATTATTTATCTCAGTTTAATGGTCATAATCTGGCACAGTTTTTTTTCTGCTGGTGGTCAGCTATGTTGTCAGATATGGATCAAAGTGAAAATTCTCCTCAGTTAAAAAACAGCAAGAAACCGCACGCTATTTTCAAGCTGCAGCATTTCCTATGTTGTCACATTCCAGTGATTCAGAGGTGCTGCGACCCTCTTCACCTCCACTCAACCCCAAGACTAACTAGAGCTGGGCCCCCTTCACCCTTGGTCAGGGGGCCAAACCGGTCCTAAAGACCCTGCTTGTTAGACAACAGGTGCACTTCAGTCGGCCCAGCTGTCGTGCAGAAAAGCCCAGCTACCGCTCTTAGCCTTGTCACTGCATATAATCTATGGTTCATTCCAAAAACTGCTCAGGTTAATGTCTGGTAGAAATGCCACTTAGTTTTTGAACTCTGAATGAACAAAACGATCTGAATCCTTTCATTAAGTAAAAATAAGACACTGTAGGGACTAGAGGGCTTTAGTCCTTGACTGGGAAAGAATAAAATCACTCAAGTCAGGGATTAATGTAGACTTTCTTAAAAAGTCACGAAAAGTGTGAGGCCTCTGTGTTTATATTTCTTTATCACAACTATCTTACTGAAATCTGAAACATCTCTGCTGTCACAATATTGACACTCTTTGGTGATGCTTTCTCAAATCTGACTTTGCAATTTCCTGGATCAAGCTTGTTATTTTGTGGTCTTGTATTTCAGTTGCTTTCATTGTTCAGTGTGGACTTTTATTTACTTTCTGGGATGCATCACTGCCAGAAAACATGCGGAGGAAGCATGACGAAATTCTGAGTCAAGTGGGAGATCACGAGTAGTTATTTCCTCCGTGAGACCCACGTCCTGCTCTCGCTGAGCTGGAAGTATGAATCAGCTTTAATGTACAGTAACCCACTAACTTCAGTGGGTGACGAAGCAAACGCATCACGAGTTTCTGTAACCAAAAAACCCTTAAAACTTTTTCATGGTTACAATTAATGTTGCCATGAAAGATAGATAATGACAGTTAATTACTTTTAACAACATTTAATGACCTCTGTAAACTGAATGAAAGTTAGAATGAGGCAATGTGCTTCCAGGCCCAAGAGGCCTTCACTCGTCTTGCCTGAAATGTGGAAAAACATCACTTTTCAAAGGAGTGCTGTGGTAAAGGTCTACAATTAAGAGCTGGAATGAAGAGAAAGTTGAATAGATGAGTCCAGAGTAACTGCTTAAGGAGCAGTCAGTGGGGCATGGTTCCAGACAATTACAGTACAAAGCCATGGGGCTGGAATGAAATAGACTATCTGTGCTGGTTATCTGTGGTATGTGTGGGACTGATAGATAGAGGGAGATTCCAGCTCTTTTCATCCCAGGCCCTGTTCATTCCTTCTGGGTAAACAATGTGAGGGAGGGAGAGTCTGCTATGATTTTGAAATGCCAGACGAAGCAGGTCAAGGGGGGGATCTTCCGCAGTAGGACTTACATGTGGTTTACTGCCTCGAACATATGTTAACATTTATTGTACGTATTGCATAACTTGGTCTTAACAGGAAGCAGAGTGTCAGCTCCATTAATGATTCACCACCATGGCAGAGAGCTTTCCTTTTTTGACCTTGTGACCTTTGCACCCTGCAGGTGTCAGCCTTAACCCCATCATCGTCTACTGTGCCAACCAAGAAGAGATGGACCTGTGGTTTGGCCTGCTCAAAGAAAACATTGAAGCAAATGGAGGCACCGCAACTGCACCCGAAAACTACACCAGAGTGAAAGTAAGTTCAATTACACTTTTTTGATACCACCTTAGCTACCACACATAGTTCATGTTACATTATATTAGGCTGCATAAAAACTGGCTCTTGTGCTGTAACAAGAATACAGCAACATTCTTTTTTTTTCCAAATTCAAACAAGCACTTGAGTGTGGTCATCTTTTAATCCACATGGTGGATTAGCCAAGAAAAGGCTTTGGCTTCAACCGCTTCTGATAAAACAGGATGTGTGTGAGCGTGTAGATTTGAGTGAGTCAAGTAGGTCACCGCTGGCTCTCCCTGAGGCCTGGATACTAGGGAGTGGCGTTGACCACATCACAGCCAGTATCAAACTAACCCTCACATCTGCACAGGGTTAAAGTGCTGACTCCACGCCCACAGGTGGGGGAAACGGCTGATGAAACATATGAACCTAAATGTGTCATAACAGAACAAAATAACTTAATAGATGATGCTTTGATAAGCCTCAGCTTAGAGGCCTTTTCTGTGAACAAACATGAATGACATTCCCAGGAAAAAAAAGCCAAAACCAACATGTTTGTATTTGTTTAAGAGCAGAGCCCTGTTCATATTTACATGGCTGATGATTCTGTCTGACTTCTGTTATTCCCTGTGTACCTCCTGTAGCTAAACCAGGATGAGGCTCCCGAGGGCAGAGAGGAGCTGAGGAACTCCATCAACAGAGAGCCCATCTATGAGTGGGAGGGCTCTCAGCGAGACAGCCTGGGCCCCATCACCTATGTCACTAAAGTCCGACTGCAGCACCTGCCCTGTCAGGTACGTCATCACTGCTGCTTATCAAGAGTGAATCACTGTTTCTGGTCACTCTGTGGGAAAGCACATAGTCTGTGCTCTTTCCTATTTAAGGAAATGTACAGTTCAGCAGACTGTAACTCGTGATACATACATGTTTTCAAACTGTGGGAATTTTTCACATGATGAATAAAAGCTGCATAACATCAGCTCTAAATCCAGGTGACTCACATAGTTCTTAAACTGCGCAATACACACATTACCTCAACACAATGTAAGGAGTGAGATGGGTGGAGTCTATATTTTGGGGAATAGTACCTCTCCTGCAGATATAACTCTATTATCTTTATTTTCCTGTCATGGTGTAACACAGTGGCAGACACCTGCAACCAACTGATGAAGAATATATGACTCCTTGCTAACCAGATCAGACATGAGCACAAATAAATAATGCTGATACAGCTTCACGTAGCAGCCAATGAAAACAGTAGGCATGACACAGCTTGCACGGATATCTGTAGTTATTTCTCTGTGGGAAATAGCGGCAGTCCAATTGAAGTGTGTGAGATTTAGGACCAGGGTGTGTGAGAGGCATTTGCCCGGCTCACGCAGTGACTCAACTCACCTCACAGCTGGAATGTCAGCTGTCTACCCAGACACACCCTCCGAGAGGGAGAGGAAACATAAACTCTCAGTCTGCCGCACCTTTAAATGCCCCTTAACTGGTTTGACTTAAGGTCTCCCTGGGATTTAAACCATGCCTCTCAACAGAGTATTAAAGGATAACAGTGGTGTTTTTTTTTTTTTTTTGGTAACGTTTGAACCAGGTCTCACGGTTGCCTCTGTGCTTTGTATTATTCATAGTCTCATCTTCACACAGGCAGATTCACTGGAGTAACCAGGGGCTTATTTTCTTACCTACAGAAAAGAAAAGTATTTGGTGCCATTCTTTCCTGTGCAATATTAAAACTTGAAAAGTTTCCAGAGATGCATACATGACAGTTGAAAATTAAGCTTTAATTAGATTTGCTCCAAATTTCTATTTCACTTTAACGTGCCACACTCAAAAATTTTCCTTTCACCTTGCAGTTGAAGGTAGGAACAGACATCTCCACTACGGAATAATCCCTCAAGATGATTTAGAAATGTTATGATGTATCACTGCCTTTGTATTTAGGATAGGGAAACAAGTATTCTAGTAACTAGTATACACACACAAAGCTCACTAGCAACTATAATCTTGTGTCCACAGGAACAGAATGACAGACTACTGGTGATGTACCCAGCGACACTGATCATCCTGTCAGAGGAGAACGACGGGCTCTTCTATAAGGTACCACTGACCTTTTACTCTTACTTACTTACTCATACCCTGAACTGTGTACATGCACTGTTTCCACTGTTTCTGCCAGAGAGTTGGGTTTAAGAGTCATTGTGATTACAGGGGAAGCTGCCACTCAACATGATTACTGTGACCACACCCTGCCAAGACGTCAAGCCAAACACCTTTATGATTGAAGGTAAATACACTGGAGCTGCTCCGCCACACGCTGGCATTCAAACAGACACGTTAAAAGGATTTTAATGAGTGTACATTTTTATGCATGCTTTATGTTAAGTGGCCTTTTCCATGAATCCACCAGCGTCACAGAGTGTAACCCTCCATGAATGAGCTGGTTTTATCCCCAGTGAATGACAATCTGACTATAGCACATTCCAGTGAGCGACTGGACCGAATGACAGGCTTTGTCCTCCCTCTCCTCTCTTCCCAGGGAAGCTGATCAACCCCATAGTGGTGTCGTGTCTGGATAGGACCGCGTTCTGCGACTGGATCCAGCATTTCAAAGCTGCTGACGTGCCCGTTCTCAGCCCCCCGCCCCCTGTATATGACATCATCTACACCCCGACGCAAAGAGAGGTGAGGCCCGCCCTCCTTCCTTTTACAGGCCAAAAACAATTACACTGTTCACAACTGCCGATGATCCGTAACTATCGAGTAAGCTATCTCCACTTGGCTTGCAAACCTGTGGGTGGGGTGAATTCCAGTTGGAGTAAAAGATAAAGGTCACAAACAGAATGGCCCTGCCTCTTTTGTCAATGAACATTCAGCACTACTATGAAATGATTTACAATTACTACATCTACTACTACTACTACTACTAAATCAGTCCAACAGAAATCTAAAAAAGACAAAAGTGTGGCAGTTTTGCTCATTTGTTCTTGGTCAGATATTTTCATTTATATCATAATTTTTGTGTTCTGTAATCTCTAGGCTCCACAGTTTGACAGGTGGAGTGGACACAGCCAAGGACGAAGTGAGTCCCTAAAGTTCAGCCAGTCACAGAGTGGACGTGGGTCCTACAACCTTCAGTTACCCATTCACGAAGACAACCCTCTCTCCCCAGGATACTCTGAGCCCCTCTGTGTAAGTCGGCTTTGTGCTGCTTCTCAAGTTCAAATATTCTTGGACTAATAAACTGAGCCAAACACACGAACAGTACAATATTTGCACAGACACAAATGTGGTAGGAGTTAGTTGTACATAGCTAAAAAAACTGCTTGGGTTTGTTTTGGTGGAGCTGCGCAGCACCTTTCTTTTACAAAGTTAATTATTAAGTAAGGTTTAGAGACCAAAACGCTCCTGTTACAGCCACAAAGACTTCAGCAATAATCCTCAGGCCTTCCAGTAAAGAAAAAAAAAATCATAATAAAGTCAGTCATTTTTACCAAAACAACTTTTTGGGAAATAAGAGACCCATATAGGCTGATTCAGCAGAAAAAAAGTTGGCTTGTTAACTTCATACTGTTTAAAAAGTACTCCACCACTCTGCATTATCAGGACTTTTGACCAAACTCCCCCAGGAGAGGGGCTACGTAGGCTGAATGCCCATCCAATTAGCTTAAAGTGGAGAAGGCTCAGTGCCCAGAAGACATGCTGTTGTTCAGCCTCTGACCTGAAACACCACTCTCCCAATTAAATTGATGAAGAAAAAAAACACAAAATGATGCTGAAACCTAGTGCTGTAGAGAGGAGAAACTGTTTATAAAATTTGCTCTACTAGGCCTCAGTGGTTAAAATCTGATGCCAACTGCAACTCTGTGTGTTTATTGTCCCTACAGTACAGCTCAAGCCGTCCCTCCTCTATTGAGACTGCCCGCCTGGGCAGCAGGACCAATAGCGTGTCTTCCCACACCAGGCCAGAGCGCGACCTACGACCTTTGTCGCTGCGCTACTCCTCACCCCAGCGCAGCTCCTACCTCCAGCCAGCCGAGAGCTCGGCGCTGTCTCAGGTCTACAGCACCCCCTACTCTGCCCTGCATCGCGCCAGCCCACAGTGGCTGGAGAAAGCCCCGCTTGTCAAGGTAATTCAGTCTGGCGTCTAACTCGATAACCAAATATTCCCTTCGAGACTGTTGACTTATTTTACATGTCATGTGCGCAGTAACTAAAATAGACACACCGAGCAGTAGGCTGAGAGGGGTCATGATGTATTTGCTGTTAACAAATAGGGTAACAGTGGCATTTGTGCAGAACTGTGGTTGAAAGATCAATCTACATGATGGTAAGCAGAATGAAATCTCTATTACCATTCATAAAGAAAACTACAGCCTCCAATCAGGAAACATTTACTATACTTAAGGGGCATCACTACATTACTATGGCATTTAAAGTTGCAGTTTTAAACACACCGCTGACAGCTGAGTGCTGATTTGTGAGACAACAGATTGTTGTCACACCAGCACTGAGGTCATGACTACAGATCATGACTGGCATTAGTCCAAAATCTCTGCTTGGTAATCTGATCCTAAATCCGAAAAACCAAGTGTGGCTTATGTGATTGCCTTGTGTCAATCTTAAGAGCGTGAGAAAATAAGTAAGATGGAGCGATAAAGACAGAGAGGCAAAGGGAAAACTGGTGATTCATTTTCCTCTCACCCTCTGGTGTTTTAAACTAACTCCTGGATCTCAATCTTTTGTGATCAGTCTAACAGCTGGAGCACACCTCAGACATCCCTGAACTACTCCCTGAACGCCCCCCAACGCCACTCAGACATGTGCACCACACGACAACCCTTGTCACCCCTGTACGATGAGCCCTGCAGCCCCGAAATCTACTCCCTCGATGAGGCCGGGTCGCTGGTAAGTGGGTCAATGATACTGGATCCATAGGTTCAATTTACACCTGCACAGCCTGTCTGATATCAAGCTGTGCTAACACACACGCACACTTACACACGTACGCACATGCTCAGTGAAAAAATAAGAAAGTGAAAATGACTTGTTTCACTATTCTTGTGTAAAGCAGCAGAACTGGCAAGAGCCAATTCAGCACCAGCACCACCACCACCACCACCACGAGCAGGCCCCCCAGCTCCTACCCTCCTCCTTCCAGCTCCGTACCCCTCCCATGGGCAGGCGCTGCAGGAGAAGCCTGGTTCGGACCAACTCCCAGGGACAGGCTTTTGGCCTGGAGATGGAAAGTCCTCAAAGCCA
Source organism: Toxotes jaculatrix (assembly GCF_017976425.1). NCBI lineage: Eukaryota > Metazoa > Chordata > Actinopteri > Toxotidae > Toxotes > Toxotes jaculatrix. The sequence continues at coordinate 15,455,976 of NC_054395.1, read as the reverse complement.
AGCAGAGCAGAGAGCCGAGGCTGTTTCTAGGCTAAAGCTGCTGCCTGCGCCCGGCCAAGTGCAAGAGCAGGTGAGAAAAAAGAGATACTCATCTCCCAGGACACTCCTGTTTCTGGAATGCTGTGGTACAAAGTGCAAAGATGGTGCGCTGTATGGTAGCAAAGCCTGTGTACATACTTGTTCTGCAGGTGATATTTGAGCAGGTGCCACAGATGTCTTTAGTCAGTCTTTGATATAATGGGAAACATGAGAATGTTTGTTATAGTTGATCACGGGAAGTAACTTTCTTTTGTTTTCACATCTTTTGACAGATACTTCTCCCACTGAGCTCTGCGAGCAGCACATCTCAGATGCCTTACGGTTACTCACCAGGTAAGCACTGAAGGCATGCAGTCATAAACCTGATGAAACATACTGCGGTTTATGTATGTGTTTAGTGTGCGAGCGTGTTGACTGGTCTCAGAGGTCAAGCATGGTCAAGTGTCTATAATAAATCACTATATGCTTCCATCCCTGATGAAAAAAATATATATAGAAGCATGGCTTAATAAAATGTACACTTGTATTGAGAAACAATGGGCGCTCATTCAAATCACAGCAAACACTGTAGCATCATATTTCCTTACAAGTGCGAGTTATGAAAGTCAACACTGTCTGCTGCCTTCCTAAGTGCCACCAAGGACACAGAGCATTGCTCACACTCCATTATACCTTAAATTAAACACTGCGGGCGCTTTGGATTGATTGAACTCTTAGGTTCTGTCAGCAGGTAGACAGAAGGTTAAAGGCTACAGAGTTGAAAGCGCAGGAAATGCACAAATGTGCCAATGAAATGGAGCTTAGTGCAGCTCTAAATGCCATGTGTGCACATGTCCCATGTGGGGGAAGCCCGGTGTAAGAGAACACTGTTCCACAGACAGGATTTACTCCTGCACTGTGATTGACAGCACACAACTGGGCTATAACATATCCACAGTCTTTTTTATCACATATGAAAACAAAAGTAGAATCTACCTGGTGATTATAGATTAATTCTTTAACGTGCTATGACCAAGTGATTTTATCTGACAGAACGAATGTTTCTGCACTATTAGAAAGAATGAAGACATGAAAGTGGTGTAGTAGTGGCATGTTACGCTACTGGTTTGATTACTGGTAAGATTACATGTTGGGACAAAACCAATCGCACCAGAAATACTTTTGGACTATGTCCACGTTTATTGAGTCAGGGCGAAGTTTTGTCTTTCATTGTTCAGACCTAAAAGCCTGGGAATCTTCTCTCGCTCCTATAGATCACCACTCGTACCTCGAACCCACAGAACCAGATGACCAGGAAATGGACTATGACAACATTTGGGAGTATGACTGTGACACTGGAATGATTCAGCCAACGTCTGGAATTTCGACACACTGGACAGGATTAGACTTTGGGGCCAGAGGCCTTGGTGCCATGGCAACCCAGCAGAGATGGTCATAAAACAAAACAATAGCCCGGCCGCTCGTCTGGACGTGTGCAAACAACAGATCTCTATCAGAGGGATACTAAAAGCTAACTAGCACAGCCTGTGTTACTGCTGCTGCGTACAGTGTGAACAAACAGATCCCACGAACTGCATTGTTAGATGCTGGTTAGTCAAGCTGCAGCATGATAAGTCCAAGTATGAAGAGCAGTGGGCTAAATCCAAACATTATGAAAGTGATAAGTGTCTGATATGTAGCATTCGAGAGAGAGAGAGAGAGAGAGAGATCAGCACAGTGTACATACTGTGTAGCTTTAACATTATTTTTTATTTTATATGTATTTCATAATTGCACAAAATGTTTCACAAGTAGTGCAAGAACCTCCAGTTTTTTTAATATATAAACTATTTTCTAACATGGTGTCCAGTTTAATTATTGTTATACTTTTCTTTTTGTTTCTAGTTAAAGCTATAAAAAGCATTCCATCAGGGCTTGTTATAGTAAAGGATGTATATTTTTGTAAATGTTGTACATGTATAATTTTATTGTGCTACATGGTCAAGGCAAATAGATGTGGATTTAATTGACTGCCTCCAAGGTGCTAATGTTACTATCATTACAGCAGAGTAATGATGTCTGTGTGGCTTCACTTTTTTTCCATTTTTGTTTGTGGTGTTTATTTATATTTGGAAATAAAAGTAGCAATATCAACACTTTTTTTCTGTTTAGTCTAATGATGCTCTCTCATCTGTTGTTTTTAAGCAAAGTAGTGAGACATGTCGGTAATAAATCAAAGAAATATAAAGATTATATTTGGTCATGAAAAACTCACGAGACAGACAACAGCAAACACGTTATCCCTCACCAATGGTGCACATGTATGCATCACGAAGGGTGAATCACTGATATTTTGAAATTCACGACCCAGCCTGAGATGCACTATTTTCCCAAACTGCATAAAAATCCAATCAGCTGAGTGTTTGTGCTGCAAGCCCACTGTAACAACTTCTTGAGCAGTGCTCAACAGCTGGACACTTTACATTTTATAGCTCAACTTTGCCATCTGCTGGAGAAAAATATACATGATTCTTGAAGAAGGATCTCCTCGCAATACATGGCAATGACGGTGAATAAGTATATTATTATCATGTATTATGCTGAACTAATTATTTGGGTCTTTACTACAATTCTCTGAGAAAAATAAATTATTGTAAATAATTTATTACACAGCTTACACAGCTGTTCCAGTTCAGATTCTTACATGATCTTATGTTGCCCTCTAGTGTTTGAAAAGGTTCACCTTCAGGTCTGAGAGTTTCTGGAAGAGCAAGACACACAGCACTCAACTCATAAATGCTGTTTACTGTAACTGAACTGAAAGACATCAACAGCTCACAGAGCAGCCATATGAAAAAATACTGTACAGTCATCTATAATAAACATAAAATGCCCTCCATAAAACATATAATCGATACTGGCACGGAATACAGTCCCCCAGATGAATTATACAATTACAATTAAGGGTGTTTTGTTAAATTGTCAAATTGGAAAACACTGTATCAGGTGTGATCTCATTCATTTTGGAAAATATTCCCAACTATTCTTACTGGAAATATTCAACACAGTTGCCTTTGATAAAAGCCACTGCTAAATAAAAGTAGTGTAATGGTAACAAACATGCTCCAACAGCACCATTCTACATTCTCTGAATGCCTCAAGTTAATCCATTTATCATATATTCATCTAACATCTCATCCCGCTACAGTTCTGAGAAAACTTGCTGATAATCTTACTTGCTGAAACCTTATTTACAAAGGTCTGAACCTTGTCTAAATCCTTCTGTCTGATAAGCATGAGTACTTGTCTCATCTTGCCTTGCAGGACCAACACAACTCTTATTAATATGAAACCCATTTCTGTTCTATGGAGAGATCAGTGAAACTTAAGATTAATAAAGCAATTATAGTGCAAATGTGTAGTGCAAACATGTGACAGCACATCAAACATTTGTCATGTTCCTCAAAGGACCCAGGTCCTGGACCAACTCATATCGGGAGTTCATGGAAAAACTGATCATCTCAATCGTGACGTACATAGAGGCAGAGAGTTCAAGACTCAGATGGGGCGACATGATGCAATTTCTTCTCGCTTACTGCCGCCTCCATCTTGACGTACTTACGCAGGTATCGGATTGCTGACAGAGCACTTACGTTCGCCAGCAGAACTGCAAAAATAAAATACAAACAAAAAATGACTCATCATATTACTCATGTGACTTTGCAGCCCAACACTGAATTTATCTGTTTATATAAAGATCACTGTTCCCGAGGTTGATTTTATTGCAGGTGCTTGGTTGATTTTACTGATTTTACAGCTTCAGAATATCATTTAAGGTCCTCACAGTCCTTAAAAAAGCTCAAATTAAGTGATTTCAATATGAAATTCAATTAAATGTAATACAATAGAAACATAGTGACAGAATAAGCAACAACTTTTCAATTTCATTGTTAATTAATGCTAAACATAAGCACACATACCAGCCTTCCAGGCGTCTCCAACTTGTGGGTTTGCAGTCTTCAATACCCATGAAGCAAATGCAATACAAACCAGACACATATCTGACTGTCTGAGAGGCAGGAAGGAGGCATCCAGCCCTTCAAAGACAGAGACAGAGTATTACAGGAAATGTTTAATGAATTATTTTGCTGTTCATAAAAATGAAAGCAACCATCCACAGATCTACAGGGGAGTCCAGTGGGAGGTCAGGGGCGTTATAAGTGGAATTAACACACCAACAGCTGAGCACAAGCCCCCAATAATATGTTGGGACTTGCTGTTCTGTCACACTGTGACCTGATCAAATCCTGCACAGATTCCAGTTCTGCAAATACCAGGCTGCTTGGTGCTACTGATGTTTAAAATTGTGACTCTTGTGGGTTTAAACATAATCCTCATAGATAAATGCTGAACATTAGATGCTGTTTTAGTAAACTATGAGTTCTTGTTTTAATCAATGCTCAGTGGAAGTTTAAGAAGAGGGATTTACACACACATAAAGACGCCAGAAGGTGAGGTAATTCCTTTCACAGCCAAACACAAATTGGAGCTCTTCACTGGCAGCTTAGAGAAGACACTCATTGAGTGAAGTCAAGTTATCACGTACAACCATTCCTCTTGGCTTTCACCACTACATGCCTGCAGTCTGGTGAGTGTCCTCTGACATCTGTGGTAAGAGAGTCCGACTCGGTCATGACAGTGACAGCTGACTGAGTGGATAACATATCTTAAACTACAACTGTCCACATGTGAGGAAAAAAGAAGAGCTTCACTGGAGGAAGATACAGTAAATGCATTCTCTTAAAATCTTTCTTCTAATCTAATCCCGTTTAGAGCTGTTATTCACTATCATTAAGCACAAAGATTTAGCCAACAGACCGCCTGGCTAACGTTGAATCTACGAGCTGTGTTTCAATGGTAACATTGTGTAAAAAACATTTACACATTTGCATCACTTCACTTATAACTGCATAAAATTTGATTCTAATTAAATGTTGAGTAAATCTTCGCACAGTTATCTCACGCTGCTTTAGACAAGTATGAACTAATCAGCTCTGTGCAAATGATGAATTCAGACATCTCTCTGTAAAATCAGAGGGGTCTGCCTCATCTTTCTGAGAACATACTGGGACACATCTTGTGTGTTCCTCAACTGCTCATGAAGACCTGTAAATAGAACTGCACATCTATAAAAATGTCTGACTCACAATGCAGCAGGAGCATAGATACTGTCTTCTTCGTGCCTAGTGCTTTTTTTTTTTTTTTTTTTTTTAAACATATGCAGTCGCTCTCCCCGACAGCTGTAAACAGACTTTGATGTGTAAAATCCATGGAGTTCCCCTTCAGTCAATTTGTATTTTGAATTTTTAGTGATGTTGCTACACTTTCTTTTTGTTTACATTTTACTCACGGCTTATCCCTTCTGCTTAATTCCATTAAATCCCTGAGAGAACAGTTTGAATCAGAAGATAGCATTGTTGATCTGAACCTGAATCAGAAGTCACCAAAACCACTCAAAATGGAGACTGCATGAAAATACTTATATAACAACTGAAGCAAAGGGTTTACTTATGTCACCACTGCATATTAATCTACAATGGCTGTAATAGCAGATGTTAAAAACCTAATTCTTATCTTCAATGATACGTAATTGTGTTCAGTGTGTGAAACAGGACTTACTTGGATTTGAAACAGCTATCTGTAAGTCCTCATAACTGAAAGGCTGCTGTGCTTGTTGTCTGGAGATCCTGTCGTCCAGGTGGTAGAGAAGTGGATCAGGGAACATCACATCTTGATTTCCCAGAGCATTGCTGGGATAAACTGTCCTCCGGAGGGATCTGCCGCTTTGCCTCATGGATACATGAGACAGAGAGTTTGAGAGAGTCTGCTTCTGGACTGTAGATCCAGTAAAATTAATATTCCTGAAGGAGAGGGTCGTTTTCCAGAAGAAATTCTGTCTGAGGTCGCGATCTGTGAAGAAGTTCTCATAAACGTCAGTACAAATCTGAGATGAGCTCGCTTTACGGCTGAACCTGGTCACCACCCTCACAGGACTGTGGTTATCTTCCTCATCAGATTCAGCAGAAGAATCATCAGAAGATGAGGATGCAAAGAAGTAGTCATAAGCCTCAGGGAACTGTAGGTTTCTATTAGCTGAGCGAGAGTAGGAAAAGATGGGAACCAGCTCGTCTTTGACCTGATCTTCTGCTGTGATGAGAGGGCAGAAGAAGGTTTCTGTATCAAACTCTGAGAAAAAATCATCATATGTCTCAGGAACAGAACTTCCATCAGCGTGGATGGTGTTTATGTTATCTGCAGCTGATTGGCTGGGAACTGATTGCTTTCCACCAAAAAGGTACTGAAATATATCCGTAACAGAGACTCTGTAGCTGTCTGTGAAAGAGGAAGGTAAAGAGTCCATGTCTTTGTCTTGCTTAGGCAAAGGCTCATCAGAAAAATACTCTGCTCTTTCTGAGTCTCCCTCATCTAAGATTTGCAAAGTCTGGCCTTTCCATGTGGAGCTGAAAGATTCAGACTCCAGGGCGTGCAGATTGTGCACACTTATATTTTTGGAAATCTTTCTGAGGCTCTTTTGGGGACTTCCAGAGAGGGCCGACTGAGAAATGTCACTCACAGATGTCAACATCATATTCTCAGGGTAAATGTCGGTACCTAGGCTCACGGGGACAGGTTCACTCTCCCACATAACACTTCTTGAAGAGAAAGTATCAACAGCCGTAACAGAAGCTAAACTCGATTCTACAGAATCAGGAACACTGGACGTGTACACATCTGTTTTCTCTGGCTTAAACTCATCCGGTTGTGTAAAAAAGCCTGAATCATTTGGAACAAACATGCCGGTCTCCTCACTTTCCTGTAAAGGTGGGAGGGAGACGGGTGGAGCAGCTTTGTTGATCATTCGTAAACCCAGAATGTCGTTTATTGTCAGTTTCTCCATCTCACTCCAAAAAGAAGACATGGCAAACACTGAATATTTTGAATCTGGTTCCTTTTTAGGTTTGCGTTCAGCTTTGGATGCTGTGACAGCATCCTCTGCTTCTCCCAATAAATCACATTTGGGTTCTGTTGAGCCATTTGATCCAGACTGGCTTTTGGGTCCAGATTTAAAGTCTCTTTCCTCGTGTTTTGCCAAGATGGCTGCGTTTTTTTCTCCTTGACCTCCAGACTCATTTTGACTGACAGATGAACAAAAACTTCCTGACAAGTTTGTCATATTTTCCCCTGAGAGTGACATGACGGATTCCGTGTCCAGAGTACAGCAGGACGATAGTGGCGTGACATCTGAAGGATTTGTTATTAAGTCTTCAGACACAGACGGTTTGGTTTCTCTCTGACTGCTGCCTGTTAGATTAATTTCACCAGATGTGCAGGGATCACTACTAGACATTAATTGTGATGCTGCCAAATGAGCTCTCTCAGCTATTGCATTTTTCTCTGATAAAATATCTAATCTGGATAAAGTCCGAACCTCCAGAGGATGATCTGTTTGCTGTTCAGTATTATTCGTATCTAAACTGGAGAGACTTTCAAAAAGATTACTATCAGGGGACGAACTGATACAATCTGAGGTTAATTTAACACAGGTCACTTTATTGGAAATCTCCTCTAGGAATGGACACGCTCTGATTTTGAATTGCTGGGGTTTTGGGTTCAGGGTATGAGTCTCTTCCAGTGTAGAGTTATATTGGTCTGCGTCGTGACAGTCAGTTTCCAGCTGTTGTTGGGACTCAGCCTCTCTATGACACAGTGTGCGGGTGTCTCTGCCAGAATTTCCAGCCTCTACAGCCAGGACTGACTTAGCAGCAGATAGTTTGTCATCATGGCTGACTTCCACAGCGGGATCATTTGACTCTGTGCTTGGTAAAATACTGTAAGTTATTGATGTGACCTCTGCTGAGCAACATTTTAGATTTTGTTCATTTTCACGACCAATGAAAAAAGGATTCATTTTATCAGTCTGCTGGAGACACTCTGCGTGAGTGTCCTTTCTTTCACTGTCTGCTGTTTCTCTGGCTTTGTCTGACTTACCACTTAAACTGGGAGTAACTGAAACTGGCAACCAAGAATATTTATTCAGTGTGCTTACTTCTTCCACCTGTAATCTGGTGCATGGCTGTAAATTTGCTACCACATTACCACTGATGCTTGCTGCTGACATTACACTGCCATCAGTTTGACTCAGTGGGATTCCTGACCAAACCTTAGCTGCATTATATTCAGCCGAGCTTGTTGCTTTACACCGTCCCTGTCTAACTGTGCTCTCCGGTAAATACTGGTACTGGTCACATGGAGGGACGGTGTGAGAGAGATCATTTGTTTTTATCTCCTTAGCAGATATCCTCACCGGGAGATTGGGAGAGGGCACAACATTTTTTTGTGGTTCATTTAAATGAAATAAATTCACACCCTCAGACAAACACAGATCCGTTCCTCCTCTCTCTGCGTACTGCTCGTCCTCTGAGTCACTCGGCTTAACTAAAACCTGCCTCTCATATCCATGCGCGCTCTCAGCTGGCTCAAAGCTGAGTCGTCTCTTCTTCCTTCTCTTCCTTTTGATCGAGGCAGACGGAGACGATTCTTGGCTTGGCGATTTGTTCATGCTTGTTGCATCTAATTGCAAAACAGCAGGGTTTTGTTCTTCCTTCCATTTAACATTAGTCACCATTTCTAGATTACTGGGTGAATTAGTGTTGCACTTATCTCCGAGCGTCAACTGACTCGTCAACAAGCCTCCATGCTCAGCATCCTTCAGAGGTGTGCCAGTTTCCACCTTCATCACTTCTTCTGCGAGAGGTGATGTTCCAGAGCAGACAACCCCATCCGGTGAGTCATGAGACTCATTCTGCTGTGTTACCTCATTTACTCTGGTTTTTGTGCAGGCTTCCTCCCTGATGAATAACTCTGTTTCAAGGTAAGCTGATTTGTTAGTCTTGAGCACTGAGTTACTGGCTGCAGGTTCAGGGGAAATGTTGGAAGGAGGCTCGACCTTTTTCATTGTGTTTATGTTGCTGATGGTGTCGACAGGCCTTGTGGTCTCTTTGCCAAGTGCTGTTTCACCCCTGGCAGACAGAGAGTTTAACTTGGGGATGTTTTTTGGCAAAGTGCGGCTGCTGGATTGTTGCCCATAACTACACTGTTCCTCCTCCAGCACTGCCTCTCTGTTTTTTCCAGCCCTCACTTGGCTCGGCTCAGCGGGCCTCTCAGCCTCTGTAAGATTTTTCAGCCTTTCAAAGAACATATTGACAGACTGCAGGTGTATATCCTCCTCACTGCCTGAAAGGACGCTCTCCATTCCACCGACGCCATGTTTGCTGAGGTAATGCTCCACAGGAGAGCCCTCACAGTCTGGGGGGCCGTCGATGGGGCGGTCAGCCTCTGAAAAGCCCGCTACTGGGTCGACTTTCTGAAACCTCTTAGCAAGCAAGGACCCTCTTTCATCGATGTCACTCATCCCCGAGTCATCCAGACCTGCTAACGAAGGAGGAAGCAGGTTACACTCCTCACACTCTGTAAAGAAGCAATCCCAGTCACGGTCACTGATCTCCACACTGTATTCAAAGTCTTCCATTTGGCTTACGGGGGTGCAGTATATAACCTGGAAAATCAATCGAAAGAGGAATAATGTAAAAACTGTCACTGTTAAAAGTATTTGGATTTATTAAGTAATTCTGGCATCACAAAATTCTTCAAAATTAAAAGATCTTCTCAGAATAAATGTCAAAGAAACAGACCTCGCGAGCCTGAACACCAAACCTTAAACAGCCACACGATAACTAAATCTACAGATGAATGACGGCATTCATGCAATTGAAAAAAAAAGCGTTCTGATTTAAAACTGTACATTAGTTTTGCCACACAATTTCAAAAATGTGAATAAAATGAATTAAATCCAATAACTTGATCTCTATCTATCAATGTGACGTGATGTAATCTAATAAAATTTAATCTATAAAAATCTTCATAGCAGCAAGTGAAAACTAGCCCGTGAACTAAAACTATCACAGATTAAATTAAATTTAAAAAATCTGGAAGTATGACAACAGGACATGTTAGTAATCTCTGCATGTATATACACACATTTGCTCAGGTTGCCTACCTGACAGGTTTCAGCTGTGATCTTGGACTACAGGAGGTGAAGGTCTGGTCTTGGAAGTCTTGAGTCTCAGCAGCACCATGTTGTACGTCCTGTGGTGGGCGTTCTTTCGCACGAGTACGCAGTGATGCAGGCCCCATGATTTGATAAATATAGAGCGGTGCCTCTGATCACGTAATACACGCAGTGTTCCTACAGAAGCCGTCTCCAACAGAGGCATAATGTTTCAGAACTTTAAATAGATTCTCCACTAGCAAGCTGCTTAACTGGCTACTGGTATTTCTAATTTTACTATTGTTTTATTTGATAAATACTTGCCAAACTTGCTAAATGCTTGCTTGCTTATTCGTTCTATACCACGATATTTAATCAATTAAGTTCTTTTAAGAGCTAAAACCCGAGCAGTGCCCGCAGTGGTGTCCCTGGCAGCTGCTGCTGGCCCAAACAACACTCAGGCCCTCAGCAGATATGGGGGTCATGCGAGGTGTATTTGAGTCAGCTGCCACCTCAGTGGGGTGTGTGTGTGAGTCAGCTGATACCTCAGTGGTGTAACGTCATGGGTCGACAGTGGATCTGAATCTTTCCCCGTGAAATCTTTCCAGACGCTGCAGGAGAGCCAGAAACATCGGAAGAAGACGCTGGAGCTGCAACATGTGAGACTCATGTGACTCATCTGGGCCTGAAACAGACAAAGACCGACAAAAAAATCATGTTTACTTCATTTGGGAAAGATGAGCATTGGTTCTACTTTGAGTATTATAAGTCATAACTAATCACTCTATTCAAGCTCAAATCCGCCTTCAGTCAAAAATGTGTGTTTCTTAATGACACTTTGGTGTTCGACCTTCATTGTGCAGAATAATTTGTCTGTGCAGAGTCTGACCCTAACAGGCTGTTTTCACAGTCCTCTGCTTTAAGACATGTTTAACATGCAAGCATGATTTTGTGACAAGGAAATCAGTCAGTCAATATGTAAGAATAAGGAAACGGAAATGTCTGATAAGGAAACCTGGAGCCTACAGTGTACGTACACTGAAAATGAGCTTTTTGCTGTCTAGCAGTTAAACTTTCAAAATATTAAAATATCAGCAAATTTATCATTTTAGTAGCTTCTTCCATGAGGGGGGAGGAACAGAGGAAATTTTAAGTATTTTTACGGCAGTAATTGAACTTTTTGTGGGGATACCATGCCTTACTAGAAAGCTGCAAACAAAAGGCTAACATTAAAACAAAATATTTTCAGCTCAAAAGTCCTCTTTGTTTCTTTTTGGAGCGAGTAAGATGTGGTTAAAAGCACTGAAAAGAAAGTGAACAGCTTAGAGTTTTTGTTACAGGCATGGACTCTTCCCAAAGGTCAAACACGAATTTTTATGATGAAAAGTTTCATCAGTCAAGTTTTTAACTACGTGCTCCTGCTTCTTGTCTTGCTATATGTGTGTTTTTAAAATTTAACACATGCACATTACAAACACTCTTAGGCAGCTGACATTAGGGCACAGATGTCAGACTAAAACCAGGGCGTATTTTCTGCTCAAATGTGAAATCTACCATTAGGGAGAAGGGCTTATCTGAGGAGGACTTGAGCCTTTGTTTACAGCTATCAGTACGACTTAGTGAGGACAATGTGATTACGGGGCCATACTTGCTGTCAAAATGTCAGTGACACTAAAAGATACCAAGATAACCTATCAGTCCTGATCTCATTATCAACTGTTAAACTGTAGTTAACAGATGCCTAATGTGCCTTAACTGCAGTTGAATGTATTGATTGACAATGATAGGGTCCCATTGGTGATTTATAACAAAAACATCTCAGGTGATATATTTTACTGCTCGCAGTGTTTTGTGAACTAACTGCATCAAAACTGCTGAATTTGGCAGATTCTTCACAATAAAAGACTAAATATTGAAAAAACGGTGAGTTACAGGCATCACAGAATTTAAAATACAAATTCTGGAAAGTTCTTGCAGTTTGCAAAGACACACATCAAGATTTTTCTTCACAGTGTCACTTTGCATTCAGAATTTGCATCTCACTCTTTCACAGGCTTTAACTACAGCCTTTATTTGCCTAATTTTCATCACTATAGATATTTATGAGAAAACAGACCCTCTAATTAGCCAAACCACAGCCTGGGCTGTGTGCCCAAGAGGGTCCTCTCAATTCATCAGCTGTGATAAAGGGAGACAAGCCAGGGCCTGTGTGGCTACTGCACCTGGGGCAGCGGGCCGTTTTGACACGGGTGGGATTCTGTTTCCATCAACAGGATTAGGCTCTTATGAGTCAGTTCTTGGAGTTAAGATTGGAATCTGTTTGGGCTGTTTCACGGCAGCTAATGCGACAGAATTTCACCCTAATTGTTTTCCACGTCAGCCCCGGCAATTCATCGTCAATTAAACAAAGCCCAGTAAACAGACGCATTCAGCACCAGCTCAGCGACATGATGTTTACACAGAGAAGAGTTTGTGTATGGTCCCGTTACCAAGCATCCTTGGTTGGTGGCATCTTTTGTGTCAAACAGGGGTGCAAAGTCTTAATTATGGCAAAGTAAAGGGTAGAAAAACAAAAAAGCAGCAGACAAAGATTCCTATTTTGGATCTTTGGAGACTGTTTAGAAAGCATACAGGCTGTTTAGCTATTTGCAAATGCCCACACAGGTTGATGTAGACTTAACTGTGAAGAGTCAGTCACAACAATGTGAGACAATGAGAGAAAAGGTAGTTCTGTTACACAATATATAGATGTGAAAGTGTGAACTAATGATTAAAAACCACACTGTGTTTCAAAATAGTTTAGCAGTCATTGTTTGAGATGTGACACGGCTTTTCTTACTGGTTTTGTCTTTATCAGCAGAAGTGTGCTTCAGTATCAGGAGCTAAATGGAAAGACACAGAGGGAACAAACAAATGGTCTGGCCTTCTGCCTCTTTTATTATAAATTTTAAAAGATGGGAATTGATTCGGCCTTTTTGAGTATAATAAAACAGTTGCTGCAGACAAACCATCTCACTTGATTATGCTCCAGCACTGGTGCATAAAGTTCATTGAGTTTATGTAAGTTCCCATCTCTTTATTTCCTCTATATTTCCTTTTCAGCCACTGCATGATTAATCTGTTACCTCAGCTTGATGATCTCAAGGCAACTAACAAAACCACTAGAATAAATAAATAATTTTTACTAGAGGTCAATTCTACTGTTGTCCTAAAGATCCCGTTTTAATCAAAACATTTTTATGAGTAACTTTATGGATACGCATATGAACTGAAGTCAGTTTAAGAAGATAAAACCAGCAAGAACTGAATAAAGGAGCCGTGCATCTCTGTTTATTTTATATAAATCATATATTTATATAGATCATTTTTTGCACTATTAAAACTGTCCCTACACACGACAATCTACTATTTACACCAGTAACTAGTCTTGTCCCACTTTAGCATTTAAAATGATCGTACCTGTGGACACGCTGGTTCATCCACAGTAAGACGCAGAGAGCGCCTGCGGGCACTCGGGGGGATTATGCGGTTGTGACAATGGTGAGATTTGATCAGTCGCTCCAACAAAACATCATTGTCTTCACCTGAAATGTCACCGACAACACAACGGTATCAGTGCACCGGGTTGTTTGGAGGGGACCCGTGTCAAAACCCACCAAGTCGAGTCTGCAGAATTTAAGCTGTACCTCCAGGCTACCGTACCGAGACAGCGGCCTTTATTTATTGTACCTCGAGGTTGTTCATTTCGCCTGATTACTCCCACAGGCCTCGTTACGAGCTTGGATAAGACTGTGGGAGGGGAGGAAACATGGGAGGACTTCATCGCACCGTGGTGCATCATATTTGACACGGATTTATTCTGGAAATGGCAGAATAATTTAATTTACCTGAGTCTTCACGTCGCTGTTTAACTGTGGGGCGGCCTCGATACTTCAATACAAGCATGCAGTACTCGATGGTAACCACACGATGGCGATTAACAACCACCGTTTCAGACCGAACTGAGTGGATGCCACAGAGAGCTCCACCGGTGTCCTACAAAGATATTTGAAATTTAACGAAATAATCTCTAAAATCACTGTTAGTAGAAGTATTCAGATCAACAGAAGCAGCGTGGCCGCTGTCTGAATTATATAACTTCTTTAAATACACATGCATACATTAACATGTACTTGGTCGAGTTTTACTTTTTTTATATACTGTTGGCTTCTTCAGTCTTCACAGTGCATCACATTTTATTAGCTCATCACAGTTTGGTTTTTTTGTGGCTTTAAGTTAAAATCATGAAGCCACAACACAGACTCATGATGAGTGTGTGGAGGAGTGAAGACTACAGGTTTGACTGACATCTATCTCAGACCTTTCCTTTAACAATTTTTTATTAGTGCATGTACTTCAGTGAGTTTACTTAATCCCACTACAGTTCCACCCAGCTTTGACCTGAGCAGAGCTCTAGCCAAAAACAACTGAAAACACCTGTGCAGGGCTTTTAACCTGCACAGTAACTAGTATAAGTAACTGTCAGACAAAGGAAGTGGAGTGAAAAAACCCACAGTGAGAAACATGTGAAACAACATTTCCCTCTGAAACGCATTCAGTACACATAGACACAGTGAAAATAGTTTTTTCAGCCCAGAGTAGTGTCCTCAGATCTTTCTCTCAGGCAGCAGGCTGAGAGGCAAAACCCAGGACAACAAAGTCTGCATAATAAAGTCTGTATCATCAGCATTTTTATTAACTCCTCACAGGTCTCATCTGCACTATGGCGCTTTTTAGTGAATACAATCAAACTGAAACTGTAAAAGTGAGGGGACCAAAAATAGAATTTTGAAAATACCCCATCCCCAGTGGAAATTACACCCTTGACCTGCTCTCTTCCAAAGTTTAATCAGAGAATGAAATCCCTGCACCATCTGCAATGTTGTAGGCTTCTGCTTTATTTTTCCACAGCCAGAGAATGGCTAAAGTCTGAGAATGTATCTATCAGTGCTGAAACCAGACGACTCACAACAATCCTACTGGATCATGTCATTGTCAGCTTTTATGTCTGTTCCAGTTCAGTCTCAGTCGAGCTATAAGCCAATATTTCATTGACAACACAGTTCACGTGGATGTTGCCATGGCAGACTCCCTGAAGCATGTTCAGGTATAAAAGCTGGGTTGTTTTTGATTGGAAACTAAGCAGACGTGCTAAGACCAATAAGGTATAGCTAAACTTACAGCTGCACAAAAGATTCTTTCATAGTGTGTAGTCATCTTCAGCCATATTCACAAACCCTGTGCTTGAATCTGCTTCATTCCCCTTCACCATAAAGCACAGAACCACATCATTACCCATTAGCTGGTGTCAAGGTATTTTTACACCTCCGGACAGCGGGTTGAATTCTTCTTTCAGTTTCCAGCCTTAAGGCAGTCATAATCTTTGCACATAAAACAATTTGGCCCATTTTTTTTGCCACTTCTTCCCTTGAAGTGAAACAGCTGAAATAATTGTAAAGCAAGTCGAGTGAGACCTACACATTAGTCAAGCTGAACAGTGTACAATTAAGGCAGCCGACGTGTCTCATCAACTACATGCCTGAGGTGTAGGGTGACCTAGGCTGACTCTGGTCTGTCTCTGGTCTCTGTCGGTCCCGACAACATACAGCCCTACAGCCCACATCGGCTCAGCTAATTTGTGAAAGACAGCTAATAATGTTCACCTCGTCTGCTTTGAACAACAACTTTTATTTCTATGGTGACCATCTTAAAATTAAATCCAACATGTATTAGTTGTTAATTTAAGTTCTTCTTCTTCTCCTTACCTCTTCACAATTATGAAGCATTGTTCGTGATCATGTCATGTCATCATGAGGTTATTCGCAAAAACTTTTAGTTTCATGTGTATGAAAGATGCCCTTGTATCACTCTGCTTTTTGAAGGGTACATCCTAATCTTATAAGACAAACAAAGACTTTATGATAATCTTCCAAAAACAGCAATCTCAGGATCTGAACCTTTACACGTTTGGTTGTTATAACTGTTCCCAATGTTTTTTAGTTTTATAATAACTTCTAATGGTAAGACTTGTATCTAAATTCTCTCTGCAACAACATAATTTGCACACAGGGTTTGTAAAAATGTCATCTAGTCTAAAACAGAAGTTACAGAGTAGTTTCAAACTTCTTATTTTGCTTATTTGGGTTTATTTCCAGTTTATTTAATCAAGGTTTCAACTGAGTGAAAAGTTATGGTTTATTTAATCCTGGCAGGCTTGTGTTCACCCTCAGCTAAGAATATCTTCTATTCCTTGTCTCTGCTTCTCTGCAGACAGACTCCTGAAAAGCTGTTTACTCTGAGTTAACTATACGGTGAGCCATGTGAGAAATCATTCTTCTCTTGGCGGACTCTGTGGGTTAATGAGTTGTCTGAGGACAAAGAGCTGACAAGCCCGACATCACAAACCGAGCGATGGCCTTCCTTCCTTTGGCCAGGATCACTGGGGTTATCAGTGGCAAGGGAACAATAGGAAGTGGTAAGACCAGTCACATTGCAGCACTGTCACTCACCTCCTGCATGCCTCCACACAGCTCTGCAGAATGCTGCTGGGAAACAGAGCTGTCCGTCCACCGCTCTCATCGCATGTGATACCGCCCAGGCTCCTGTGCTGTCACCACTTGAGCCGGCGTGCCACCGCATGAAACAGCCCTTTGACCTCTCATTTATTACAACTACTCACTGCCTGATGCTGACAACAATTATGGCCCTGTGTGAATGTCTCTTTAGAGCACCTGTACAGAACGCATGACTCACCAACAGACATTAAAACCCACAGGAAGTGACAGCATACTTGTTGCTGTTGCTGGCAGAATTATGACTTGCAAATATTTCCAGAGCTATTACACAAGTCAAGAAGTCAAGAAGGTGCAAAATGTAAAGTAAAGAGAAGTAAAGAGAGAAAATCAAAGCGTCTGCAGGTTTATCCCTATTTCTTGTCATGTTTGAGAGTCTAAATCAACAATATCATACATATCACACAGTATTTTTACTAACATGCAAAACAGCAGCAGTGAAAGGTGACACTGCAGTGATAGTCACTGGTTACCTTGCTGTTAAAGATTTTAGACAAACATAGACCTATGAAGAGTTGACAAAAATGAGGCTTTCCTACAGATTACAGTATATAAAATTGTTTAAAAAAAAGTGTAATCAATATTTTTTTTTTATAATATCAGTATTAATGACACTGTGTCAACAATGTAAAAGGCTTTGCTCATGATAAGGAATCTGCAGAGAGATCCACCAGAATCTACAGCTCTCCTCATCTTTATGGAGTTTCAGCTCAAAATGTTACTGGTTTAGTTCACAGTCACCTAAAGTGTTGTTTTCAGCCGCAGCAGGCAGCTGTTTCCAGTGAAAAAGCTCTAAAAAATACCCCCCGTTATGCTACCTGCTAACTGGTAGTGACTAGCTGATGAACGTGGCAGAGCATTTAGCAGCTAAAGAGCAGGATATTTCCCTCAGGTGTTGGTGGAGACCAAACACAGAGCTAAACGAGAGTATAGAGTAAGCTTACTTTTGACAGAAACGTGACCAAATGAATGATGTTGTTCTGTGTATGCTGGATGTGTAAATAATAATGTGAAAGGAGTCACTCATAGTGAAAACCCCACAGAGAATTATCCCCCAGCTCTGTAGTTCCCCTCAGCTCTAAGAAGATGCATAGAAAGTTTCAGCTCAGTGTTTTGGTTTTACAGCACTCAGCTTTACTGCTCTGGTTCATGGCTCTCATCAGCTAAGTAAAGGATCTGAATACTTCCTTCACCACTGATTGACAGAATTGCTCTGTATATTGAGTAATGTTTGGACACAATTTTTTTTTAAAGGCTTCATTGAAAGTCAGTAAATTAGCCAATACAAAAATACACTCCAAAATATGCAGGCATCTTGGTTAACCTTCAATATTTGTCACTATCAATAAATTTGGTATGCATGACTTCATAATAAGATCATTTCAAATGTTTATTCTGAGAAGATGAATAGTGATAGCTGTGCCATGAAAATTTGCCAGGCATCAGACATCTTATCTAGCTTTGTTTATATTCTCCTGGTTTAAATCTATTTCAATGTAATTTTTCAGGAGCCAGTTTAGCATCAGGATAGATACTGAAGACGTGAAGTAATGGGCTCATGAGTGGCACCTCACCCCTTGTAAAAGTGTTATCTTTGGATTTGGGCTGTAACATGATCATGAAGTCAGTTTTCAGGGTGTCTCCTCACCGGTGAGGAAAAGGCGTATTGCACAGGTTGCAACCTTGTCAAAACCAGCTTGTAAATCACAGCTGGAGAGCGCAGCTTTGCAGTGCACGCCCTCGGCCCTGGAGTTTACACACACCAAATCTGAGTCAAATGCTTTTCTATGTGCGCTGTGCCCTGGCTGCCCTCTGCATCTGAGTCAGCCAGCTGGTAAGAGTGGGTGCTGAGGTCATGGGTTGTCCCTTGAGTAACCTCAGTCTCAACCTTCTCTCCGTTTTGTCACTGGGCAGGATGACTGAGAGAAGGCCTCCCTTTAGAAAAAACAAAAAAACAAAAAAAAACCTGCCACTCTGTGACTTATTTGTGGTTTAACAGACATGTTTGAACTACCAAATCTGCAGCTTGTTTGTTTCCTGTTGGTGCAGATCACCCACGGTGATAAAAATGACGTTCCCAAGAAAACAATCAATGTATAAGGTCATCAATGGTTGAAAACAGAGTCTCCGCAGAGCAATAAACTGTAGAGCCCACCTCCCTGGTTTGTTTAACCACAGCTGGTTGTTTGTGGCCCGACATTTGTTAATGATGCATCGCTTTGAGGCTGAATGGCACATTCTTGCACTGACACTTCAGATGTTTTTAACTCTTTTGCCATTGAGGTCCAGAAGGCTGTGGATCAAGTAGGACTGAAAGGCAGCTAAATTAACACAACCAGTCAGTCAATGCTGGCCTTTGCCGCCTGAGAGTGTGGAAGAATTTGCATTGAGACTGCACCATTCACGCCACAATACGGCAGGTTCCTGACAAGTGCTCCAGAGCTCGTCTGGGTCTCGGGGAGTACGGCTCTCCAAGGAAAGAGACTCTTCATTTGTATGACGCCAGGGGCCAAATGGAGAGCTTAGGTTACAACAGGGAAGTTGAAGCTTATTTGCTTGGTAGTTGCCATAACAGAAAGGGTGATAAGTAGTATTGGCTGATGTGTTCCCCCTGCTTAATGAGGCACAACAAAAGCAAGCGGTCAGAGGTCAACATTACCAATGCCATCAGCTCCTAAAACCTCTCAGAGCTACAACCCTTTCACACTGCGCGATAATCAGCGCCGACTGTCGGTACAAGCAGTCAGGCTGCATTCACACAATGTCTGCAGAACGGGAAGAACAGTAAAACTTAACGCTACATATACCTGGAAACATTCATGCATCACTCCATGATAGTTACCCCTGCTGTTATCCTTGTAGTCACTCCAGATAAACAGCTTAAACAAGCTTCTTTTGTTGTGTTACATATTTATTGATTTGCTAACAAGTGAAACCAGTTACAGACAAACATATGTTGCTTATTTTTTTATTAGCAACAACCTGAGAGCATGTAGATGGATGACGTGGTTGTTGTAACAGACATGTAAAGTCTGGATCCAGCATTTTTCCAGTCAGGAGAAGACAGATTGCAAGGCTGAGGCATTTGCTGATTCAGTTTTAGCCATGCTTTTTTATTCTGTCTTCAACAAGTTTCCAAATCTGTGGAAGTCCAATACTAAATCACAGAAGTACCCTGTAAAAGTACAGTCCTTATTTTAGCTTTTTCTTTTTAAAAAATCAAGCGTATGACAGTAAGAGCCTTTTTAAGTGAATAAACTGCAGACCTACGCAACTTGTCACTGTGTACTTCTACTATGATCTATATTTCCTTGTTTTCCTACAACTGTCAAAGAATGGGTACAATTTAATATTTGGTAATCTGCATTTCACTTATTATCTATATCTTTCTACAGAGTGTGTAAACATTGTCTTTAAAATTTCTCCCTTTCCTTAACAGAGATATTCTGATCCGACATGGTAAAACATGAACTGTAACATGTCAGACAATAGCATATTGTGTGAAACATTTATATAGAAGACACAGAACATACAGTAGATCATACACACATCATACATTGCATTACATCATTACACACCAGCCTGCAGGCTATTTCAGTTCACTGGAAAAAAATGATGAAAGTACACACAGGATAGATCAGGACCAGATGTGAAACCCAGGATCTTTTTGCTTTGAGGAAACAATGCTAATCACTGACCCACCATACTGCCCAGCTGAAGTTTAAACATCCAAAAAAGGATAAATCTCAGTTGTAAGGCTTTCACCTGACATCACAGATTTCCTGTACGGCCGAAGAAGAAGCCAGGAGAAAGAAACACCTATCAGCTTTTGGCCTTGCCGCGGGTGATGATGATGTCACTTCTCTCCCTGGGTTCACTGCAAGTTTTCACCTAATCTTCTATGATTGTTAAACCACAGCGTACTGTTGCAACCATGGTCCACGCCTATGCAAACAGGCAAAAAAAAAAAAAGTTCTGGTCTGCAGTCTCTCAGCAATCTGTAATCTTACATGTATGTGTTGTCTCTGTCAGATCCAGACAAAGATTCTTTAAGTTGCAAAGCCATGGATTTTTCACTCTGCCTTATTTCATCATGGAACAAATCACCTTCACAGACTGGCAGCTCTGCCATGTGGTGTAAGGTTTCACCACAAACGCAGTTCTGCTGCGTTGCCTACATCATGTTACTTAGAATAATTGTGGGAAAACCCACAGAGAGTCTCAGAGGTTCAAAATGCAAGGTTTTATGTGTGGGCACTGTTGACTCAAGAAGCTGGTGCGGTGGGTAGTTGGAAGAAAAGAGTCCAACAAAGACCATATACTTGAGCAACTCCGTGTACTTCACAATTTTAATCAAACTACACAGAGCATGGCATGCTGGGAGAAAGCCTACCCCCACTGCAGCCTGGGAAAATGCCAGCTTGTCTTGAGAACTTCCAAACAATCACTCCTTCCCCTGTCTACTCTCTCAGAACTCCCACTGTGTTGTAATATAACCTTAGAAGGGGGTACCAGGGCTGTGAGAGGTTAGTGCTGTCAGTGGGTACATTATAGTAGAAGCTGCTGGACCGCCACACGATATTGCTAAATACTAGCTGTCGCTTTGAGGTTGCTGAGGTGAACTGCTCGGTTTTGGCAGGTGGGGAGCCGGGAGGGGCTCTGGCTTTCACAGTAGGTTCTGGTTGATTAAAAGTGTTTCAGCACAGTGGTGACCGGTGGTACCCAACTGTTTACCATGAGGAAACTAACAGAATCATATATTACAATGATCAGCTGGGGCCTGTGAGTGTTCCCACAACCATCACAACATGAGAAGGTGAGCATGTGGAGACGGAGATTTAAAGGGGTGAGGTCTTTTTTAATATTGTCCCATGAAAGGATAGAGTTAGTCTCTGTCAGCTTTCTGTGGGTTTATGAGTTCAAAGCTTGGTTACTGCAAATATCCAGATTGAAGTAGCTTGAAGTTCAATCAGGATGTTTTGTAGTTACCATACCAACAACAAGTGTTTTCTGCTTCAGCTGATGTCACAAGCTTGTGAGCTCGTGCCATATTTTGGCATTTGCTGAGATGATGATGCTGACGTTGTCTTGGGAGGACAGTGAGTGAAGAACAGAGGTTGCACCTGAGACTATCTATGAGACCGAATGAGACTCATGGATTGCCTGCAGAGTGAGAGGATTTCAAAGGCAGATATTGGTAGAACACACAAACACAAATGCAGCCCCCCTCAGTGGTATGCCATCACTCCCTGATGCAGCAGTGGAGCCAACCCAGTCAACCCCGTCTCCTACATAGAAAGGAATGATCTATTGTTTGCGACAGAGAATAAAATTATTTTTGCCTTGATTTCTGGAGTTGTAAAATCTTTCCAATCATCATTATAAACCACACTGGAGTGGTCAAGCATCTATACCCCACACCGGCCCTCCTGGATCATATTTCTTCATCTATATACAAAGACAATCTATTATTGATAACAGAGATGTGTGGAATCAAGCCTGCTGGAGGGCAGTTTAGAGAATCTCTGCTTTCACTTGCCCCCACCTCTCAACTCCCTCTGGATTTCACCTCAGGCCAGAATGTCCCTTTTACTCCTGCTGTTTCACCTTCTCTTATATGACCATCCCCTGTTGGGCCAACCTGCCTTATAAAGAACTTGGTCCATGGAAAGAGGGGATCCACAGGTAAGAGCGGCCTGAGGACGAGCTCTCCTGCTGGGCCGGCCCGTGACACATGCTCACACTTTCTGCCCTTTCTCTGCTGGAAGCTAACATCCTTCTTTTACAGTCACAGACACAAATGCAAGCAAGCTGGCATGCTCTCACACACACATGTTAGAGAAGAGAATACAGCCTGTTGATTGCTATGTTTATGAATGCCTGTGATGTTTTTTTTTCTTTGCTCTCTCTGTGTGAGCTCTTGGGTTGTCCACCTGCTGCCACAAGGCTGCTAATCATGGCCAAATGACTAAAGGAAGAATCCATAAAAGTTAAAAAATGCACAATACAAAGTATATTCCAGAGTAACGTGTTGTGTTTCTGTATGTTCTTGTTCACTCTCCCCCTGTCTTCAGTTGTGGCACAACACAGACGAGCTGGGCGGAGGGACAGGAGCAGGACTCAGATATAGACGGCCACGCACTCAGGCACTTCCTGCTGCGTCTTGGTTTCAGTCTGGAGCTGTTTCAAAGGTTATTGATGTGTCTGCCAACTGGGAGCTTTCTAAACAACTACCCTGCTGCAACAGGTTACAAGTCCAGCTTCCCGCTCATTAGGGTCTAATTGATTGTAATCTGGCCTTTGAGAAGCACTGGCCCACTATGGGGTTGTTCTGCACATGTGAGCGCCCCCACTGTCCCTTCTACTTGTCCACCTCACTCACCAGCAGGGTCTGGAGTACAGACACAATTGGCCCTCTCAGATGGAATCATTAAAGCGGGCGGGATAGCATGAGCTCTTTCATACATCAGGCCTCTGTGGACCAGCTTGAAACCAGGGACAGTGGCCACTCTGCCTGCCCAGTGGGAGAGCCCCATCCTGGGCAGGGTATTGTTGGCCTCACCCCTCGACTGGCTGCCTGTGGTTCTGGCTGCATTGGCTTGATTTGTATGCCAAAGTCCTGGACTAAAGACAGCCATGCAGGGGAGCTAGGTCAATATTGGTTTTGAGAGCTGGAGGAAAAATGTCAAAATGTTAAATTCTATTGACTTCCCCCCACTGCTATTTGTTTCTGTGGCAAAACGCCTAGTGGGCCATTAGTGTAAACAGGGCTTTGTCTTAGGGCTCAGCTTCCAGCAGGAGGCTCATAGAACAAAACCCAGAGATAGAGGGTCTGGTCTGGCTTAAAAATGGCTGAGCTGTGAAGCTGAAGCGAGACCTTAAAATGACAAAGACAGAGATACAGAGAACAAACAGTTTTGATCCCCTCTGACACCGCTGAAGTACGCCTGCCATCTTTGCAAATGAATGACTGTAAGTGCTTTTTTGGCATTTGGAAATATCTGTACAAATGAGTGAGCGATTCGGGCTGGCTATGACCATTCTTTGGTTGCTTTATCAAAAGGTAAATATCAGGAGGACATGACACGTTGCATGATCAGACAAATATTTGAAAGGTCCATGAATGTTTCACCTCATCTCGTCCTGTAAGGATGTCCTATGCTTTTTAGTATCATGTGTATCTACTGACCTTTCCACATGCAGATTTCACCTCTGTGCCTTTATTCAGAGGTCTACTGGGTAAAAGTGAAGAACACCTGTTTTACAGCATTCCTCTTCCTTTTGCTCTCAGTTTTCTCCTGTCTCTTTTAACCCTCCAGGAATATGGGATTCTTTTTTAAATGACTTCAATTAACATGGAGCCATAAAACCGTTTCTCCTTGAGTGTTTTCACACCCTTGTCTCTTTGCTTTCTCCTCTGGTCCTCCCAGCTTTCTTTTACCTATCTCCCTGCTAACTTTATTAGGTGGCAGGCTTTTGTGCTGCAGCAACAAGTCACTTCCTCCATAGGCAGACAGGGAGGGAACATGGAAATACTGAGGAAAAGGCACATAAAGGCCTAAAGGGGCAACTCATTTCACTGAAAACTGTAAAGTGTGTGTGGGTTTTTTTTTTAAGCCTGACTTTGGGCTGTAAAATGTACTGAAGGCCATGCCTCAGCCTGAATTTATCTTGTTGTAACCTTCTCACTTGTATCTTATGTGTTGCCAAATAAATCTGTGATGAATTAATACCCTAATTTCTACTTGTTTAGTTCTGTCGCTAATGAATTACTTAGCATACAGGCATACTGGAAACAATGGATGTGTGTGAAATCACACATTACTGAAAGGCGACACGTGTCTCTCACTTGGCTCTAGAGGAACAACCAAAGTGGCAAAAGCGTGTGATTCACATATTTACTGGCACTTTCTAAACTGTGCCGTAAAGTGGTCTAACAAGGTTTACTTAGCCCCCACACCTCCACCCACTGTGGAGGTGTGGGACGAACAAATAACATTTTCCTTTCTTGACAGTGTGAGTGGGAGTTCTTTTACGTCTTTGATGTTACTCCCAAAGAGTACTGTTTATTAGATACACAACAAAAATGAAAGATAAAGATCTTCCTCTGCCTCAGAGGTGGTTTGATGATTTCTGCAATGCACAGACACGCTGCTGCTGCAGGTAATACAGGTCTCGTTTAGAGCACTAGTCTAAGAAGGGGAATACAAGAGTAGAGTGAAAGGCATGCACACACAGTGTATGTGTGTGTGTGTGTTGCTGTGTATAAAAAGCATTTGTTCTAGCAAGGTCAGTAGGTTTATTCAGCCTCTGGAGGCCTGGATGGCCCACTGGACAGGACTAGACCTGCTCTGCTGCTGCTGCAGACAATAGAACCAGTCAGACTGTCCTGTCCACTCTGTGTCAGTGACCCTGTCCAAACCAGCTGGCTTTGAATTCATGCATAACATAGCTGACTCCAGTCAGGGTCAGGTAAACAAGAGCTCTGGGCTTCTTGACAAGCACAAGATGTTGCTGAAGGTTTAAGGCTGTAAAGTGTTAGAGCCAGAGGGTAGCAGCAGCAGTGAGAAGTTTCACCTTCTTCTAGAAGTCTTGATCAAGACGGGGTTACCTGTTTGTGCAAACTGTCTTGATTGCTTAACTGCTAACCCTAACCCATCATTCCTGGTAGTGCTCGCACAGTGAGCGCAAAATATGTCAAATCTGTTTTCTCAATCTCTAATAACACTTTCAGTTTGTTTTTCATTCAGCTTTCAGGGATTAAAAATTGTCCAGACTAACAAATCACAGAAAAGTTGAGGTTTGAATTTCGTTTTGTCTAACTTGGAGATGAATTGTTTCATCCAGAGCTTTCGTATCACTGATTGCACCACAGTGTGCTCTGCTCGCTACCATATTTATGAATTCATGCCAGTGTTCAGGAACTGATCCCTAAAAAATAAGGCCTGTCAGCCTCATAAATCTAAATGTCACATCTGCATCTGTTGCATCTTGAGCAGCTGGGACAGATTTCCAAGTTTCAGGTTTGAAAGTTTGAGTAAAGAACAAAAATGTAAAAGAGACTCAGACTCTCCTTCTCCAATAGGAGCTGTACAGAGTGGGTGAGTATGAGTATTGTCTGTTTGACTCAGGAGGACAAAAAGGTACTGTACAAGCAAGTAAGAAAGGCATCTGTCACCACTGTGAGTGCGCACACATGAAAGAAAAATAACAGTTGTAAAAGCAGGGTCACACGTGGTCACAGTGCGATGCCCAACTCCCCATCTTGCCCGGTATACGACAACAAACAACCCACAATTCCCCTCAGTAGGGGTGACTTTGCATGAACATATTTGCTCATTGTGATTGCCAGCTTTCTGCCAGCCCCTTCTGGTGAGAGAGTGAGCAAACATGCCCCTCTCCCCTGTGGACCTGCTGTAAAGCAAAGACTGAAAGACACAGAACAAAAGGAAGAGAAAAGAGCAGCCAGAAAGGTAAAGAAAAGTTTGAAAGAGGGAGGATAACTAGGCCATGTTTGTTTCATCTTATAAATGTTACCAATATGAGCTTTACAACCACAGAAAAAAGGAAAAGTTTTCAAAAGTACGGCAAACACAAACAAAAGGTAATTTCTTCAACATTTTATAGCCAATAAAAGACCTATTCTCTATGGGCAAGAATAACTGAGTTGTGTCCAAATCATGATCATTGTGGGTTTGCGGCTCCTCAGCTTCCTGTGTTTCCTCTCTGTGAACTCTCCTTAGCCATACAGAGTCAAAGCGGCGTCAAAAGCCAGTCAGCATGTGGGATGAAGTCGTGGCCCCACGGTGAGCGTAGCCCCGGGGAATTGTTGGACGAAACCCAACTCCAACACCTGACACCTCCCTGTGAATGATCCTCTAAAGAGTACACATCCTCCTCACCCAGGCCAAATCAACTGAGAAATTTACACACTCCCCTCTGAGATGATTCAAGGGGTTTGTCTTTTCTTGTTTTGCTATCCTTGTGAGAACAGGCTTCAGTTTCATACCTTCGTAATTTCACTGCAAACTGTCTAGATTTAGACAAGAGTAGGGAATGTCCTCATAATTATAGTATGTCTTTGCTTATTTTGAAAGGTTTATTACCCACTTTGTGGTTTTTGGAGTTTCCAAAACATAAAATGAACACAGAGTCACTGCTGAATTTAGTTCAAATACGGCAAGAAAAGGATGTGGAAAAGGCGGGATGACATTAGTCACCTGGAAACTCAAGCTACGTTTCTCATCCCACAAAATGACATCATGAGAAAGCACCTGCTTGTAGGACACAAAACACACTGTGTGCCCAGGAAACAGCTGCCCAGCTATTGTTGTCTGGAGTTTTGGTTTATGGACAGCATGAACCTCTCAACAAAGCCAAGTCCCTGCGGATGACAATGGCCTAAGTAGGAGGCAGAGTGAAGGGCATGCAGTGTTAAATGAAGTGCAATGTCAGCCTTTTGCTTGTTTTTATTGGGTAGTCAAGTGGATGGCGCAGCTCTGTTGGGGGCTGCAATAAAAGAGGAGGGAAGATTCTTTCACACTTAGGTGTCTATCCTGCTATCAGGCCCCTTGATGGAAGGATCACACACTTGTACACAAACATGTACACTTATGTACAAAGGCTTGTATTGCTGTGATACTTCAATGAGTGGGTGGTGAGAAATTGGCTGTGATGCAAAGCGTTTGAAAAGGTTTTCTGGAGCAGCTCCGGCAAATAAAAGGGAGGATCGTCCAGCAAGGCGCCACATTGGCCTATAAAAATATGTTTAAACGCACATTCCTGGTGCATTACTTTGTAATCTGAATGCTGTATTTCTACTGTTTACCTCATGACAACTGCAACGAAAGACAAAATGATTGCCATCGCAATAAACTTGCAGAGCAGTAAAATGCTTCCTCATAATATTATAAATCTCTCTGCAGTGTTTTGGCCCTCAAACTCATAGATCTGTTATGCAAACTGGTCTTCCTGGATTGTGTTTCATTGTCTCACTTAAGAAACACACCCACATCAACACAGGCCCTGGCATTGTTTTAGCGCAGGGCTGTTTCCAGTCTGAATGCCCACTAAGAAAGACAGGAAACACTGGAAAAGACAGACCAGTGAAGAGTCTGCACACAGACCATTTGCTAATGATTATTCATAAAACACTCTTATTTTTGCAAAGGAACTCAGGAGCAATTCTAATTGTCTTGTGATACTTAATCTGCATGCACATGAAGAACATTAATGGAACTGTCAACATGCATGAATGTGAGCGTTACAAGTACCAAGAAACTTCGACACACACAGAGGAGGTTGGGATGCTGCACAACAACGTTGTCATATAACTTTCAGGTTATAAAGATCGGCCTGGATGCCAGTTTCTTGGATGTCATCAGTCAGCTGATAGAAGCAGCACTTCAGTGTTCTGGTATATGACAGTATTGTAGATGTTCAATGATAAGCACTTTTGTCTAATTTAGACTCAGGAGGAACACACTGCAAGACTGCTAACATGCAAATAAAAGCAGCAATCTAACACACACACTGTTAAAACATCATCATCAGTCTATGAATCACTAATATGCACATACAGTGCAGCCATTGTTTAACCAGTATGATCCTAACCAATCGGATTTTCTTTATTGCTGTGATTGGCCACTAAGACTATGATCAACTCAAAAATCCTTTATGAGTCCCAGCCAAACCTGTGCATGCAGAGGAGAAGCCAGCACTGGTCTGTACCTGCCATTTAACTGCTTAACTTAATCCTACAGGAGGAACATGTATTTACATTTGGTGAACTCAAACGTGACAGCAGAACAATGAACGCAGCTTTACTGGTGCATAAGTTATGTTTCGTTTGCTGCTAAGTAAATTGCAAGTAATAACTTGTGTTCCTCTCAACTTTTAGCCTCTGAGTGTTTTTTCACATTAAGTTATAAGCAAACAGAAGATGCAAGGACTCTAACTGGATGTTATTCCAGTAGGGCATTACTCTTTTCTGTACTGAGGGAGGCACTGTTGGATTTGTTGGATCATCTAGAGACATTTCCAAAACAGTGATTCAGATCTGGAAAAAAAAAAATCAGCCTTTTAAACAGCTGTCAAGAGTAGCCTGGGAGACATGCGATGAGTCTTAAGTCATGTTGTTTAAAAATAAAACAATGTAAATATCGGCCTTGCATCCACAGTCCTCCTCTTTCTGCCTCGATGTACTGAAGCAGTTTATTAAAACGAAACAAAAATACAGTTCGCTTTGAAAATCTAAGCTTTTACAACTGTTCAACACAGGATTAAATGTGTTTTCAGGCAGAAAGCCGTAATAAAAATATAACTCACAGTGCTTGTTTTTGCACACAATGAAGAAGCTGATCCACTAATCCAGTGCCACAGGTGCACAAATACCTGTGTAAGCAGAGTTAATACTGATAAAACCTCCTGGAAGGAGAAAAAAGGAACAAGGAAAAGTTCCCACACTTTGACTGTTTTGTTTCTCTCCCTGTGTCCTTTCTTTTTTTTTTCTGCCCTGCCAAAATGTAAAGCATTGTGCCAGCCATGAATGGAAAAAAAATGATGGGGAAGGGAAAAAAAAAGAATAGACTAGAGAAAAACCAACACTGACTCGTGTAACTCACCTGTTGGTGAGAGTTTTTTGTTTGGTGTTCATTCAGACAGCGGGCGGCTGGGCGGCCCCTCCCTGAGGCAGCGCTGGTTCCCAGGTAGAGAGAGGAGAGATGGGAGGAGAGTTCTCACCACGCTCCCTAACCGTTCTCACCGCAGCTCATTGGTCGGACGTTGCCTCATCGCTGAAACACGACACTCCTGCGGCCGTGCGGGCAGGTGTACGAGGCTGCAGGGCAGAAGGAGCTGGTGAGTGTGTGTGCCAGACACGAGGACAAAGAGACATGTGAGGAGGAGGAGGAGGAGGAGGAGGAGGAGGGTGATGAGCAAGTTTCACTCAGCTTTGTCATACCTTCAGACTCTAAAAGAATCATACATGCGTGCAGGCATCGCTGAGCACCTTGTGTGTATGTGTTTGGGTGAATTCACCTCACCTTTGTCTTTGTGTTTAGCAGATGTTCCACCGACCAGAAAACAGGTGTACACAAACAGAGGATATTTTGCCAATACGTAGGCAAATGAGCCTCTTAAATCAAATGATGGTTTCTGGTTTTCTTTTATTTTGGCTGTCTGCGCTCACTATGCTGGCACTGTTGACCATCGAAAACATAATTTCAGGGACTGAAATCTGACTTGAGTCCAAGTCACAGGTTTCAGATCTATACAGCTCTGCTCACAGTCATCAGTTGTGAAAAAATTGAAAAACAAATCCGAAAACAATTAAAAACTGACATTTATGTGCTCAGAAAAGTTTCTTTTCCTGCATCTTCTTTCCTCTCTTGACATTTTAACATAGACAGCAAATATTTAGAAATGATTTGAAAACTTTTGTATCATCTTTTTTTTTTTAATTCTTCTGCAATGATGAGGAAAGGAGAAAAGCTTTCAGTTTGGTTGACAGAAGGAGGCTTAAGTTGAAATACTCCAATCACAAAATATAGAGCAGTTTGTCAAGGTTTTATTTGTGGTACTGATCAGGATCATTTTAAGAGGCTTGACAGAACCTTTTCACTCTGTGTATTCCTGTGTGAAATGGAACATGACTGTGGCATTGATTAAAACTGGAGTAATGTTTGTTTTTTTTTTACTCTTTAGAAAACAGTGAGTTCAGAACAAGGTGTGAGGTTCAACAAGTCAGTCATGCATTATCTCAGGTTGAGGCTGGTGTTTGTTTCTGAATGGAGAACAGGTACGACAGAGATATGAGTGAACTTGCTCTGCACCTGGGAACGTCGTGAACTCCCGGGCAGCTTCCTGCGTCAGCTCTTATCACAGGGTATCACTTCAACAGTGCACAGTGACAGCTGACTTCCTGGTGTGGGTTTCGACAGGGCATGGTTCTCATGCTTGGCGCTGTGGGTTCCCCACCTGGAGACGTGTTTACTGTCACCTCTGTCTGACTGACAAGGAGCTGTAACAGGTGAATGTTTAACCATTTGCTGTCTGCTTTCCTCACTCAAGTTAAATAAAATACTATTTCTGACAAAAAAAAAAGTTTTGAAACTTTTTCTGAAACTTGTGTTTTCCATTATGCAACGACTGCTAACGTGGGTACAGTGAAAAGTTTGACGAATTCAGAGTTTTTCGTTTTCAATTTCAGTTGTCTTTGTGGTTGGAACCTGCCTGAAGCTTGTTTCAGATTTTCTTACTGAACAGCCACCCTGCTAATCTGTTCAGTAAGTCTGATGTTATACTGAATTACAATTAAATCTTGTTGACTTGAAGGGGGAACTGAATTCACAAGATTTCTAAAGCCTGTTTACAGGTCTTGAGGAGTACTACATATGTGAAAATAGTTGTATAGAGCTTTTGTGGCTCAAAAGGGGAGCAGCGTGAGGTCTAATAATTGCCTCAAATGATGTTTCTCAAGACTACAGGTTTGACAACAGAACAACAGAAGAAATCAGAAGGTATGAAGTTAGAAAGAAGTGAGTTTACCAGATTTCTGTGTCCTGCTCCACATCTGTGCTTTAAGCTAGAAGGTCGAGGCTACATTAGCCACTACTAGCATAACACACCTAATCTCAACCCAAGCTGTCAGGTGTGGTCAAGCTGTATTGTGGGTAATGTAGGAGATAAGGAAGAAGCATGTGTGGAGAAAATAAAAGACTGTCACTGGTTCTGCTGCACTGATTCTGAATCTTATTACTTTAAACTTTCCATCTTGAGTCCAACAGTGTCATAGGAGTTGCTGAATCAGTGTAGTGAACATTTTTAGGAGACACACACACAGACATGTTCATGCACGTGCAGGCTGAGTCAGAAACACGCTTGTGTGTACATGCGCACAGAAGCAAAACATATTTGGTGATCTCACATTTCTCCCAAACCATCGTCAAAAACAGTGTCGATAAATTAGGTTTGATTTGTTTACTATGTATCGCAGCCATCATCTGTTAAGGAGTGGGACAGACACGGCCCAGAGCATCTGTTCTATTTACTATATGATTGATAAACATAATGTCATATTTTTAAAGTGCACAAAATTTAGTTTATTTAGGACATCTGTGACATGTAAAACTAGAGCCTACATGGGCATGTGGTTATATGAAATCTGAATATTCTGAATAAAAAAGCTACCAAACATTGTATTCCACTGTTTGTCTTTCATAGGACTTAAAGAATTAAGTATATGTACCTTTGAGTGGGTGTATGAATGAACAAGAAAATGTGCCTGTACGCGTGTGTGTGTGTGTGTCTGTGTGGTGTGTGTGGGAGGGCGGGTGCCTCTGGCTTCTGCCTCTGTCTGTTAATGTGTGCCAGTCTGCAAGCGAGGCAATGAGCCCGGCTGTGTGCCTGCTGGAACTGTGTGTGTGCGTGTGCGTGTGTGTGAGCAGCACACACACACACATGCACACACACACACGTGTGCGTGCGTGGCTGCTGCTGCTGCTGACGGGACCTGTCACTATCAGGCCCACACATCTCTGGCACTGTCTGTGTTGACACTCTGCCCGAGGGGGAACGAGTCTGCAGAGGTTGAGGAGAGCAGCGGTTTCCCACGGCTGCTGCTCTCAGCCTCGGCCCTGCCTCTGCATTCCAGGGCTGCCAGCGCTCTGTAAATGTTTGGACAGCCTTGAACAAATAACACACCTTGAAAGGCACAAGCACAGGCTCTCCCTCCCTCTCAGCACACCCCTTCTCTTCATCTGCCTCCTTAAGCTCACATCGCTGACACCCCCAACCCACCCAAACCACAAATCTACCTCCCTCGCAGCCACTAGCTTGACTACTGCCACTTTCAAACTTTCCCAGCTTCACTTTCGTGCACAAATAAACACCGGCCTGTACTGTGTTACCATTGTACACTTGCATATACAAACATGCAGACACACACCTGTGTATATATAAATACACACACGCCTATTATTTCACGGCAGCAAGCCTATAGCTGTTTTAACTTTGCAGTTCACAAACACAAACTCAGAACTGTACTGAAGTACTCTATCCTATGTATGTTAGGGGCCCTAACATTCAGCTAGAACTAAAGGTAAACTTGCTAAAGTCAGTTGAGGCAGAGCACTGACTGAGGTGCCCAGATGTTGCAGGGTCTCTGCCCACAACCACAGAGGTTCAACTTCCAGCTTGGCTGTGCACATTTGGCAGTGTTCATGGGTGGGAAGCCAGTGATACATCCATGTTGGGCAAGTCCAAACCCCTCAGATTACCTTCACTGCCAGAGCTCTGAGCCAACGCAGGAAGCAGAGTGACCTTTATGCAGGGAGGTGCAAAATAAGGGTGTGAAAATTAATCTGTGGATAGTGAGTCTGACTTCCATGTAGGAGAGTTTGCACCCGGTCAAAAACCTGCAGTTAAAGTTTGTCTTTTTAATGACCGTAACCACAATCTTTCCCTGGCTGTAACCAGCTATTTAAGTTGCCTAGCCCTAACCATATTTTGTTTATTTTGTTATATATAGAAAATGTTGTCTGCCTTTAATTCCTATGAGGTACAGCAATTAGTCATGAGTATTTTCATTCTCATATAGGGGAGAAAGGCTGCACTGGAAAACAGCATTTAAATGCAGTCCTACATGAATATTAGAGTTTCTGCTGCTTGATCTGATAAGAAAAAAAGTTTGATGTGCATGTAGATGGTTTGATGCCCACATCCACCCCCAGCTATTCCCCAACACATGCAGATGTCGTGTTTACATGGTCTTCTAACCACACAAAGGTTTCCTGCCTAAGAGGGGCTGTGCGCACGATGAAAGTTCTCAAATTTGATTTAATGAACTCCTAATCGTAAAACAAAAACAGCCATTGATAATACAAGAACTAATGACTACTCCCTTCCAGAAGTCTTCACGATATGTGCTGCTGATTAAGATCCTACTGTGCATCAAAACATCCAAGCCATCATGACAAATGTCTGCATAATGTAGCCAATTGTCAGCCGAGCCCTCCCTCATGCACCATGTGAACAGCACATTCATTGGGTATGGGGCTTGATGAGCAATAACATGGCACGATAATAGCGAGGCTGACCTAGTATGAATTTCTACACAACCACCCACACGTGCACCCTGATGTCTGCCAGCAGCTGTGGAATCTGGAGTTCCTTGCTCATAGTAAATCCCACGAAACATAACGCAGGACAACTTCCACCGCGTTCCTCAGGCAGCAGCCACTCAAACGCAGCTCTGTTTTCATTGTCGGGAGGCCTCGGGGTACATATTTCTGTAATTTGGCTTTTATGCTCAGCAGTTTTGCAGCTGTGATGACATTTGGGTGTCGCCCCCCTGTTTCTCACGGTCTTGCTGCCAACGCTGCTCCGGCCGCTGGTCGTCAGCCAAGACTGAGGTCTGTGTGTCAGCCCCCACTTCTTGTGTACACATGCACACTGAAAGAAGGTACTTTTGAAAAAAAAATATTCCTGGCAATCGAGTTCAACCGCAGTAGGCTCTTTTTTTTTCTTTTTTGCTGAGGGTCAGTTTTCCAAACTGTAACTCAATGCTTTCAGGGAGGAGGAGGTGTGACAGAAGTACAGTACATTGAAGTGGCTCAGTAAATGCACAGGCTTTGCTTGTTTTTGTGCTTTGTAGGTGCCTCAGGTGATGGCTTTTGTAGACATATAACTGGTTGTGTTGATGATTATGTTTTTATCTTTGACATCTGTCAGCTTTTACCTTGAATGATGCAGCCTGCTGTGGTTCTTTAACTTTGCCTTTCATTTACATATTAAAGCTTTTTACTTGCCATTTTGGTTTTGATGTTTCTATAATATTCTGTTATCTTTTTAAATTAGGCAAGTGTCAAAACAGATTTATCATAATTTAGAGGGAAGAAATTGTAGATCACAACTCATGAAATTGGTACGTGATGTAGGTTAATAATACGTCACACATTCTGCCTTCAATACAACAATAACTTGCTAAAACCTAACCTGATAAGAGAAATACTAGTTTGTGCTTGATGTACACACAAGGATTGTGTGTTACAATGTAATTATTTATTAAAGTCATATTTGAACTTGATGTTGAGTTAAATAGATGCCTTTGGGCCAAATTTAGAACAAATTCTGAATTTCCAGTGTCTCATTTTTTTTGTCAATGGTTGCCAGATGGTTGGTGGGACTGGGTTTGTCAAACATTGAATGAACCAGTAAAATCCACTGACAGAAAGTCATGGTTTCTCCAAGAGGTATACCCACAACTGCCTTTTCCTGAGTGAAAGATATAGACTGTCTTACTCCAGATAAACACTTTTCTTTCTTGTCTTCCTCCATGAACAGGCATTCTGAAATGATTTCCTGGCTGGGAGGGACCAGTGGGTGGGGAGGGAGCAGGTTTGGGTCTCATGGGGGTGATAATGGTGGGAGTTCCCCACGGTCACCCCCGTCTGCTTGTTCTCAGCTGTCCTCCCGGAAACCTCGGTCCAGCTGCTGCCCATTACACCAGGAATGTATCCACGGGTCAGATGCCAGGAGAGTGGTGGCACATTAATAACAGAGTGACCACTGGCCCAGGCCTCTTGTGAGTTATTAACATGGCACACTCAAATCCTTCCCATGTCTCTTGGCTTCCCCTCCCTTAACTGCACACTCTGACGGCAGCTGTCGGACTTTCGGTTTCCCAGAGTCGAGGAGCAGGGAGTGAGTCAGCGTGTGTGTGAGTGTCGCAGGGTGGGGAGTTTATGGGGTCATGGTATCTGATTAATTGGTCAGATATGCATACCAGTGGTTCCTGTTCTCTCTAATCGCTTGACACAGCTGGGGTTTTACATATGAGCACAAGGCCAGAAACATAATCAGCAGTCTGGGGAATAGTTTGTCTACAGATAGTCAATCAGTCAGTTGGTAAACTGATTGATTATTTTAGACATGCAGTCCCAGAGAAGGATCAAAGGAAAGAATTACTGTCTTTTTCAGGCAAAGATTTTATTAAAGAGACAGAAAGAGACAGTGGAAAAATGTGAACTTCACACACTTGAGGTGGAGAGGGAAAAATCTTTGAATGACTGGTTGTGGTTGTGAATGAAACTAAACATTTAGAGCCAGTGCATTCACTTCCTGGCTCTGCACCATCAAAGGTAACGGAAGCTCTGCAGTGTCTTTGAAATGCCCAAGGAACAAAAATAATTACTCCCATTTTTTTTTTGCCTTATCTTTTTAAGAATACACTCAGTATGGAGTCTCAGGCTGAATGTACATCACAGATGTTAGAAGTCCATTTATTTCACCTGATCACCCGAATGTGAAACATGTTCGTCATTGTTTGAACTGGCTTGATTGGCAGAATTTAAGGACTCCACTCATGTGACTGTGTATGAGCCAGAGAGTGTGTTACAAGGCCCAAAGGCTTGTGGACGGCAGTTTTTCTTTACATAATCTCTCAACATATTCAGGCAGTGAGCACCTGGGCGGATCATTTTGGCCCTAATGATATGGCCTGACAACAAAACAACCCAAAAGGTACTTGAGGAAGTTTTTTGGAGCTTGGGCCTAATTACAACACGGGACAAAAAAATCAAACCACCCCACACTTAATTGGTTTCTTTTCTTTCACGGTCCTATACATGGCCATTCAATCATGAGATGGAGGCAAACAAAACCCTTGCTCTCTCCTTGACCCAAAACACTCCTCTAATTGCCACTGCATGGTCCGCTACAGCTGTAAGTGGACTATCCTATAGAAGAGCATCCGAAAGCTCCACACAGCTCTGTAAGATAAACATACAACTGTGCATCAGGGGGAAAAAAAATCAAAAGAATATAATTATTTCTATACTGAAGTATTACTGGTTTATTATCCAAAGCTCACATTTGCTAAAAGATTGTCTACTTATATGTCACGTAGGCAATCCTTGCCAGCAACAAAACACGTGCAAAAAGAGCTGACAGGAAGGTGGTTGGTGTGCTTTCATGTGACTCAGACCACTTCCCCGATGCAGTAACTCATGTGGCACTGCAAGGAGGTATCGAGTATTTTGTGTTTGTTGTTGTTGTTGTTGTTTTTTTGCATTCACTTTTTCAGATCAGCAACACTCCGCAAATTTCACAACATATTCAATGCAATACTCAGTGGATTCTCTGCCTTACAAAGGTCTGAAAGAAATGTCTCAAAAGACTCGCTCTCATCCGTCCTCTAGTTTCTCCCTGTGCTTGCAGTTAGAAATGTGTGGGTTTTTTTTTTTTTTTTGCACTACATGGTTAAGAGTTCCTCTGGTTTCACATGCCTGCTGTCAAGGTCATGACCCAGCATACTCACACATGTGGCATCTGCATGGCGGCTGCATGCCAGAGCTGTACTGCACCAGCAAGACGACCCACAGGACGTGCAGACAGACATGGGCGAAGGAACAGAGTGACACCACGTATCAGGTCGCTGACTTTTAGGGGAGACCGGTAGCTATTAGTTAATACGTCGGGACAGCTTTCAGCTGCTTTTATCATGAGAGAACTAGACGAAAGATGCAACTGGCAATAACAAGAAAAGAATAAAAATAGAACTGTTTTGTGATACTTGTATCTGTGAATTTCTGTGAGAGGACATGCAACACTCAGTCACTCATTCAGCTGAGATGAATGCTATTCACAGACAGACAAGTGGAAGAGCTGTTAGTGGTTATGTGTGTGTGTGAGTGTGTGTGTGTGTGTGTGAGGCACATTGAGACCACCGTGTGGGACCCTCTTTTCACTCTCTTCCCCTCGCACGGCTGCTTC